>NC_092128.1:154458403-154758403 GCF_043159975.1 Macaca nemestrina
GGAACTTGTGGTGTCAAAGTTTCTTGGCTGTTCCATTGCTGGCTCAGGATTCAGCATTTTTGGGGTCACTGGCCACTCGTCTATCTGGAAGCTTTCCAGCTTCCATTCTCAACGTTATTTGATGTTGTGTCTTCTTTTATTTTCTTTGTCTTCAGGTAAATGCCTCAAAAAATGTAAGCAAAATCTTTACCCTTGTTTTACCGGGATTTTGAGAGAGATTACACTTAAATGCACATGTTTAAGCCACCATCTTTAACTAAAGTCTTTGATGATTTTTCCTTATTTATTTATTTATTTATTTATTTATTTATTTATTTTAAGTGAAACACATTATTTGCATCCTGTTTCTCCACTATGTATTATAACATAAACACTTCCCCACGTTTTTATAGGTTTTTGTAAGTCTTAACGTATAGTTGATTAACCCCTTTTGGAGCTTGAGTGGTTTCGAGTTTTCACCTAGTGAGAACAAAGGTGAACTGTTGGCTATGTTTTGACTTCTGTGTGAGAGAATTCTGTGTGTCTGAAAAGACTGACTATAGCCTGTGGGAGCCTGGCTGCACTGAGAAATCCCATCGCTTGTGTTTCTTAGTGGTGACGGCAACAGCCCCCAGCAGCAGCAGTGGCCGGGATTGCAGTGAGAGGCAGCTGACGTTTGTGCAGGGCTCACTGTGGGCCCAGCACGGCACTGCATGCATCTCCACGCAGTCAAGTTCTAACTGCGAGCCTGAGAAGCGGTTTAAGGATATTTTCTGTATTGAGGTAGAACTGGCACACTGAAGGGCTCGCTGGCACTGCATGCATCTCCACGCGACTGAATTCTAACTGTGGGCGTGAGAAGGGGTTTAAGGGTATCTACTGTATTGAGACGCAACTCGCACACAATGGAAGGGACTCATTTAAACGTGAGTTCATGGTCAGCGAGTACCAAGGGCGGGCGGTGGTACCCTTATCCAGGGAGCAGGTCATAGAGGCTGCGTCATCTTCAGAGTTTTAAAACAATAATTAAAGCAAATAAAAGTGGATGTACTTCCTATCACCACATGCCTGCAGTTCTAAAGAATACCAGCAATAATCTACACCTGCACCACCATTCCCCGACCAGATGCCACGGGGTCACATTTCAACAAATGTGTGCACAAATGTGCAACCACCACAGTAAGATATAGGACATAGCCCAGCAGGTTTTAAAATTTTTTACTTTTAAAATTCTATAGTAGGCTGGGTGTGGTGGCTCACGCCTGTTATCTCAGCACTTTGAGAGGCCAAGGCAGGTGGATCACCTGAGGTCAGGAGTTGGAGACCAGCCTGGCCAACATGGCAAAACCCCGTCTCTACCAAAAATTGAAAACTTAGCTGGACGTGGTGGCGGGCGCCTGTAATCCCAGCTACTTGGGAGGCTGAGGCACGAGGATCACTTGAACCCAGGAGGCGGAGGTTGCAGCGAGCCGAGATCGTGCCACTACACTCCAGCCTGGGTAACTGAGACTGTCTCAAAAAAATAAATAAATAAAATAAAAAATAAAATTATATAGTAAAATTAACTTTTTTCATATAGGATACAGCTCTGTGAATTCTAATCACCCCATAATCAGAGTGCAAAATAATGTCATCACTTCCGGAATCCTCCATGGTCCCCATTTCCATTCACCCAGCCACACAGGGCCCTCTGGCAGCTGTGATCTCTGCTCCACCCTATGATCCAGCTTTTTCCAGCCAAACCCTACAACATGCAGTCTTTTGAGACTGGCTCCTTTCACTCAGCACAACGCCTTTGAGATCCATCCAAGTTGTTTGTGTATAAAAGTCAGTTCGTTTTTTACTTACGTAGCTTTCTCCTACATTTCGAGGTCAGGAGGTACGAGTGTCCACCGTGGTGGTGGTTCTTGAGGGGGGTTTGACTCTGCTGACAGGTAAATGGCGTGCAGTCGTCTTCTCCCTGACACAGATGACTTTACATTTATTTAGGTTTTCTTCCATTCCTTTTAGCAATGTCTGGCAGTTTTTAGGGTACAAATCTTATACCTCCTTGGGTAAATGCATTGCAAAGTGTTTTGTTCTTTTTGATGCTGTTATGAATGGAATTGTTTTCTTGATTTCCTTGTCAGATTGCTCATTGCTAGTACAGAGAAATACAACTGATCTTTTGTGTGTTGACTTTGTATCTGGCAACTTTGCTGATTTTGTTTATCGACTAGAACAGGTTTTCTGCAGCTTCTTCAGGGTTTTCTGTAGCCTGGCATCTGCAAAGAGAGAGAAGTGGTTTTACTTCTTCTTTTCCAATTTGGCTACAATTTATTTCTTTTTCTTGCCTAATTGCTCTGGCTATGTTGAATAGAAGCAGCGAAAGCAGATATTCTTGTCTTGTTCCTGATTTAGGGGAAAAGCTTTTAGTCTTTCACTATTGAGATGGACCTAGCTGTGGAGTTTTTTGTTTCTTTGTTTTTTGAGACAGAGTTTCACTCCATCACCCAGGCTGGAGTGCAATGGCACCATCTTGGCTCACTGCAACCTCTGCCTCCTGGGTTCAAGGGCATCCTGCCTCAGCCTCCCGAGTAGCTGGGATTACAATAATGCGCCACCATGCCCAGCTAATTTTTGTATTTTTAATACAGATGGGGTTTCACCACGTTGGCCAGGCCGGTCTTGAACTCCCGACCTCAGGTGATCCACTCGCCTCGGCCTCCCAAACTGCTGGGATGACAGGCGTGAGCCACTGCACCCAGCCAACAATTGACTTTTTGAAAAGATGGAATTGACACACCGTTTACCAGATTAAATAGGCAAGTTGTGGAAATTGGAGAGTTCTCATACCCCCTTCACCCGGTTTCTTGTGCTGTTGACGTCTCATGCTGCCATGGTGCTTGTCACCGGCGTGTGACTCTGGGCCTGTCTCCAGCCCTTGTTTGGATCCACCGGGCTTTCCTGCATGCTGCACCCAGGGCACATTTTAGTCGTCACATCTCTCCTGACGCTGGTCGGTGAGTGACAGTTTGTCTTTCCTCGTTTCTCCTGACCTCAGGACGTTTAGGTGTCCCTAGAACGCCCCCGAAGCGAGCTTGTGCGATGTGTTTCATTATTAACCTGAGATTGTGGTTTTCAGAAGGAACATCACAGACCGCAAGTCCTTTCTCACCACGTCCCGTCAGGGAGCCCCTGACATCCACGTGACAGCAGTGTTGACTTGACTGCTGGACTGAGGCGTTGCTGGTGGACCTGGCTGCTGGACTGAGGCACACTCTGCCGGGTGCCTTGTCCGCTAAGCTGTTTGCACTTTCTCCACTCTGTTCTTTGGAAGCGAATCCCTCTGTGCATAGGCGACGCTCCCCGTCTGGAGGGATGAGTTCTACACGTATGATGTGGAGTTTTGTGAGGGGAGATGTCTCCTCTTCCCCGTTTATTCACTTCTTCATTTATTGCCAGCAGTGTGGACTCAAGGGAGTTTGCCGCATGCTCTGTGTTCTAATCCGGTTCATGCACCGGGACTTGTTTCACTGCATGGTCTCCCTTCGGCCGGCTGCGCCCCGCTGTGCCCCGTCATTGGGTTTCCTGAGCCCTTCCTCACTCTCCGGCACCACAGGGTGCTCCAGGCTCACCTCGTGTCCTCTGCCTCAGCTTTCCAAGCAGCCATTTCTCCAGGGAGCCCTGAGCCTTCTCTCGGCAGGACAGTCCTGAGCTGCCCAGGTCAGGGTCTAGGTGTGCCTGTGGCTCCTGGGACGGTGCTGCTTCTACACCTTCCTGCCAGCTGCCTTTCCTGTAGTGTTTGCCTGCTGTAAATATTTCTGTCCTTTTACTTACAGCCTACCTGTGCCCGTTCTTTGAGTTTCTGTATACATCACGTCATCAGGTCCGTTTCTAAACCATCATGGCAATCTCTGTCTTCTCATTGCTACCATTTTATTATTTATTTTATCTGTCTCCTCCATTTTTGTTTTTCCTTTTCATGCTTCCTGCTTTCTGTTGAGTTACTTGAGTGGTTTTTAGTATTTCATTTTAATTTAGCGCATGGGCATGTGACTGTATTTCTCAGTTTGATGTTTTGAGTATTTGCTCTTGGAATTAGAATACTTATCCCACTTGAAGTCACACCCGGAAGCCCCTCCCGGCAGGTCCCTTGCCCTCTCCCTTCCTGCCGTCCCTCCACCGACATGGAAATGCCACAGGTTTTGTTTTCAGTCATGCAGTGTTTTGAAGAGGGCAGTAGAAGATCTGGGTATTATCTGTAAGCCCAGAAAGCTGCCGTCTGTTCTCCCTTCATTGTCAGCGCTCCAGGTATCCTTCATGTCCTCTTTCCTTCTGAAGGATTTCCGGCGGCCACTCGTGGAGAGCAGGTGGCTACGATTCCCTCGGGGTGGGTCCATCTTTCTTCCTCTCGTGTTCCTGAAGCAGCTCTGCCCTGTGCGCGCAGCGCGGCCCGCGGCCCTCACCTCGCAGCACGCCATGAGTGCGGCATTCCTACTGCTCGCCGCGGTTCCTGCCTGGGGAGAGATTTGCAGACGCTCGAATCACTGTTCCCTTTGAGTTCATACAGATTTTTACTGTTTTCAAAATTTTTTTGCCTTCAGTTTTCAGCAGTTTCATTTGGACGTGTCTGGGTGTGGATTTCTTTGAGTTTATTCTGTTTGGAGTTTGCTCAGCTTCTTGAATCCATAGGTTTTTTTGGGGGGTTTTTTTTTTTTTGCCAAATTTGGGATTTTTTAGCCATTTATTTCCTTAAATACTTTTTCAGCACTTCACTTTTCTGTGAATTTGCTGAGACCTTTGGGCTTCCGTGTGCTGCGAGAGCGTGCACACTTGTCTGCGTGGGCCGTCTTGCGGCCCCTCTCCACCGCACCTCCCAGATGATCCAGCCCTGTCTCCTCGGCCCTGGCAGCTGGAACTGCCTCTCCAGGCTGACTTGAAATCTCTGTGGTTCTTCATGTGCCGAGTAATTTGGGGTTATGTCCTGAACATTGTGAGAGGGGTTGTGTGTTTACGTCGCGCGAGGAATGTGAGTGTTTTAGTTTAGCATTGAGCCGACCTGGGTGGATTCTAGCCTAGGTCCCAGCGACCTTCTGTGGCGTGCGGTTCCCATCCCAGTTCAGGTTGTGAAGCCTTGGCAGTGCTGCTGGCCTTGGCCTGGGACGGTGGCAGTGCCTGTCAGCTTAGCTGTCGTCTGCTTCAGAGGCCAGTGTGGATGGGACCCAGGCACGGGCCGACCCAGGGACGCCCCCCAACTCCCCAGAACCACCCTTTTCAGTCCCTCCATTCCATGATCTTTGGGTCCTTTCACATTCTGGGTCTCCCCTTTGTGGTCCTCCAGGGACGTGGGGCTCTCTTTGCACCATCCATTGCACTCTGCTGGTGTCATGGAGGTTGGGCCCACGCCCGGCCATGCAGGAAGGATTACAGGGAGGAAAACGCAGCCGGAGTTTGTCTTGCCCATCTGGAGCAACAGCAGCTTCAGACAGAGGGCACAGCTCCTGCTTCAGGCTCCCTGCCGCCACTGCAGCCCCGTGGGCTCAGCCCGTGGTCATGTGCGAAGAGTGGAGGCGGGGACCACGGGGGCCGGGGAGTCCATACTCCAAGCAGGGAGGATTCCACGTTCCTGAAGCTCAGTGGCTTTGTTTCCTGGCCCCCAGGTGAGTGCCAGAGGATTTCGCCTTGAGCTCCTGGTACAGCAGCCTCACCACCACCTGGATGTTGGCACGAGGCGGAGGTCAGAGGAGTGAGAGAAGGGCCACAGTGTCCCCTGCCCACCAGTGCGGTGGGCCTTCCAGAGCTGGCTTTGTAGCCGTGTCTGTGGGAGAGGAAGGGCAGGCGTGGGCACCCCGTCACACTGCCATGTCTGCGGGGCTTTGTCACATGCTGTCTTTATGACAAACCAGCCTGGAGGGGCGGGGCGCTCCGTGTCAGGACACACAGCGAGTGTTGGGTTAAGCTGGGCCCCACTACCCTTGTGTGACCATCTCCAGAGCTGGGGGTCCTACGTACCCCACTCGCCAGCCTCTCTGGTGGGGTTCCCACACCCATTGTTCAAGGGAAGTGGTCGTCAGTGCCTGCTGTAAGCCAGACATCATGATCAGGGCTAGTAACATGGAGCCAGCCGTTTGATGAAGGAGGCAGAAGTAAAACGTGAAGTGTGGTGGTCAGGGCCCACTGGGGAGGGGCTGGCGGGCAGTGCAGGGGTCTGGGACCCATGGGAAGCTGGCCTGGGTGAGGGGCTTCCTGGACTGGATGCTGTCTGTCCAATGGGCTTTGGGTCCCCCTACTGTCCCCTCTCCAGGCCCTGAGAGCCTCACCTGAGGCACCCCCCCTAACATTACGCATCTTTTAGTTCAGCAAAAACAACTAATCATTTTTCTTGCAAAAGTTTCCCGTGTGTTTGATGGGTTTGTTATAAGCAAGATCCCAGCTACCCTCCAGCTGCTTTCCATGCACACGCTCCGATACAGGCACCTGCTTTGATTGGCGTCATCTTCCCGAGGAAAGATCTAGGCTTGCAGCTAATTTATGTGGCACTCCTCATGTTTAAAAAAGTTGCAGTGAGTCCATTTCAAGAAGCTTATGCCAGAACTGATTACTTTGAACCATCTGAAGGCAAACCAGAATTCCGAGCTTTTGAACACCACCCCCCGCGACTTGTTTCGTGTGTTCTCTTTCTCGCTGTCCGTGCGGTGGCAGTTTGTCTGAAAGGAGGACAGCAGAAGAAAACGCACCCCTTCAGTGCACAAACGAGCACGCGTGTGGGCTTACTGTGGCGGCGAGGGTGGGTCACACAGGTCATTCTGTTAACATGGCTGCAGCTACATGCGTGCACTCATTCAAATTCAGCCCTTGTAAACATTTTGCTCCCAAGCCTTCAGAATCCATAAATCATTTTAAAAGGAGCCTTGGGGCTTTTCATCCAGCATCTCCCTAAGTCAAGAAGTCCCTGCAGAAGGCAGCTTCTCGGAGATGGCCTTGGAGGCCCCCGCCGTGTCGTCACTCAGTCACCTTGGGCAGGTTCACTCCCCTGAGAAGCCCTGGGAGGCGGGGGTCAGGAACACCCACCCTGGGCCCTCTGCCAGGCTTGCTGTCCAGCCAGGCCCCTTACCAGCTCTGTGATCAGCGGCCTCTCAGATGGCTTTCTGAGCCCCAGTCTCCCCTTTACTCAGGCACCAGGACTTCCCTGCTAGATTGGATGGGCAGACTGAGGGGGTTGTTTGTAAAGCTGCAGCACTTGTGGGGCTCCTATATCCTCTCCAGAAGGCATCAGCTGGTGCCGGAGGTGTGTGCTAGGTCTCATACCGTGTGGCCGCCCTCCTGAGAGACAGTGACACTGGGCTGTGCTCAGATGTCTCCCCTGCCGGCGTTCCCTGCCTCACGAAGAGCGAGGCATTGTTGCTACAGAAATACCTTCTAGGCCCGTGCTCAGGATGTTGGTGTGAGTGGGAGTGCCCCAGACACCCAGGGAGGGCAGCGCACGGCGTCTGCAGGGCTGGTCTGTGGGGTTGACCAGAAGCCCCGCCTCTGGAAGCATGTCCTGCAGGTGCACCGTACAAGCAGGAAGCAGATGTCAGAGGTCATTCACTACAGTACGGTTTTTACAGCTTTCCTGAGGTATATCCGGTGTGCAGTAAGCTGCACAGATGTCAAGTGCAGTGTGGTGAATTTGCATGTACACACACATACACACAGCCGTGGAGCCGTTACCACATTCACATTCAAGACCCCCAGACACGTGCTCTTGTTTGACAGGAATCCCTCCTCCCTGCCTCGTCTCCCCACCCCACACCCGCCAACGTGCTTTCCGTCACTGTAGATTGGCGAGAGGCTGTCGAGTCTTCTGGGAATGGCGTGGGTCCTGGAGCGTGTGGTCTCTGCCTTTTTGCCTCTTCCATACAGCATGGCTGGTTTGGGGAGAGATCACTGTGCACACAGCTGCGTCGTCTTCACTGCTGAGTCGTGTTCTGTCGTATCATATGTTCCCTTGTGACGGACATTTGGAGTTTTTCTGGTTTTTGGCTATTCTGAATGAAACTGCTGTGTATTATAAATAAAGTCCCATGTAGAAATCGACTTCGTTTTCTTTCAGGTAAACGCCTAGTGTGGAGTGGCTGGCGGTCACGTGTGTAACGTGTTCCGAGGTTGCCTGTCTTCCAGAGGTGCAGCTTCTCCTCACCAGCATGCAGCACAGTCTTTTTACTTAGTCCCTCTTTTATTTTTTTAAATGTTTCTTTTAGAGACAGGGTCTTGCTCTGTCGCCCAGGCTGGAGTACAGGGGCAAGATCATAGCCGCCTGCAGCCTCTGACTTCTGGGCTCAGCTGGTCCTCCCACCCCAGCCTCCTGAGTAGCTGGGACTGCAGGTGCACGTCACCACACCCGGCTAGTTTTTTAAAAGTTTTCGTTTAGGCCTTGTAATAGGTTGGCCGTCGGGTCTCACTGTGGCCTTTTGCTTTTTATTTCACAAATGACTAATGGTGTTCAGCATCGTCTCATTCAGCTCACTTGTCATCTGTAGAGATCTTCTTTGGTAAAGCACCTGTTTTTTGTCCATTTTAAAATTTGATTATTTTTATTGTTGTTGAGTTTGGGAGAGTTCTTTATATGTTCTGGCTACAAGGCCTTTATCAGATTCTTTGCTTTCCAGATATTTTCTCCCAATCTGTGTCTTGTCTTTTCGTTCTTTCATCAGGTGTTTTGAAGAGAGTTTTTTATGATAAAGTCCAATTTTTCAGTTTTTTCTGTTAATGTGTGATCCTTTGGGCGTTAGTCCATTTTCACGCTGCTGATAAAGACGTACATACCCTGACTGGGTAATTTATAAAGAAAAAGAGGTTGAAGGGACTCACCGTTCCACGTGGCTGGGGAGGCCTCACAATCATGGTGGCAGGCAAAAGGCACGTCTTACAGGGTGGCAGACGAGAGAATGAGAGCCAAGCCAAAGGAGAAACCCCTTATAAAATCAGATCTTGTGAGACTTATTCACTACCATGAGAACGGTGTGGGGGAAACCGCCTCGTGATTCAGTTATCTCCCCCCACCCCCCTCCCGCAACACGCAAGAACAATCTGGGAGAAACCGCCCTGTGATTCAGTTATCTCCCCCCACATCTCTCCCGCAACACATGAGAATGGTGTGGGGGAACCGCCCTGTGATTCAGTTATCTCCCCTCACATCTCTCCCGCAACACATGAGAACGGTGTGGGGGAACCGCCCTGTGATTCAGTTATCTCCCCCCACATCCCTCCCGCAACACATGAGAACGGTGTGGGGGAAACTGCCCTGTGATTCAGTTATCTCCCCCCACATTCCTCTCGCACCACGTGGGGATTAGGGGAGCTACAATTCAAGATGAGATTTGGGTGGGGACACAGTCAAACCCTATCAGGTATCAGGGCTAAGAAATCTTTGGCTGTCTCAAATTCACAAGATTTTCTCCTGTATTTTCTTCTAGTAACTTCATAACTTTTGGTTCAGGATTGAGCAGGATTTTCGTTTATTGTACAAGGTTTTAATTCTTTATTTCCCCCACGAACACCCAATTGTTCCAGAACCATTTGTTGAAGAGACTGTCCTTTCTACATGGAATTGCCTTCGTATATGTTTCAAAAATTAGTTGTGTTTATACGCCTATTTCTGGACTCTGTTCTGTTTCGTTGGTCGGTCTGTCTTGCAGACCAGTACTGCACTGTTGTGATTACTACGGTTTTAACATAGTTGGTGAAATTAGGTAGCCCCTCGTTTTTCGTTGTCAATGTTGTTTTCTCTATTCTAGGTTCATTACCTCTCCATATGAATTTTAGAATCAGCTTGCCAGTTTGTACAAAGAAGCCTGTGGGATTTTGACTGAGGTTGCTCGATTCTGTGGATTAATTTGGGGGAGAAGTGCATTCCCAACACCCAGAGTCTCCCGGCCTGTGGACAAGGCATGTCTGTCTGCCTGTGTGGAGGTCGCCTGGATCTCTGTCCGCAGTGCTCCGAGCTTGTTACCTGCAGGTTTTTCTTGGCCTGTTCCGTTCCATCTCTATGTGTTTCATGGTGTTGGAAGCTTTTGTAAGTGATATTTTCCAGATGACTTTCTGGTGCTGAGTTCTACTTTAATTCCACGATGGTCCTTTAACATAGTTAGAATTATGAAATTCCTAAATAGAATGAGCCTTCTTTCACGGTTTAGCATGAGGTCGTCTTGGTACATAGTTCAGGTGCTCCTGAAAAGACTGGACCTTCTGCTCTTAGAGTTGAAGCGTTTATCCAGGTGAAACAGGTCAAATTGGTGGATCATGTGATCCCTGTCCTCCTGATTTTTTGCCCGTTGTTCTATCAGCTACTGAGAGAGTGATGTTGAAGTCTCCGATTGTCATCATGGACCCGTCTGTTTCTCCGGCCAGTTTGGTTTCATTTGTTTGGCAGCTCTTTTATTAGTACACACGTGTTTAGGATGATTATTTTCCCTTGATTAATAGATCTCTTTATTATTGTAAGTTACCTTCTTGGTAATAGTATGTGCTCTGAAATTTACTATTTCCGGTATTAGTAGCGTCTCCGGCTTTCTCTTGCTGGTTTTCTTAGTGATGGCATGTTATGCCTTTTTGCATCTTTGTATTTAAAAGTCTTTATTGTCGGTGGTGTCTCACTGGGTGTTGCTTTTTAATCCAGTATGAGTGTCTGCCTTTTAATTGTGGTTAGGCTACTTACATCTAATTTGATTATTGATATGATTAGTTTTGATCTTGTCATTTTACTATTTTCTGCTTGTCTGTCTCTTCTTCATTCCCTTCTTCCTGTTTTTTTTCTTTTTTCCTTTTACCTTTTTTCAATCTACTTCGCTGTTTTTCTGATTTTGTTTGGTTTCCTTTTTTGGCATACAGTATAATCACCTTATAGCCACAATGTTGGTTTTTCTCCTCCAGCCTTTATACTGTAGTCATACATTTTATTTAGTCCATATATTAAATCCCCAGTATATTTTCATTAATTTTGTTTAATCCATTAATCACTTTAAAACGTTAATAATTTAAATTTTTTAAACAGACATGCATATAAGAAAGCTCTCCCTACGTGCAGTTGCTGTTCCAGCCCTCCGGGTTCCCCGTGCAGATCCGGGTCTGTGTGCCCCGCCCCACCCTCATCCTCCTCTGCCTGCAGGCCTTCCCTGACGTTTCTGTAGAGCAGTTCAGCTGATGATGACTTCTTTCAGCTTTCATGTCTGATCCGAAGGCGTCTTTATTTGCTTTTGTTTTCGGAAATGCTTTCACCGTTCTGAGGTGGTGGTTTTCATTTCTATTGGCATTTCAGAGATTTCTCTCTCCTCTTTTCTCCGTTGCACTTTTTCTCATGAGAACCCCACCTTGTGCCTCCGTAGGCACTGCCTCTGCCTTGAAGGTGGTTTTCCGTGCTGTGGTCCTGAGCAGGCTCGTCCTGATGTGCTCTGGGGCTGCCAGCGTCTTGTTTCCCGGGCCTGTGTTCCTTGTGCTGCCTTATGTCTGTTGAGCTTCCTGCATCTGTAGCTTTATACTTTCCATTGAATTTGGAACTTTCTGACAGTATTTGTCCCGGCATTTCCTCTGCTTCCTTTCCTCTGGGGACTCTCATTCGTGTATTTTATGCCTCATGAAGCCGTCCCACAGCTCAGTGATTCTCTTTTCAGTTTTCAGAAATCTTTTCCTCTCTGTGTTTGCTTATTTATTTGTTTTTGACATAGGGCCTCGCTCTGTCACCCAGGCTGGAGTGCACTGGGGTGATCTGGGCTCATTGCAGCCTCCACCCCCCGGGTTCAAGCGATTCTTAGGCCTCAGCCTCCTGAGGAGCTGGAACTACAGGGGTACACCACCACGCCCGGCTATTTTTTTAATTTTTAGTAGAGAAGGGGTCACGCCATGTTGGCCAGGCTGGTTTTGAACTGCTGGCCTCCAGCGATCCAGCTGCCTTGGCCTCCCAAAGTGCTGGGATTATAGATGTGAGCCACCGCGCCCGCCTCTGCGTTTTGTTTTTGATAGTTTCTGTTGCTGTGCCCTGACGGATTCTGTTTCTCTAACAGATTCTGTTCTGTCATTAATCCCATCCAGTGTGTTTATCTGAGATGTTGTAGTTTCCACTTCTACATGTGTCTCTTCCATGTCTGAACTGTTCCATTTTTCCACTAGATTTAACAACTCTCTTAATGTCCCCGTTTGCCAGTGTTGCTGTCCGTGCAACACTGTGTCTTGGTAGGTGTTCGTTGATTGGTTAATCTCTTCATTATAGGCCATGTTTTCCTGCTGCTTTAAATGTCTGGTAATGTTTGATTGGATGGCAGGCATTGTGAATTTTAGCTTGTTGTGTCCTAGACATCTTTGCATTTGTATACATCTTCTTGATCTTCTTTCAGAGATGCAGTTAGGTTTCTTGGCAAGAATTGGGTTTCCTCGGGTCTTGCTGTTGTGGTGTGTTGGAGCACCCTGGAGCAGGTCTCAGGCTGGAATAGCTGTCTCCACTCCTGTCTCCACTCCTGTCCTCACTCCTGTTCCCCCTCCTGTTCCCCCTCTTGTCCCTACTCCTGGCCCCACTCTTGTCCTCACTCCTGTCCTCACTCCTGGCCCTGTGCGGTGTCGAGTAATCTTTCCATCACTGTGGGCCTTGACAGACTTTTTGATTTTTAAACCACATGAATATATTTTTCATTCAAAATATTAGATCTAGAAGTGAAGACAAAACTAGACAGCTTCTTACAGTGAACTACAACTGGCCCCATTCCGGTTGCGGCCATGAAGGTTTGTTTTGCATTCTTTTCCCACTGCGGAGAAGGGAACTCACTGTGGTCACCCCGAAGCCTGCTTTTGTTTCTCATCTGTATTGTGCCTCTGTGGTCCCCCGTCATCAGCTCCTTCCACACCCCGCAGTCGAAGTCCTTTCCTGTCTTTTCCTCATTTCTGAAGATGTCCTGAGGTCGCTTTCCTGTCCCTCAGTGTCCCCTGCACTCCGCCGTGACATCACCCTCTGGGAGTGGCTGACGGACACACTGACTCCCAGGCGTCCTGCCTCGGGCTGGTTCCCACAGCCAAGGTGTGGTCGACGGAGACTTTCTCTGCACAGGCTCCTCCAGCTGAGCGGGGGCTGCCACGGACTCCCCCATCCTGTACTTGTGTCCTTTTCCAGTTTTCTCTTGATGTTATCGCTGGACTCTGAGCTTCACAGACATGTATTTAAAACTAAAGCTGTAGAGCTGGATCTCCTAACCTTTCGCTTCCTTGTCACCCAGAGGGCAGGACTTCCCCAGCATGGCTGGCCACGGACACCTGGTCACCGTCTTGCTCTCTTTGCAGGTTGAAGGTCGAGGAGCTGGAGGGCGAGCGGAGGCGGCTGGAGGAGGAAAAGAGGATGCTGGAGGCACAGCTGGAGCGGCGTGTGCTGCAGGTGAGGGCGGGGCAGCTTCTGGGGGCGGCACCGCCTGGGGCCTCGCATTTCTCTGTGCAGCATGAACGTCCGTGGTTCCTGCCACCACAGAACACCTGTTTTCCGGCTCGTCTCTCTGAACTCTCTGGGCTCTCCTTCCTCCCATGTGCACCGCCTTGCCTGGCGGGGAGGCCGTGCCGCTGAGAGGCCTGCACTGGTCGCCCCTGGGGTCCTCTCCGCCCTGCGCCACCCACACGCCTGGTATTAGTGGAGTGGGCTCTGGGCGAGTTTGCACTATGCCCACCTGGGATCTGCCGTGCGAGGCTGGACTGCTGTTTGTGTTCTTTTAATTGTTCTTTCTCTTTGGTTTTCATCCTCCTGTCTGAGTTGCTGCATGGCAGGAAGCCCTCAGGTTTGAGGTTACCGGGTTTTTGGACAGGCCATTGATTTTATCTTGGCACCTATTAGAGGCAGATCAAATCTATTTTTTATGACCAGTTCCTGGAGATGGGAGGAGTGACATCTGTGGTGATGGGCAGCTCTGAGCCGCGCTGGCCTGTCCTCAGCCTAGGACCTGTCATCTTGTTTTAATTGGGCCGTGGTGTCCAGGGAGGGGGTCACGGAGCTGCTGCCCACCCACCAGAGGCTTCGCGTCAGAGCTGCTGAACGTCTTTCTGGGTGTTGGGCTGAGCAGAGCCTGAACCCTGCTCCTTGACGCCCACGTTGCCTGCTGACGGGGGGTCAGGCATCCCCGCAGGCACCACTTACCGCTTTCCTGCTCCTGCTTCCAGCCCTTTCCCGAGGGCACCCTCAGCGGCCGGCCCTTGGAGCTGGTTGAGGCGTGAACAAGGCGAGCGGTGTGGATGAGTGCTGTGCCAGCACCTGGTGAACAGCTGGCGGGGCCTGGCCACCATCCTCGTCTTGTGCAGAAACAATGTGTGCTCAAGAGCTCACTAGTGGAGCACTCCTCTGTGGGAGATGCCAAGGGCTGTCACACACCACGGGGTTGGCATGAGGAATGGGGCTGGCAGTGTCACCTGTGACCCTCCCCTGAGCTCTGCCAGGGCCTTGGAGGGGTGGGGGCTCTGCCCCCCCGCACGTCCTGCAGCTGCTCAGAGCTGAGGCGTGGTGTTGGCCACCCCAGAGCATAGGTGCCACAGTGTGGCCAGCGTGGCCATTTGGGGAGAGGACAGGGCTGGGCCTGGTGGTCCTGGGGAAGCAGATGTTTATGCCATGATGTGACCTCGATCCTAGCCCAGGATTCAGGAGCTATTCCTCCTGGGTCAGGGCAACAGGGATGACTGTCTGGATAGCGTGGGAGAAGTGCAGAGCAGTGAGGTGGGGAGGCCGCTGGGGTTTGGCCTGTGGAGTGTTGGGAACTTCCAGCCAGCCCTCCAGCTGCTGCCACCTCTGACACCGCCTACAATTTCAACCTTAGTCGGGGGATGCCCAGGGTGGCCCTGGGGAAGGTGAGGCCTCACAGGCCCTGTGGTGGCTCAGGCTGCCCCTGACTCTGGACACCCAGGGCTGTGCAACTGAAGGAAATAATGTAAATAGGGGTCTATTTCCAAGATAAAGTGCCTTGAACCGGCTTAGGTCAGCAAACTATGGAAGAAACAGGATGTACCAGGCCCCTGCTTGGATCACTGATGCCTGTTTGTCAGGCTCCCCTTCCCCCCCTCCCCCACACCCACCTTACTTGCCCTCATCCAAACCAAAGAAGTTTAGTCTAAGATGAAAGTTTACTAGTCTGCAAAATAGTTCGTTTTGCCTGTTCTTACCGGCTTGCCCAGCCACTTAGATTGTAACTCAAATATCTGAAGAGACCCTGAGCTGACTAGGATTGCATTGCATCGTGGGCTGCAACAAAATGCAGCAAGACAACCCCAAAAAAAAAACCTACAGCCCCTGCCCAACAACCAATAGGCGATGTCCAGGAAGACTGTGGACCCCCCCCCCACCCCCGCCATAGTGCTCAGCCTGTGAGGAACCGGGGGAGGGGCCTGCACACTAGGGGATAAGTGGCTTGTGACCATGCTGGGTGTGCCTGCCCACCTGACACCCGATCTTGCAAGACCACTGAAAGTCTCTCTTTTGGCCAGGCAGGGTGGCTCACACCTGTAATCCCAGCACTTTGGGAGGCCGAGGCGGGTGGATCAGCTGAGGTCAGGAGTTCAAGGCCAGCCTGGCCAACATGGTGAAACCCCGCTTCTACTAAAAATGCAAAAATTAGCTGGGCGTGGTGGTGGGCACCTGTAGTTCGAGGCAGATTGCAGTGAGCCAAGATCACGCCACTGCACTCCAGCCTGGGCAACAGAGCGAGGCCCCAGGAGCTGGCTGCCACCCCTGCACCCCCTGTGCGATGCCCTCCCCGCTCCCTGCTCCCACTCCCTCTGGAAGCCTCAAGTTAGGCCGCTTCAAGGAAGATTGATTAAAATCAGCTGCCGTCTGACTTAATTGGGAACATATGCTTGGAGAGGGGCTTGACTAGTTAAAATTTTTGTAATTAGTTCACAGCTGGTTGGCGAGGAAAGAGAATTCCAGTTACCCCTTAGAGCTGGGCGCAAGTGCCGCTGCCCTCCCGTGGTGCTGGGGCCAGGAAACCAGGGCTGGTAGGGCTGTCACTGGGCCCTGCTGTGGCACTGGCCTTTCTGGGTCTACCTAAGAGCCCAGAGCTGTCCACACACTCATTAGGGCCAACTGTGTGCGCCCTTGTGTTGCTGAAGGGTCTGGAAGTGGGTGGGTGGGGCCTCCTGGGCGGCGGGGCCTCCCATCCAGTGGTGGGGGTGGGAGAGCTTGGGCGCCCACCGAGGGTGGCTGGCTGGGCTGCTGGCGCCCCCTCTAGAGATGGGGAAAGTGAGGCCCACAGGGAGCCTGCGTATGAAGGAGGAACTCAGACGCTCCGTGTTGGGGCGGCAGAATGAGGCTTGAACGTGTTGCAGTGTTCTCAAGTGAAGACAGAAATCGGGCAGACCCCATGGAACTCCAGATCTGGCGGCAGAGGGACCCTGTGGCGATTGGTGCAGCTGCAGGAGTCGGGTCAGGTGGGCGGCACAGTCCCTCACCCCACCTGCAGCCACAGCCTCCCGCCCCACCCCTGTCCCCACTCCCTGAGTGTGCTCTGTGCTTTTCCACCGGCCTAGAACCAAGGAGCTGGGGCCCCAGCACTTTGTCCTCTTCTGGCTCCCGGCTGCCCTCTGATGTCCCACCTCATGGTGGGGACACTGGGCCTTGCCGGCTTGGACCCACAGCCTAGGGTGGGCCAAGGCTCTACCTCCCACCGGCTGCAGCCTGGCCTCGGCGTGCTCCCCAGGATGTGGAGGGCATGGGCCTTTCTCGCAGGGTATCTCTGGAGATCTCAGGTGATGGCTCCTGGAGGGCCCTGCACGTACCTGGTGAACCAGGCCTGCATGGCGGCCATTTCTGTTATCCATCATAATACCGTCATCCTCACCTCCGAGACACGTGCACGTTTTCCACATCTGTGGTTCTGATGGGCCACATTCCCGGATGGAGGGCACCAAGCTGGGGTGGGACACATGGTGGCCGGTGGGGGCTCACAGGCCGCCCTGGGTAGAGAGGGGCACGTCCAGTGGAGGCCGCACTGGGCAGGACACCAACCTTCTGGCTGGGTGGGCGCATCTCCACCTGACAGTCCCACCCGGCAGCCACCAGCTTCTGTGCGTGAAGTGTGCAGCGTGGGCCAGCACCCATGCCCTGTGGGGCCCCCGTGTCACCCAGCAGTGATGGGAGCAGTATTCAGACTCAGCCCTGTTGGGTTTTTTCAGCATTTGATTATGAACATTTAAAGATTCATTGTGACGCTGAGAGAAGTCTGCAGCGAGCGCCTGTTCACCCACCACCAGAGCTCCACCGTGGACGCCCCGCCGTGGGGCCTCCTGACAGCTCCTTATCCTTCGCCCAGCCGCCGCACTGCTTCATTCTTCTGACGTGCTTTAAGTAAATTGCAGACATCTGCACACTTCCTCTAAATGCCTCCGTGTGCGTTTAATTAAGTAGAATTCATCTTTGGGTTCTGAAGCCCATGCTCCAGCCGTTCCTCAGTGTGGCCTCATCACGGTGCTTGTTTGGGCAGGTTGGTGGTCAGGGCTGGTGCAGCCCCTCAGGGCAGCTCCCTGCCCGCCCCACCTGCCTACTCCTCCCTAGCGGGGGCCTTGGTGGGGTCTGTGGCTGGGGCTAATCCCAGTGCCCCAAGTGCTGCTCAGGAAAGAGACCAGACAAGAGCCCCGCGACGTTTAAAATAAGTGCATCTGTTTTGGGAAGGAGTGGGTAGAAGAGTGCCGGGTTCCCTGTGCGCAGAAACTGGAAGCACACGGAGACTGTTCTGCTCCCGTCTGCACCAGCAGGCAGGCGGTGCAGTCCCTCACATCCCTGGTCGGTGTCCCTGGGACCAGGACGGGGCGGGCCCATCACCCCTTCTCATCCCCTCCCTGAGATGCCATCCCTGTGGCCCCCAGACCCCTGGAATTCTGAAGCCCCCAACCCTTAGCTGCCCTGGGAGAGGGCTGCATCCCCTCCTGGAGCCACAGCTGCCCCTTTGTGCCGGCATCCGTGCCCAGCTGTGGTGGGCTGGGGTGGAGTCCCTGTCCCTGTCCCGGGGCCTCCCAGCAGGTGCTCTGAGCCAGTCTCTTCAGGTCTAGCCTCTCCCGCTTGCTGGACTCCTCCTAGTGATGCATGTGGCTCATCAGTGGGACCTTTGTTCTGTGTTCGGCTCTTTCTCCTGAAACTTCTACCGTGCTGGAAAGAGTGTGGCTTCTGGACTGGGACGACGGGCCTGGTGTTAACCTGGCGGCCTCGGGAAGTGCTCCTCTCTGAGCCCTGCAGGCCTCCTCTGTGAGGCGAGGGAGTTGAACTTTTCCTGGGAGGCAGGATCATGGGAGGGCAGCTCTGTGGGGCCTGTGGGACTCCGTGCCCACAAGCCCAGCCCTCCCGTGCGTGAGCTGCCTTCACGCACCTCCTCTGTGCCGGGCGCTGCTCTAAGCCAGAGCACAGCAGGGGCCAAGCAGCCATAGCCCTGATGTTCCTGGGTCCGTGTTCTGCGGGAGTCATGTAGTGAGCTGATGGTTCAGATGGATGAGGTGCTTCCCGTCCGTGAGAGGAAGCAGGTCATTGGCACAGGGCCCCGGAGACCCACGTTAGGTCCTGGTGGGACCAAGGGCTCCTGGTTTCCTCCCATGGCTCAGGGAAGGACAGGAGAAGCACCCACACCGGACCGGGCCACCAGGGAGGCTGTCAGCCACAGTCCTTGGAGCAGCGTCCAAGTGTTTCCTGTGACCGCACTCCTTTCCTTTCTGCGAGATCTCACTGCTCCACAGATTCCCGGCAGCTGATGCCATGTGTGAGAAACCAGGAATGTTCCAGCCATGAGGGCTGAAGTTGGCCATGAAGTTGGACTTCTGTTTTAATCTGAGCTTCCTGGCAACCTAAGGAGAAAGGAAAGTGTGGTCACTTATGTAATTCCTGTCATGGGAGTTTGCAGACTAAGCCCAAGATTCTACAAGAAATGTCTCCGATGGGGGCTTGGCCATGGTGCTGTCACTGATGGAAAAGTGGCTTTGTTTCACCACACAGACCAGCAAGTCCACTGCTGTATACATCCCCAGAAGAACCAAAAGCAGGGTCTCATGGATACGGGCACCCACGTTCACAGCAGCCTCGCTCACCATAGCCCAGAGGTGATCTCACCCTAGCGTCTGTGGACAGACGCGTGGATGGACACAATGTGATCCTTCCATACAGCGGAGTACACGGCAGCCTCAAGAAGGAGGGGCGTCCCGACACCTGCCGCAGCACGGATGGACCTGAGAATGCTGGGCTGGGTGAAACCGGCCAGTCCCAGAAGGACACAGGCTATGTGATTCCACCTGCATGAGGCCCCTAGAGTCATCAGATCCATAGAGACAGGAGGTGGAGAGGCCCGTGCCGGGGGCTGGGGCTGGGGCTGGGGCTGGGGCTGGGGCATGGAAAGTGTTGATGGATATGGGCTTTAGTCTGGAGAGGTGAGGAAGCTCTGGAGACGGACTGTGATGGTGGCCGCACAGCACTGGGAGTGTACCAAATGCCAGGGAGCTGTGCCCTTAGAATGGTGATGGCGGTCAGCTTCCTGTCACGTGCATTTCACCACCGTGAGACCCAACAGGCAGATTGTTAGGAGTGAGCCACACCCCAGATGGGAGGGGCAGAGCGCTCCGAGTGGGTACGCTGACCCTGCCCTCACATGGCCTCGGTCTTTCGGTCACTCCTGCCCTCCTCAGGCCCTTCATCCACCAGCTGGTCCTGCACCTGCTGCCTGAGGCCTTGAGGCCTCCTGCCAGCTCTGGCCGAGCCTCAGGCAGGGTGGTTTAGGCGCCGGCTGTTGTTTGTGCTCTGTAGTGGGGAGATTGGGATAGCGGAGGCTGCCCAGGACTCCTGCTCATCCGCCAATCTGGCAGGGACCCAGTTCACTCACTTGGCAGGCCAGGGGGAGCAGTCTCCTCGGTGAAGCCCACGTGTCTTGGAAGGAGGAGGAGGACCTGTGGTTGCAGCGGGACCAGGACGCCACCGGTCCCCCCTCCTCCTCCTCCTCCCAGGAAGAATGGGCTTCGTGCCCAGGGTGGGTGGCCAGCAGGTGCCCCGTGCACTGACCACACTGTCGTGGCGGGAGCTCGGGGAGATTGCTGGTCTGCAGATGGGGCAGGCGATGGGCTGTGAGCTGAACGAGGAGCATGAGTGGTAGAGCTAGGACCCCCCGCGGTGCTCACTGGGCTTCCCCGCTCATCCCCCCTTGCCCACGTGTGCTGCTCCCCCCATGCTGAGTTTTGCCAAAGGCCCCACTGGAGCACCCTCCTCCTGTGGCCTGCAGCTGCTCACAGAGGCAGCAGAGGGTGGCGAAGGACCTGGGTGCAGGGGCGGAGGTGAGAGCTGCAGCTGGGGGCGGACATGGAGGGGCTCCTGTGCGGGGTCAGGTGTGGGGCTCAGAGCCAGGCCTCAGCCTAGGTCACTGTTGTCCAACCCTTCCTGGCAGTTGGGGTTTTTATCTCTTCCCTCCAAATTGTTTACAAGCTGCTCTCAGCAGATCACCTTCTGAAGGACTCGGGTGGAAGTCAGCGGGTGATTACCAGCACCGGGTAATTGGCTGTGCTGAGAGTCCTTCATCTGCTGATGAGGCCCGAGGTCAGGGGAGCTTTAATGAGGGCGTGCGGGCCTCGAGGTTGTGCGGGACGTGCAGGAGGGTGGCAGAGCCGCCGGTGGACCGACGGATAGACGGATGGTGTGAGTGTGCCCGAGCTCTCGCTCCCCTATCACATGGTGACCATCCTCGCCTCTGGGTGACATGAGACTGAGGTCGGGGTTCTGGGGACTGGCCCAGAGTCACACAGTTGAGGCTGGTGGAACTGGGACCCAACTCGGGCTCTGCCAGACCCCTGCGTCTGCTGCCTGGGCAGGCATGGGCATACGCACCTGGCCTGTAAGCCCTCGTCCTGTGTGTAGAGATTGCCCAGTGGTCTCTGCTGTCCCCCCAGGTAGAGACGTGCCCAGGGACCCGCCGCTGAGCACCTCGATCTCCTCTAGCCTGTCCCTGCTGCTGCCACTTGGACTGAAGCCTTGTCTTGCACGTGGGGTAGAAAACCAAACTCAGGGCGGTATCTGGGGTGTCCGGGTTCCCCCAAAGCTGATATCCCTGTGCATGCCTGCAGCCTCTCTGGGGCCTCTGGGAAGCAAGGGCCATGGCCCTGTCTGCAGGTGCCCTGCATGGAGTGCCAGTCCCCACGGCTCTTGGGCATGGCACGATGGAGGTGTCCCCAAGCAGCTGCTACTGCAGGCACTGCGTCCAAGGGACCGACGTCCTTTTGGTTCCCAGGTGTATCTGCAAGGAAACGGATGAGAACAGCGTTTTAGAGGAGAAGGGAAGCGCGGGGCCCTGCTGGTGCCTGTGGGGCTTGAGGGGAGGTGGAAAGTAGCTGGGGCTCTCCTGGGGGCCAGGAAGAGGTGCTGTGCCCCAGGTTCCTCTTAGGAGAGCCGCCCTGGAGCCTCAAGAAGCAGGGCCCGGGCGCGTTGCCCCGGCTGGGCTGGTCCCTTGCTGGCAGGTCCAGGGAAGCCCCACATGGCGTCCTGGGGCGGCAGCTGTCTGTCCTTCCTTCTGGATCCCGTGTGTGTGTCGGGCCCAGCCCCTCCTGTGTTGTACAGGTGTCCGGCCTGGGTCTCCCTCTGGAGCTGTGTGTCTCGTCTCTGTTCAGGGACTGCTGCAGGCAGGTGGGGCAGATGTTAGCCTTGCTGGCTGCCGTCAGGACCATCTCCTCCTCACCACAGGCACAGCGCCTGGAGGCCAGGAGTTTAGCCCAGGGTGATCTGGTTGCAGCCTTGGCCAGATTAGGAAGGGGACGCTGTCCCCACCCTGCTGACCAGTGGAGACTACCACATGCCATCCTCCCTGGCCACTGCAGGCCACCTGCCCCTTCCCTGCCACGGACTCAGAGGCGGTTATCAGGGTGTCATGGGAGGAGTCCCTGACCCTTGCTGGAACCAGGACAGGCATGACCCCTCCCAGCTCCCTCCTCCCCTGGCCCTGCAGGGTCTTGGGCCAGGAAGGCCAGCCCCAGAGCTGTGTGGTGGCCTCAGCGCCGTCTCCTGGGTGCCAGTGCTTTGGCGCCACTGATTTGGCAGATGTGCTGGCTCACTCTGGTGCCCCGCTGAGGAAGGCTGCGGCCCCTCCCTCAGGCCCCCCCTCGCTTAGCCTCTGGGCAGGGCCCTGAACGGCGGCTGTGCAGCACACAGCCATGGCGGGTGGACGGGGTTGTGGGTGGCGTTCGCTGGGGCCCACGGCGCAGCTGTGGTGGACGCACTCGCAGGCTGGCTTTGCCGTGGACGCCTTGGCTGTGGGGAGTTTCCATTCCTGGTGAAGCCTGGCCGTGGGGCATGTGCTGGAGGGGTCTCCGGGGGCTCCGCCGTGTGACCCTGGGCCACTCCCTCTCCCCCTGCAACTGCTGCAGACGAGGCCTGGGACACCCACTCCCCATGGTGGAGCACTCAGCTCTGCAGAAAGGCAGCTCCCGGGGTCCTGTCCTACCCCCATCCTCCCACTGCTCATGGGCACTGGTCATGGGCAGCAGTGTGGCCTCTGTCCTCAGGCCTCAGTTTCTCCCTCTGCTCCAGTCTGCCCCTTCCCTTCCGTGTGCCTCTGCCTGCTCGGGAGCTGCTTTCCTGGAAGAGGTGGGACACGGCCCCCAGGCCCCTCAGCGACAGGCGTGTACAGGCATGTACAGGCGCATCCAGCCCCTCAGCCCTCCTGCTGGCCCTGCGCAAGTTGCCCAAAGTCAGGCCGCTGTGGAGGGCAGGGCTGGGAGGTGTGACCCTCACCTGGGCTTGTTGCAGAGGCAGGTCCCACACCCCAGCCAAGAGTGGCGGGCCAGGCCACAGGCAGGAGATGGGAAGGCCGCACCTCTGGCTCTGCCCTGCCCCGGCCCAGCAGGCACAGACCAAGCTGCCTCACTCTACTCCCCGAGCCATTTCCTTCAGTCAGGAGAGGTATTGATTGAGTTTTGAGGCTGGGCGATCTATAAATATGCATGAGGACTGGCAGTTATTTGACTGTGTTTTCCATTCCCCTGTTGTCGCTGCTTCCTTCCAGCGCTTTCTCTGCTCTCAGCATGCGCGTCAGGCACAGGGCGACTGACGCCTCCCTCCCTGAGTGTGTCCTGGGCCTTGCTGGAGGCAGCTTCCTCCCTGGCAGGGATCTTGAGGGTAGGGCCTCTCAGAAACCCGGGGCAGCCAAGGGCCCATGGCGCCCGGCCTCTGCACGCACCAGGGCGTGGGCTTCTGGCTTTCCTGCCCTCTGCTCCAGGTCTTATGAGCATTTCGGCCGGAAGGAAGGTCCTTAAGGTGAAACTCACCACACTCACCCTCACAGGTGGGAAACCAAGGCCCAGAGAGGATGGAGACCTGCCGGCAAGTTAGGGGTAGAACTCACAGTGGGAACGGAGATTGAGCCAACGCCAGCCACCACCCAGCCTCTTCCTCCGGGACTTGGGCTGCAGACAGTCTGCTGAACACAGAGGGAAACAGGCAGTCGAGGCCGAGGCCTCCTGGGGGCACAGGTGTGGGCTTGCAAGGCAGCCCTGGAGCACCCGCACCCTCTCTAGGCCTTGTCTCTCCCCGTGCTGACCCCTCCAAGACCGCTGTGTCTGAAGGTGGGGCCCTGTGATCTCTGGAACCCCTAGGCCCAGCCTGGAGGGGAGCTTGGAGAGACAGTAGGCCTGCAAGTGACCGGGGATCTGCCCTGCCTGTCCCAGCGTTCTCCTGCCGCACCCACTAGCCGGCTCTTCTGTTTCGCTGCGCTGGTTGACGGCACCAGAGCGCCTGCTCGCTCTGCAAGTGGAAGATTTTTGTTGAGTCGATGATTGCACCGTCGCATCCAAGGAAGGCTCCAAACTTTTCCTTTTGAGATTCTCGTCAGCGTCTCAACAGTTTTCTCAGCTGTGAATCAAACAAGGCAACAAATTTTAGCAGAAGATTATAGCCATTTTTCCCCTTTCTTCCTGGAAGCTGTCATCTAACAGCCGATTCCAGCAAGGTTGCTCCATCTCCCATCTGCTTGAGTTGAGTGGTGCCAGCCCCCGACGGTGCTCCTGCTTGCTGGCACTCACAGTGCTCAGCACCCTAGGTGGGTGGGGTGCACGGGGCCGGGGGCAGCACTGGAGGGGCTTCTCCCCATGCCTGGAGCCTCACACGGACCTCCTGGGCTAGCAGCTGGAAGTGGGTTCTGTGAGCAGGAGGTGTCCTGCCAGAATGCACAGAGGGCAGGGGTGGCCCTGAGCAGATGGACAGATGGGGCCTGGGAGGAAGTGATCTTGCCTCCCGGGCTGCAGAGCCCACCCCACATCGGCGCCCACCCCACATCCGCTGCCTCCTGGCCCCAGTGCAGAACCCGCTGGCCCTTCCTTTGGGCTGGAGGCTTGGTACGTCCATGGTGGGAAGTGCTTTGGTCTTTGTGTAGGAGGATCTTGAGGCTGCACTGGTCTGTTCCCCATCTGGGATGCCCCCTGGACTACCTCCTGCCCTGGTGGCCCCTCTCCCCCACCTCCAGACTTCTCAAGCCACGCTTTGAGCCCCTTGGTGCCCCTAGCCACAGCCACGCCATGCAGAGCCCTAACCCCGGTCTGCGGCCCAGCGCCACCACCTTCCACACACCTCCGAAGGGTCACGTGAGTGCTGCATGCCTGTGTTCTCCTCCAGAAAGCAGCAGAATAGATGAAACAGGGCTCACAGAGCACCGCCGGGCCTGGCACCCCATGGCATCTGCAGATGGCCGCTGCCCTCACCCTCTGTCCCTTCATCTCCAGGGTGGGCCCAGCAGCAGCTCCTCTGCCATACCCTCCACTGCTCTTGGGGTGCAGCTGTGACCCAGGAAGTAAGAGGGGGCCTCCCCGCAACTTGGAGAAGGGTTCCACGCCGTTTCCCGGGACCTGCTGGCTCGCTCTTCATGCATTACTTTAACCACTCGAGCGACCTGGTTTTAAGCCCACAGGAGCACATCCTAGTTTAGTAAGGGTTAGTCATCATCATCCATTCATTCAACAGACACATCTTCCACATGGAGCCTGTGCCGGGACAGTCCTTGGTACTGGCGGTGTGGTGGTGGAAAGCAGTCCCTGTCACCACGGAGCTGGCCTTTCTGGCGAGGAGGACGCCCACTGAGATGAGTGTTTAGGCTGAAGGGGGTGTCCCGCCAGCAACAGCAGTCGCCCTTGGCAGCCGGCCTCTTCTGGGCCTCTGCTGAGTGGGCACCGAGGCACCGTGCTGCTTCGCTGCTCTGCAGGGAGAGGCAGAGGCCTGGCCCCTCGCAGCCCCCATCCAGCTGGAGGGTCTCGGGTGTCCACTGTCTGCTCCCAGTGGCTGACGGCCCAGGTGAGGGGCTGCCCCTGCCTGTCTCCCTCTGCTCCCGGTTCCCTTGGTGGCCACCACACTGTACACTTGCAGGGGGTGCCAAGCCACAGAAGCCAGGCCAGCCATTCTCCTGCCTGTCAGCTGCCTGATTCACGGGGACTTCGTCCCCGTCAGATGTGGAGGTGGTCTGCAGGCTCCGAGAAGCCACCAAGGCAGGACCCTGTGGGCACACCCTGACGTCACCTGGTCCTGCAGACTGTGGTCACTGCACTTGGTGTCTGGGCCCAGCTGGCAGGAGTAGGACAGGGCCAACGGGGTGGGGGGTGATGGTCAGGCCACAGTGCTCTGGAGGCTCTTCTGGCTGTGGAGGAGGAGGGTCTTGGGGACAGGGACCCCCTTCAGCCTCACATTCCCCAGCCCAAGCAGAACACAAGTAAGGACATTTCCTCACGGAGCCCCAGAGTTTCTCCTTCACCCGGGAACTCCCTCCAGGTAGCCCCTCTCAGCTCATGTCCTCCCCGTGGAGAGCTGCTCCTGAAGTTGAAATCGCCGCACATGCAAAGGAGAAGGCTGGTTTCCCGTGGCTGCGTCTGCGCTTCCTGCTGTTTCTCACTCCCACCCGGCTGCCATTTCTGACAGCTCTATTGAAATGCGACGCACATTCCACGTCACTCGTCCCTTCGAAGGGGGCAGTTCAGCGGCTTTTATGTCCACGGCTAGTGCAACCACTGTCACCCTTCGTCACAGGATGTTTTGATCACCTCTCAAGGAGGCCCGAACCCTCTAGTTATCCATCACACTGCTGTCTCCTGTGCCTCAAACCCTCAGCCACCAATCGGCTACGGCCTGCCTCTGTGGGTCCGTCTGTTCTGAGCATTTCCTGGGAAGGGAGTCCCATGGCCCGTTCCAAGCATGTCCTGGGAAGAGAGTCCCGTGGCCCGTTCTGAGCATTTCCTGGGAAGGGAGTCCTGTGGCCTTTGTGATTGGCTTTTCTCACTTCCCGTGTTCAAGGTTCACCCATGTGGTCACAGGTGTCGGTGATGTGTTCCTTCTTGTGGCTGAAACACTGACTGTGTGCATGGCCGCATCTTACGTATCCAGTCATCGGCTGGTGGACATTCGAGTGGTTTCCACTTCGGGGCTGTTATGAACATTGACAGACGAGTCTGTGTGGGTGTGTGTGCAGTTCTCTCCGGGGTCTGCCTGGGACTGGGTCTGCTGGGTCACCTGGTAACCGTTTCATCATTGGAGGAACTGCCAGACTCTTCTCCAGGGCTGCCGCACACTAGGGTTCCAGTTTCTCCCCGTCCTCACCAACGTGTTGTCGAGTGACTTCCCGGCCGTCCTGGGGGTGCAAAGTGATACCTCTCTGTGATTTCAGTTTCTGTCTCTGGATGCTGGATGATGCCGAACAGCTTTTCATGTGTTTATTGGCCTCGTAGGAGTCTCTCTGCAGATGCTTTGCCCATTGTAACATTGGGTCGTTTCAGCTGTGAACCTGCTTTATGTGTTCAGATCTAAGTTCTTTGGGTATAGATTTGCAGACATTTTCTCCCATTCTGTGGCTTGTTTTTGCATCTCATTGGCATCCTTTGAAGCACACAAGTTCTGAGTTTGGATGAAGTCCGATTACCTGTTTTTTCTTTTGTTCTTTGTGCTTTGGGTTAAGAATCCTTTGTTAAATCCAAGGTTAGGAGGGTTTCTTCCTCTGTTTTCTTCTACAGGTTTTACAGTTGGGCTCTCACATGGGTCTTGGATCCACAGTTATTTAGTTTTTGTTTATGGTGGGAGGCGGGGCCCATGTTCGTTCTTTGGCATGCGACAGCCCATTGTCCCAGCAGCATTTGTTGAAAAGACTGTTTTTCCCTATCCAAGTTCTTTGGGTATAGGCTTAAGGCCCTATCCAATGGCCTTAACATCTTTCTCAGAGTCACTCAACATGGACATGTGGTTGATTGCTGGACTCTCTGCTGTGCTGTTGGTCTGTACGTCCGTCTTGATGCCCACGCCACACCGTCTTGATCGCTGTGGCTTTGTAGTAAGTTTTGAAATCAGGAGACTGATTTCAATCCTGTGGTGGCTGTTCTGAGCCCCTGCAGTTCCTTGTGAGTTTCAGAATCAGCTTGTCAGTTCTTCAGGGAGGCCGGCTGAGTCCTGGGAGTGTCCCAGATGTGCAGATTGGTTGGTCCCGACAGCGCCAAGTCTTCTGATCCGAGACATGGGATGTTTCCTGATCCCCTAGATCCCGCCTAGTTTCCTCCCCTGCTGCTTTGCTGCCTGTGCGTTTGAATGGCTCCTCTTGGTGGGGCAGGCGCAGGAGTGGTGCTGTTTGTATAGGACACAGGGCCGTCCTCATCCCGACACTCGGCTGCCCTGGAGACAGGCCTTAGCGCAGGGCTCCCATTACTCCTGCGCTTCCAGCACCTGCTGAAATGTGTGGCGCGCAGGCTCCGAGGCATGGAACTCCGAGACATGGAGCTCCCAGGCATGGAATGGTGTGCCTGACTCTGCACCACCCCCAGCTGTGATCACAGCAGCAGCCTGGAAGTTCGGCTGTTGCCCCCAGCCACCTTGGGGCACAGTCCTGTCTCACCTGGAGCAGAGGTTCTGGACCCCCAGGGGCTCAGGTGTGGCCTCCTCCTGGAAGGGGCACCTCTGGCTCTCATTCCTGCCCGTGGAACATTGAGCGTTGCCAGGACATCCACCCCGGGGAACTTGACATCCTCAGGCACTGCTGGGTCCAACGCCAGCGCTGGGTGTGCCACTGCTGAGCCCCCGCCCCTCGGGCAAGTCCACCTGTCTGCTAAGTGGGAGGACACTGGGGCCAGGTGAGGCCTCGCTGGGCAGCCTCCAGGACGGTCACTACCTCCTCCCACCTGGAGGACCCTTCAGGAGGTCAGCAGTATTGAAGCCTGGGGAGGAAGAGGAGGGTGAGGCCTAGGGGAGGAGGGTCTCACTGCTCTGGGTCAGAGGAGGGCTGAGTCCACGCCGTGCGGCCTCGTCCTGGCCGGGGTTCAGCTGACTACAGCCCCGCCTGCTGTGCAGCCCCTAAACTAAGAACCGTTGTACATTTTTAAAGGATTGAAGAAAATCAAAAGAAGAATATTTTGGGACACACGCGAGTTATCTGAAATTCAGAGTCATGTTTCCGTGCCCACAGCTCCATCAGCGGGGCCCATGCTGGCCTCGTGTGCCCCACGGCTGCTTTCTGGGTGCAGTTGCAGTGCTACGTGGTTGGGACGGGGGTGGGGTGACTGCACAGCCCTGTGACTGGCTGGTCCCCGCAGGAGGCGGCCCCACCCCCCGTCTGCATCCTCCCTGGCTCCTCGAGATTCCGGCTCCGTAGGATGGTGGAGAGGTTGAGATGCTGTCCAGTCCTCAGAGGCCCCGGAAAGCCAGCGCCGCCCTTCAGAGGGTCCTCCTGAGCATGTGTGGGTGGCTGGATTCTGCACACTGGGTTTTCTTACCCCGGCTGTGCAAACTGAATGAAGTAGCAATCCTTTCAACCCCAAGAGTCTGTGATTCAGCCGGAGTTACAAGATGTCTCTTCATCCTCTGAGGTTTACAAGGTTCTCAGAAAACCAGTGAAGAGCTGCGCAGATTCTCTCCCGCCCCGGCCCAGCGGCGGGGGCTGCCGCCTCCCTCTCCCCTGGGCCTGACTGGGTGGATTTCCCCTCCCCTCCTCCTTCCCAGGAGAAGCACAGAGGGAGCAGCCAAGCGAGCCATGTCTGCAAACCTGCTTCCCTCTGCGGCGGCCTCTGCCGTGTTCCATGGGGCCAGGGGTCCCTGGTCCAGGTCAGCGTGTCCATCTCCACTGGCCTCTTCCATGAGGCAGGGGTGGCAGGGTCAGCCGTTAACTTGTGTGACGTGATGTCAGGGGGATGTCTTAGAGTCCGGGGTGGTACCAGGAGGGGTGAGGTCTCTTCCCTTCTTCCCCATCCCCTCCTCCCTCCCTATGGGAAGCACATTCTGGGCTCTGGGACCACGATTGCCCACGGCTGACGGGCTCCAGCCCCACTCAGGCGCCCTGCAGTGGGCACGGCCCAGGCCAGGCCTCGCCGTCCTTCAGGGACTTGGAGAGCAGTGGCCCACCACAGCCTGGGCTCTGGGAGGCTGGAGGCTTACTGCGCCTGGTCGCTTCACTTCATGGGATGTGTCCACACCGGCCTCTCTCCTGAGAGCGTGGGGTGACCCGAACACATGAAATGTTTCCCTGTTCCCCTTTGGGAGATAGGACAGTGTGTGGACAGAAGCCCCAAGGGCGGCGGGAACTCATTGCCAAAGGGGAGGAGGCCATCGCTAAGCACGGAGCTGGCCTGGCTCGCTGGCACACCCCTCATTCACGGGGGCTGGTGGTGTCTGGGCCTGAGGGACGGGGTGCCCACCCAGTCTCACTGCCCCACAGCTGACAGCCACGAACAGCAGAGTTTCAGCACTTGGCGGGAGCCCTGGCCCGTGTGTGTGTGTGTGCGCGCCTCTGGCCCCAGCCCCGTCCCTGGCCCGTGTGTGTGTGTACCTCTGGCCCCGTCCCTGGCCCGTGTGTGTGTGTACCTCTGGCCCCGTCCCTGGCCCGTGTGTGTGTGTACCTCTGGCCCCGTCCCTGGCCCGTGTGTGTGTGTACCTCTGGCCCCGTCCCTGGCCCGTGTGTGTGTGTACCTCTGGCCCCGCTCCTAGCCCATGTGTGTGTGTGTACCTCTGGCCCCGGTCCTAGCCCATGTGTGTGTGTGTGCCTCTGGCCCCAGTCCTAGCCCATGTGTGTGTGTGTGCCTCTGGCCCCAGTCCTAGCCCATGTGTGTGTGTGTGCCGCTGGCCCCAGTCCTAGCCTGTGTGTGTGTGTGCCTCTGGCGCCGGCTCTGGCCCGTGTGTGTGTGTGTCTCTGGCCCCGGTCCTAGCCTGTGTGTGTGTGTCTCTGGCCCCGGTCCTAGCCCATGTGTGTGTGTGTGTGTGTGTCTCTGGCCCCGGTCCTAGCCCTTGTGTGTGTGCCTGCCTCTGGCCCCGGTCCTAGCCCTTGTGTGTGTGCCTGCCTCTGGCCCCGGTCCTAGCCCGTGTGTGTGTGTGCCTCTGGCCCCGGCTCTGGCCCATGTGTGTGTGTGCCTCTGGCCCTGGTCCTAGCCCATGTGTGTGTGTGTGCCTCTGGCCCCGGCTCTGGCCCATGTGTGTGTGTGTCTCTGGCCCCGGTCCTAGCCCATGTGTGTGTGTCTCTGGCCCCGGTCCTAGCCCACGTGTGTGTGTGTCTCTGGCCCTGGTCCTAGCCCGTGTGTGTGTGTCTCTGGTCCTGGTCCTAGCCCATGTGTGTGTGTGTCTCTGGCCCCGGTCCTAGCCCGTGTGTGTGTGTCTCTGGCCCCAGTCCTAGCCTGTGTGTGTGTGTGTGCCACTAGCCCCGACCCGGGCCCGTGTGTGTGCGCCTTTTCATGTGTTTATCAGCTTTCTGGGTGTCTCTCTTTGGGAAGTGTCTGCTCACATTTTTGACTCATTTTTAGAGTGGGTTGTCTGACATGCCCTTGGTTATTTCTGAGTTCTTCGTATGTTCTGGATCTGAACCCTTTCTCAGAAATGTGATTTTCAGACAGCACCACCTGCTCTGTGGGTGCCTTTCCACTGTTGCGGTGGATGAAGTTCTTGACTTGTATAAGGTCAGTTGTACTCTTTTTTTTTTTTTTTCTTTTACGGCCACTACTTCCTGAACCCTGTTTGAGAAAGCTGTGTCTACTCCCAGGAGACAGAACGTGGTGGAACCGATGTTTATGTGTGGCATGAGGTCGCGGTCTCGGGGTGCACAGTGACCCTGCACTTCCCTGCCCTGGGCGGCTGTTCCCTGCTGCAGGACGGCTGTCCCCTGCCCCGGGCGGCTGTCCCCTGCCCCGGGCAGCTGTCCCCTGCTGCAGGACGGCTGTCCCCTGCCCCGGGTGGCTGTCCCCTGCCCTGGGTGGCTGTCCCTTGCTGCAGGACAGCTGTCCCCTGCCCCGGGGGGCTGTCCCCTGTCCCGGGCGGCTGTCCCCTGCTGCAGGACGGCTGTCCCCTGCCCTGGGCGGCTGTCCCCTGCTGCAGGGCTGCGTGATGCTCATTGCTGGGGGTCGGTCACCTACCACAGGTCAGCAGGCTGGGCCTCCAGGCGCACTCCTACCTCAAGGATGCCACACACGTCCCCGCCCTGGGTTTCACGGGAGCATCAGGTCGCAAGGCACGTTCCTGAGCCACCCACGCCGGTGCCAGGCTCCCTCACCCTCCATCTCTGTGTGGTTGACCTTGTTTCTCTTGTGGCACGGGGCACCTTCCAGGCTGGCCAGGAAGAGATGGGAACATGGCCACACGGGCTCCAAGCCTCCTCCCAGCCAGAAACCTCAGAGAAGAGGAAGCCTCCCTCCCAGGCACTAAGCATGGAACTCTGGGAAGTGCTGCGCTTCGCTGAACCAGGGCCGTGTCCCCTCTCACCCTCTTCCTGTGGTTAGGCAGAAGGGACCCAGCAGGTGGCCAGGCCTTGGTCCTGCACCTGTCCACAGGGCACAGGGAAGAAGCCATTCCTTCAAGGAGAGGCGGCTGCCAGGCAGGCTCAAGAAGACAAAATAACCGAGCACTGTGCTGTGTGTGACCTGTGCTGCACGTGTGCCTGGGCCATGGTGACATGTGCTGCGTGTGACCCGTGCCACATATCTTCCTGGGCCATGGTGACCCGTGCTGTGTGTGTTCCTGCAGGGTGACTATGACCAGAGCAGGACCAAAGTGCTGCACATGAGCCTGAACCCCGCCAGTGTGGCCAGGCAGCGCCTGCGTGAGGACCACAGCCAGCTGCAGGCAGAGTGCGAGCGACTGCGAGGGCTCCTGCGCGCCATGGAGAGAGGCGGCACCGTCCCAACCGACCTTGAGGCTGCCGCCGCAAGTCTGCCATCATCCAAGGAGGTGGCAGGTAGGCACCCCCCACCCCCGGCCCCCACCATCTTTGACCTTCTGTGGGTAGGTCCATCTGCGCGCTCTTGGGGCAGCCTCTGGCTATCACCTGCCTGTCATCCCCAGAGGGTCTGTCTTCCCCTGTGGGCAGCCAGGCCTGGTGGTTGCTGGAGCAGAGCACCCCGGCCCCGTGTCCCCATGCACCTGCAGGGTTGTGCAAACAGGTGGAGCTGTCCAAGTTTGCAGGCAGCAGTGGAGAAACAAGGGGCTGAAATCTTAGGCCCTTAAACAAATTCGTATCATTTGTTAGTTTATACACACACCATTAATCACAAGTAAATCTAATCCTCTCCAAAAACAAGTCCGTCTCTCACCAGCCTAAGTGCGCCTCACGGAGTCCAGAGAGCCCTTTGCAGCGAAGGCCTGCGGCGCTTCAGGGAAGAGTGGGGCCTCCACGAGGGCCAGCGGGGCCTGCCCGCACCCTCCAGGTCTAAGTCAGGCCCGCAGCCTTTGGCATGCCGGCCTATCCCCTGATGTGGTGAGGTGGTGCTTTTCATCCGATGACACCCTCTCCTGTTTCTTCCCACCTACTTGCCATCGCACCCTGTACTGTGGGAGAGCATTCCCTGTGAGCCTGCAGGTGCAGAGGTTGTGTGGCGGTCGCTTTTCCCCTTCCTGCAGCCCAGCACCGAGGCGGATGTATCAGGAGTGATCGTCCTCTGTGATCCTTTGTGGGGAGGGTCTTAGGTGGGGGCTTCCCTCCCTCTTCATGCCCCACCCCATAAGCCAAGCTTGCCCTGAGTCTGGGCGCACCCTGCCAGCAGGTAGGGGCTTGGTGGCTGGCTCTTGGGTGGTCCGCCCTCCTGGAATAGCACGGTGGGGATGGAGGACAACAGCCAGAAGGGGAGGCCTGTCTTGCCAGATCGAGAGGTGAGCTGATGGCATTCGGGGGCTCCTTTCCAGCTCCCCACCCACACCAGGGCTGCTCCTGGTCTCCACTGTGGCTGTGAGGGCCTGAGCCCCCATGTCAACAGCCCCGCTTCTGGTTCAGCCGTGGCTCCCTCTCCCTGCTGCATTCTGCAGGTGTTATGGGCAAGTTTTAGAGCTGAGCATGCAGACTTGGAGCCGTGTTTATTGGTGGCACTGCACCCTGGGAGAGGATTTGGGAAGGGGCCATCCGTTCCCTGCTGTCACGGGCCGGTGCCTTGGCTGTGTGCCCATTCGCTCTTCTGTTTGTTCACCTGTCATCTGGGTCCCTGGGCCTCTTGGGTTCGCTCGTCTGTTCCTTACCTGTCGTCTGGGTCTCTGCTCAGTCTTGGGTTCGCTCGTCTGTTCCTTACCTGTCGTCTGGGTCCCTGGGCCTCTCGGGTTCGCTCGTCTGTTCGTTCCCTTGTTATCTGGGTCTCTGCTCAGTCTCGGGTTAGCTCGTCTGTTCCTTACCGTCGTCTGGGTCTCTGGGCCTCTTGGCCTCTCGGGTTCGCTTGTCTGTTCCTTACCGTCATCTGGGTCTCTGTGTGTCTCGGGTTCGCTCGACTGTTCCTTACCTGTCGTCTGGGTCTCTGTGCGTCTCGGGTTCGCTTATCTGTTCCTTACCTGTCGTCTGGGTCTCTGTGCGTCTCGGGTTCGCTCGTCAGTTGGTTCCCCTATTGTCTGGGTCTGTGTGCGTCTCAGGTTCGCTTGTCTGTTCGTTTACCTGTTGTCTGGGTCTCTGTGCATCTCGGGCACGCAGGTGGTCAGCATCTGGCTGTGACAGGTGTCCCGGGCCTTGGCTGATAGGGAGCAGGGGGTGTAGAGAGGCATGTCCAAGCTGACTGTGGAGAGTCAGGACCAGCATGGTCTGGAAGCAGGAAGGGGAGGATGAGCAGAGGCCTGGGATAGGCGGGGCTACGCCATATCGCACCACCAGGAGGTGAGGATGAATCAGGTGTCCAGGCCCCCGTGGCTGATGGTGAGGATGGATCAGGTGTCCGGGCCCCCGTGGCTGATGGTGTGGCTGATGGTGAGGATGGATCAGGTGTCCGGGCCCCCGTGGCTGATGGTGAGGATGGATCAGGCGTCCAGGCCCCCGTAGCTGATGGTGAGGATGGATCAGGCGTCCGGGCCCCAGTGGCTGATGGTGAGGATGAATCAGGCGTCCGGGCCTCCGTGGCTGATGGTGAGGATGGATCAGGCGTCCGGGCCCCCGTGGCTGATGGTGAGGATGGATCAGGCGTCCGGGCCCCAGTGGCTGATGGTGAGGATGCATCAGGCGTCCGGGCCCCCGTGGCTGATGGTGAGGATGGATCAGGTGTCCGGGCCCCAGTGGCTGATGCAACTCGTGTCTGTGCCCCCAAAAATCACAGTGATGGTAGAGGCTTCTGTTTCATGTAAGGTCTAATCCCACAGAGGGAGAGGATACAGAGGCAGACTTTTGGAATCTGGAATGGGCGGGTGAGCGGTGAGAGGACTGAGTAGACTCGGGGAACCAGAATCTAGGTCGACGGCGGGTGGAGCTGAGAACCTGCCTGAGTTACACCTCAAAACTCCAATGCGGCCCAGGAACTGACTGCAAGTGACATTAGGGGAGGAATGCCGCTGACTGAAATACAGTAGATCTGAAGACTTGAATGCTGAATTATGAGACAGGTCCTCAGGATCATCTGTCCGTCTGTGTGCCCTGGGCAGTTGGCCTCTCCCCAGGAAAGATGAAAACTCCAAAACAAGCCAGCAGTTTATTCTTGGAGCAGTGATCCTTAAAGTGCAGTCCCCAGGCTGGCCACAGCCTCCCCGGGAGCCTCTTAGATATGTGGATTCTCGGGGGAGTTTCCAAGATGGCCGAATAGGAACAACTCCAGTCTACAGCTCCCAGCGTGAGCAACGCAGAAGACGTTGATTTCTGCATTTCCAACTGAGCTTTGAAAAGAGTAGTGGTTCTCCCAGCACAGAGTTTGAGATCTGAGAACAGCAGACTGCCTCCTCAAGTGGATCCCTGACCCCTGAGTAGCCTAACTGGGAGGCACCTCCCAGTTGGGGCCGACTGACACCTCATATGTCCGGCTGTCCTTCTGAGACGAAGCTTCCGGAGGAAGGATCAGGCAGCAACATTTGCTGTTCTGCAGTTTTTGCGGTTCTGCAGCCTCCACTGGTGATACCCAGGCAAACAGGGTCTGGAGCAGACCTCCAGCAAACTCTAACAGACCCGCAGCTGAGGGTCCTGACTGTTAGAAGGAAAACTAACAAACAGAAAGGACATCCACACCAAAACCCCATCTGTACATCACCATTATCAAAGACCAAAGGTGGATAAACCACAAAGATGGGGAGAAACCAGAGAAAAAAGCTGAAAATTCTAAAAATCAGAATGACTTTTCTCCTCTAAAGGAACGCAACTCCTTGCCAGCAACAGAACAAAGCTGGATGGAGAATGACTTTGACGACTTGAGAGAAGAAGGCTTCATAAGATCGGTAATAACAGACTTCTCCAAGCTAAAGGAGGATGTTTGAACCCATTGCAAAGAAGCCAAAAACCTTGAGAAAAGATTGGATGAATGGCTAACTAGAATAAACAGCATAGAGAAGACCTTAAATGACCTGATGCAGCTGAAAACCATGACACAAGAACTATGTGATGCGTGCCCAAGCTTCAGTAGCTGATTCGATCAACTGGAAGAAACAGTATCAGTGATTGAAGATCAAATGAAAGAAATGAAGTGAGAAGAGAAGTCTAGAGAAAAAAGAGTAAAAAGAAAACTAAGTCTCCAAGAAATATGGCACTATGTGAAAAGACCAAATCTACGTCTGATTGGTGTACCTGAAAGTGACAGGGTGAATGGAACCAAGTTGGAAAACACTCTTCAGGATATTATTCCAGGAGAACTTCCCCAACCTAGCAAGGCAGGCCAACATTCAAATTCAGGAAATACAGACAACGCCACAAAGATACTCCTCAAGAAGAGCAACTCCAAGACACATAATTGTCAGATTCAGCAAAGTTGAAATGAAGGAAAAAATATTAAGGGCAGCCAGAGAGAAGGGTCCGGTTACCCACAAAGAGAAGCCCATCAGACTAACAGCGGATCTCTTGGCAGAAGCTCTACAAGCCAGAAGAGAGTGGGGACCGATATTCAACATTCTTAAAGAAAAGAATTTTCAACCCAGAATTTCATATCCAGCCAAACTAAGCTTCCTAAGTGAAGGAAAAATAAAATCCTTTACAGACAAGCAAATGCTGAGAGATTTTGTCACCACCAGGCTTGCCTTACAAGAGCTCCTGAAGGAAGCACTAAACATGGAAAGGAACAACTGGTACCAGCCACTGCAAAAACATACCAAATTGTAAAGACCATCAATGCTAGGAAGAAAGCGCATCAACTAACGAGCAAAATAACCAGCTAACATCATAATGACAGGATCAAATTCACACTTAACTATTAACCTTAAACATAAATGGGCTAAATGCTCCAATTAAAAGACACAGACTGGCAAATTGGATAAAGAGTCAAGACCCATCAGTTTGCTATATTCAGGAGACCCATCTCACATGCAAAAACACACATAGGCTCAAAATAAAGGGATGGAGGAAGATCTACCAAGCAAATGGACAAGAAAAAAAAAAAAAAAAGCAGGGGTTGCAATTCTAGTCTCTGATAAAATAGACTTTAAACCAACAAAGATCAGAAGAGACAAAGAAGGCCATTACATAATGGTAAAGGGATCAATTCAACAAGAAGAGCTAACTGTCCTAAATACATATGCACCCAATACAGGAGCACCCGGATTCATAAAGCAACTCCTTAGAGACCTACAAAGAGACTTAAACTCCACAACAATAGTAATAGGAGATTTTAACACCCCACTATCAGCATTAGATGGATCAACAAGACAGAAGATTAACAAGGATATCCAGAACTTGAACTCAGCTCTGCACCAAGCGAACCTAATAGACGTCTACAGAACTCTCCACCCCAATGAACAGAATATACATTCTTCTCAGCACCACATCGCACTTATTCTGAAATTGACCACATAGTTGGAAGTAAAGCACTCCTCAGCAAATGTAAAAGAACAGAAATTTTAACAAACTGTCTCTCAGACCACAGGGCGATCAAACTAGAACTCAGGATTAAGAAACTCACTCGAAACCACTCAACTACATGGAAACTGAACAACCTGCTCCTGAATGACTACTGGGTACATAATGAAATGAAGGCAGAAATAAAGATGTTCTTTGAAACCAATGAAAACAAAGACACAACGTACCACAATCTCTGGGACACATTTAAAGCAGTGTGTAGAGGGAAATTTATAGCACTAAATGCCCACAAGAGAAAGCAGGAAAGATCTAAAATTGACACCCTAACATCACAATTAAAAGAACTAGAGAAGCAAGAGCAAACACATTCAAAAGCTAGCAGAAGGCAAGAAATATCTAAGATCAGAGCAGAATTGAAGGAGATAGAGACAGAAAAGACACTTCAAAAAATCAATGAATCCAGGAGCTGGTTTTTTGAAAAGATAACAAAATTGATAGACCGCTAGCAAGACGAATAAAGAAGAAAAGAGAGAAGAATCAAATAGATGTAATAAAAAATGATAAAAGGGTTATCACCACTGACCCCACAGAGATAGAAACTACCATCAGAGAATTCTATAAACCCCTCTACGCAAATAAACTAGAAAATCTAGAAGAAATGGATAAATTCGTGGACACACACACCCTCCCAAGACTAAACCAGGAAAAAGTTGAATCAATGAATAGACCAATAACAGGCTCTGAAATTGAGGCAATAATTAAGAGCCTACCAACCAAAAAAAGTCCGAGACTAGATGGATTCACAGCCGAATTCTACCAGAAGTACAAGGAAGTGCTGGTACCATTCCTTCTGAAACTATTCCAATCAATAGAAAAAGAGGGAATCCTCCCTAACTCATTTTATGAGGCCAGCATCATCCTGATACCAAAGCCTGGCAGAGACACAACAAAAAAAGAGAATTTTAGACCATTGTCCTTGATGAACATTGATGCAAAAATCCTCTGTAAAATACTGGCAAACCGAATCCAGCAGCACATCCAAAAGCTTGTGCACCATGATCGAGTGGGCTTCATCCCTGGGGTGCAAGGCTGGTTCAACATACACAAATCAATAAATGTAATCCATCATATAGACAACCGAAGACAAAAACCACATGATCATCTGAATAGATGCAGAAAAAGCCTTCTTCCAAAATTCAACAGCCCTTCATGCTAAAAACTTTCAATAAGTTAGGTATTGATGGGATGTATCTCAAAATAATAAGAGCTCTTTATGACAGACCCACAGCCAATATCATACTGAATGGGCAAAAACTGGAAGCATTCCCTTTGAAAACTGGCACAAGACAGGGATGCTCTTTCTCACCACTCCTATTCAGCATAGTGTTGGAAGTTCTGGCCAGGGCAATCAGGCAGGAGAAAGAAATCAAGGGTATTCAGTTAGGAAAAGAGGAAGTCAAATTGTCCCTGTTTGCAGATGACATGATTGTATGTTTAGAAAACCCCATTATCTCAGCCCAAAATCACCTTAAGCTGATAAGCAACTTCAGCAAAGTCTCAGGATACAAAATCAGTGTGCAAAAATCACAACCATTCCTATACACCAATAACACACAAACAGAGAGCCAAATCATGAGTGAACTCCCATTCACAATTGCTTCAAAGAGAGTAAAATACCTAGGAATCCAACTTACAAGGAATGTGAAGGACCTCTTCAAGGAGAACTACAAACCACTGCTCAACGAAATAAAAGAGGACACAAACAAATGGAAGAGCATTCCATGCTCATGGATAGGAAGAATCAATATCGTGAAAATGGCCATACTGCCCAAGGTAATTTATCAGTTCAATGCCATTCCCATCAACCTACCAATGACTTTCTTCACGGAATTGGAAAAAACTACTTCAAAGTTCATATGGAACCAAAAAAGAGCCCACGTTGCCAAGGCATTCCTAAGCCAAAAGAACAAAGCTGGAGGCCTCATGCTACCTAACTCCAGACTATACTATAAGGATACAGTAACCAAAACAGCATGGTACTGGTACCAAAACAGAGATATAGACCAATGGAACAGAACAGAACTCTCAGAAATAATACCACACATCTACAACCATCTGATCTTTGACAAACCTGACAAAAACAAGAAATGGGGAAAGGATTTCCTATTTAATAATTGGTGCTGGGAAAACTGGCTAGCCATATGTAGAAAGCTGAAACTGGATCCCTTCCTTACACCTTATATAAAAATTAATTCAAGAAGGATTAAAGAGTTATAATGTCAGACCTAAAACCATAAAAACCCTAGAAGAAAACCTAGGCAATATCATTTAGGACATAGACATGGGCAAGGACTTCATGTCCAAAAGCAGCAGCAACAAAAGCCAAAATCAAGAAATGAGATCTAATTATAAAGAGCTTCTGCACAGCAAAAGAAACTGTCATCAGAGTGAACAGGCAGCCTACAGAATGGGAGAAAATTTTTTCAATCTACCCATCTGAAAAAGGGCTAATATCCAGAATCTACGAAGAACTTCAACAAATTTACCAGAAAAAAATCAACCCCATCAAAAAGTGGGCAAAGGATATAAACAGACACTTCTCAACAGAAGACGTTTATGCAGCAAACAGACACATGAAAAAATGCTCATCATCACTGGCCATCAGAAATGCAAATCAAAACCACAATGAGATACCATCTCACACCAGTTAAAATGGCAATCATTAAAAAGTCAGGAATCAACAGGTGCTGGAGAGGGTGTGGAGAAATAGGAACACTTTTCCACTGTTGGTGGGACTGTAAACAAGTTCAACCATTGTGGAAGACAGTGTGGCAATTCCTGAAGGATCTAGAAGTAGAAATACCATTTGACCCAGCCATCCCATTACTAGGTGTATACCCAAAGGATTATAAATCATGCTGCTATAAAGACACATGCACATGTATGTCTATTGCGGCACTATTCACAATAGCAAAGACTTGGAGTCAACCCAAATCTCCATCAGTGACAGACTGGATTAAGAAAATGTGGCACATACACACTGTGGAATACTATGCAGCCATAAAAAAGGATGAGTTCATGTCCTTTGTAGGGACATGGATGAAGCTGGAAACCGTAATTCTGAGCAAACTGTCACAAGGACAGAAAACCAAATACCGCATGTTTGCTCAACCAGAGGCCTGGGGGTGGCCGGCAGTCTGTGCTAGGCAGCCCTGCAGACCACGCAGATGCTCAGTGAGTTTGTGGATTGCTGCTCTGGAGAAGGCAGGCGAGGTCCCAGGACAGGCCCGAGTCAGGACAACAGGCCTGAACTGAGCCCGGACCACACGCCCCTGCCACGTGCCCTGCAGAACGTGGGCAGCAGGTGTGACCCTGTAGGCCATGGTGGAAAGACCTCCCTGTGGATCTAAGTGGCCCAGAAGGACCTGGCATTGGCAGTTCCCCAGCTCAACGGCGCCCATGGATCGCTCCCTGGGCAAAACCATGGCAGGTGGCTGCACACTCCTCCCTGAAGCATCCCTGGGCCCCTAGTGCCCTCCCCTCGTGAGGAGCGGATACCCAGGGATCGTCAGACGGCCCAAAGGAAAGGACAGGAAATGAGCGGGGGAAACAGAGCAAAGTGAACTGCAGAGAAGCACAGCATCCGCGGGGAGGGAACCCACTGTCCCAGCGAAGGAAACCTCCGACCACTGTCTCCTGGATCTCCTCAGAGAGAAGGTGGGGCTTTGGCAACCAAACGACAGGGCAGCTTAACACACGCCAAGAGAAGGCAGTGAATAGTGGGAAGGTAAAAATAGGGAACGGTGACTGGAAGTCTAAGTAGAAGATTTGTAGGATAACGTTGAGAAAGTCTGTCTGAAAGCAAAGACAATGAGATGGAAAACAGGAGAAGAAAGGTAAGAACATTAGAGGCACAGCCCACCATCTGAACAACAGGAGCGCGGAAGGAGGGAACAGGGAAAAACAGCAGATGATACAGAAGTGCCTCAACGCCGTCTCCCTGAAGGAAGAACACGGCTCCCTGCCTCCCGGGAGAGGCTCAGACCGGGCTGTCTGTGGACGGAGATAGACCCACACAGTGTATGGCAACGTGAAGACTCAGGACACAGGACGAAAGGAAGACCCTGAGAACTTCAGAGAAGAAACACGGAGGTCCAGGATCAGTCATCTAGCACTTCCAAGGAGCAGCACCTCCGAGTTTCCAGCACAGTGACCTGGATCTCAGGATCTTGTAGCCCCCCAGCCCTCATCAGGTCTGAAGGAAGAAGTACATGCATCTGCAGGATTCAAGGTCTTAAAAACTTGACTGCTCCACACGCTGTCTCAGTAAGCTGGCAGAGGATGTGCTCCTGAGGGATGAGGGAGTAAACCAGGAAAGAGCGTGGCTGTGGCAAGCAGAGCAGACCACAGGGGCTTCCGCCGTGGGAGCAGAGGAGGAAGCCCTCAGGCCTGGGGAGCAGCCGGCAGGGGCTGGAATGGGCCAGAAGTTCTGGGATATAGAGCAGAGAAGGAAGCCCCCAGGGCTGGGGAGCCTCCAGCGAGGGCTAGAACCCACCAGAGGTTCCGGGAAAGAACCTGGTGCATTGGGTGTCGCGATGTGGACCGGAGCTTTCCACACGTGTGTGCCAGGCATGGGCTTCCATGGACGTTGGTGCCTGGGTCCCTGTGTGGCTCTTTGGCAGCCTTCTTCCCTGCATGCCACAGACATTTCTCAGGTTTAGGTTTGCCACCCCACAAAAAGACTGGGAAGCACCTGCGTGACAGCCGGCAAAGAGGGACGACCGACGAGCGCCTAGAAAGCTGAGCGCGTGGGAAGCAGGGTGATCGCTGGCTCCGGGGGCAGCAGAGTTGCGCGAGAAGCAGCAGTGTCCGTGTGCTCCGAGCTGACCCTGAGCAGCTTCACACAGTCGTAAGGGAGCTGAGACCTGATCTCATATCTTACAGCCCTAAGCCTCATATTAAGAAAGGGGACAGGGGCCGGGTGCAGTGGCTCACGCCTATAATCCCAGCACTTTGGGAGGCTGAGGCGGGCAGATCATGAGGTCAGGAGATCGAGACCATCCTGGCTAACACGGTGAAACTCCGTCTCTATTAAAAATACAAAAAAAATTAGCCGGGCGTGGTGGCGGACGCCTGCAGTCCCAGCTACTCAGGAGGCTGAGGCAGGAGAATGGCGTAAACCCGGGAGGCGGAGCTTGCAGTGAGCCAAGATCGTGCCACTGCACTCCAGCCTGGGCGACAGAGCAAGACTGTCTCAAAAAAAAAAAAGGGGGGGGACATGGAGGAGGGGGACATGGAGGAGGGAGACACGTGCTGCAGGGCAGGAGGGAGGGCAAGCTGAAGCCTCACTGTCTCTCGGGAAGTCAGCAGGACGCCCGAGTTCTTAAGTCCGGAAGGAGCCACAGAACGTGTGTTCCAGAGAAATGTAGTTAATACCGACATGATCGGCTGAGAGGTGAACACGGTGGTCTCTGGAGAGAATGGAAGGAAACGAGAAGTGTGGAGACCGCTGTTTCCTGATACACCCCACAGAATTCCTGGGCTCTTAACTCATGTGCGTGTAAATCTAAAATTAAAAAGAGAAAAGTCCAGGTCACACCACTTGCTGCCAGAGAAGGCCGTCCCCTCCCCGTTCTCCAGATGAGGAGCAGGGTGTGCCCGCGGCGTCAGCAGACCCTTGACTTGACATGGACCCCATGGCGCACCCTCGCTCCTGTGACCGTGGGTGGGGTGAGGAGTTGGGGGTGTTCCCGCTGCATCCACAGACCCTTGACATGGACCCCACGATGCACCTTCGCTCCTGTGACCATGGGTGGGTGAGGAGTTGGGGGTGTTCCTGCAGCATCAGCAGACCCTTGATATGGGCTCTACGACGTGCCCTCGCTCCTGTGACCATGGGTGAGGTGAGGAGTTGGGGGTGTTCCCACAGTGTCAGCAAACCCTTGACATGGGCCCCACAATGCACCCTTGCTCCTGTGACCGTGGGTGGGCTGCCTGCACAGTCCCTGCAAGGGGTGGGATGGCAGGTCTGATCCTGAGACAGAGACGGATGCTCCTCCCCTGCCTGGCTGGCCCTGAGCATGGGATAGGGGTGGGTCTCCTGGGTCAGGAGAGACCGGGGTAAGTTGTGAGGGCTTCAGGCCAACTGGTCTGCAGATGGCAGGCCTCTCACTGGCTAAGGGAGAGCTGGATGGCCTAAGACAGCGCCTAGTGACCCACCAGGGAGCCAGTCCCAGGGGAGTCCCCTCACACCCTGATCACCCGGCATCTCGGGGTTCGGCAGATGTCTCTTCCTGCTCTGGGGAATCAGGGCCCCCAGGGAACAAGGTGAGGGGACGTGACGGTGGGACGAGGCAAGGGGGCGCTTGACAGTGGGGTAGACAAGGGGACGCAGCAGTGAGGCGGGGCGAGCAGACTTGGTGGGGGGATGTGGCGGGGGGGACAGGGTGAGGGGATGTGGTGGTGGGATGGGGTGAGCGGACATGGCGGGGGGATGGGGCGAGGGGACGTGGCAGGGGGACAGGGCGAGGGGGTGTGGCGGTGGGGTAGACGAGGGAATGTAGCAGTAGCAGTCAGGCGGGGCGAGCGGGCGTGGTGGGGGGAACAGGACAAGGGGACATGGTGGGGGGATGGGGTGAGCGGACATGGCAGTGAGGCTGCAGGGTCAAGAGCTCCCTTTCATGTTTGCCACGGCTTCCCCAAGGGCTGTCTCTGGTGTGGGCCTCAGACCTCTGGCCAGAGAGGACACAGAAACACACACAGAGGCCCCTGCCCTCGGGGATCTGAGTCACTGCTCAGAAGGGCAGGCAGGAAAACCCTTGTGGTTTTCCTGGTTTTTCTGACAAGGCAGTCACTAAACAACTCTTGCCATCGGCACAGGCCCTTGACTGATAGGAGCCCCAAACTCCGGCCTCCCGTGCTGGCTCTGGCTCCTCACTCAGCCCCCCTGCCGCGTCCAGGCTGGGCCAGGAAGATTGTTAATTGCAGCTTAATTAGGTAACACATTAATATTAAAATAATCTAATCTTATCAGAGCAGCACGTTGAAGGTGATCAAATTTGTCACTGCCTGTGTGGGCACAGCTGATCCTAGAGGTGTCTCTGGGGAGGCGGGAGGCAGGGGAGGGACGGGGAGAATGGAGGAGCGAGGAAGAGGGAGAAGAGATACCAGGGAGGAGAAGGGAGGAGGTAGAAGAAGAGAGGGGAGGCCCGGGAGGGGAAGATGGTTGGCCACCGAGTTCTTCCGCCTGGAGCCCACCTGCTCTGCCCCAGGGAGGAGGGTACCCTCGGGGTGAGGCCTGGTTTGGTGTCCCTGCCTGGGCTGAGGACGGGAGCAGTGACTCTGCCTTTCTGTTTCGTCCTGTGCACTGCTTCTCTGTGTATCGGCGCGTGTCCTCTGCAGTCTCAGGACTCACACTGGTCCTGCTTGGCTGGCGCTGACCCCAGAGGTGGCCTCCTGTGCACTGCTTCTCTCTGTATCGGCGCGTGTCCTCTGCAGTCTCAGGACTCACACTGGTCCTGCTTGGCTGGCGCTGACCCCAGAGGTGGCTTCGGTAAGGTGCCCTAATGGCCGCTCCATGGACCACCAGGACAGGCACTGTGGGGAGCTGCCCATTGGCCTGTCAGTGCCAAGCCAGCTGTGTCCTCCCGTGGCCAGAAATCAGTGCCCAGCTGTCACGTGGCGCAGGCCTGTGTTTACGTCACGCCCCCACCCCGTGCTCCCTGGGCAGGGCCACCACCTGCCCACGCCTCTGTTTGCTCAGTACAAACACCGTGCGATGCCGACAGCCAAGCGGTTCAAATGGGATGGGGGTGCAGGGGCTTCAACCCTGTTTGGCGATTAGTGGGAGTTGGAGAAGAAGGGCTGGCGTCTGAGGTGCAGGACCATGCCTGTGTAGCCCAGTCCTGTGCCAAGCCGAGATCCTCTGGCTGGGTCCTGCCATGTAGGGACCGGCGGGTCGTGGGGAGCAGCGTCAGGCATGGCTGGAGTTCCATCCTGGGCTCCTCTAGGGACCGGCGGGTTGTGGGGAGCAGCATCAGGCGTGGCAGGTGTTCTGTCGTGGGCTCCCCTAGGGACCGGGGTGTTCCATCGTGAGCTCCCCTAGGGACCGGGGTGTTCCATCATGGGCTCCTCTAGGGACCGGCAGGTTGTGGGGAGCAGCATCAGGCATGGCAGGTGTTCTGTCACAGACTCCGCCTGTCGCGCTGGAGACAGAGAAGTGATGTAATGGTGGCCAAGGACTCAGGCACGAGCTGGTGGCTCTCCACTGCCTGGAGAAGTCGCTGCCCCCATGTGCTGCTTGGTGCTGCCCATGTTTTAGTTGGATTGTTAGTATTGAGTTTGAGGTGAATCCAAGTCTAATACACAACTGATAAATATCTTCTCACCGCCCATGACCAGTCTTTTCATTTTCTGACAGTGTGTTCCTCACAGCAAATGCTTTTCATTTGGGTACATACTAATGATCAATGTTTCTTTTATAGGGGTCAGATCCAGGAACTCTGCATAACTCCAGGCCAAAAATATTTTTTCATGTTTTCTACTAAAAGGTTTTAAGTTCACATTTAAATCTGCGACCCACTTTGAGTTAGTTTTTGCCCATGGTATGAGCTTGAGGTCAAGGTACTTTCTTTTTTGTTTTCATGTGGATGTCCAATTGTGCCATTATTATTGAACTGACTGTCCCGCCACCGTCGAATTATGTCTGCACCTTTGTCCACAACCAGTTGGCCATGCGTCATGGGGGTCTGTTTCTATACCTTCTCTTCTGTTCCCTTGATCTAAGCGTCTGTCCCTTTACTGTTAATAACACCCCACTGTATTGATTACTGTAGCTTCCTAGTAAGTCTTGAAATCAGCAGCGCAATCCCCCTCTTTATGCACAAGATTTAGATTCAGCTTGTCTTTACCTACAAACCGCCTGCTCGGATTTTTGTAGGAATTACTAAATCCGCCAGTCAGTCTGGGGAGCATCTGCATCGTGGTTGCAGTGAGTCTCCGTACATGAACACGGTGTGTCCCTCCATTTATTTACATTCTTCTTGATTTTCTTTCATCCGCGTTTTGTGATTTTCACCGTACTCACCGACCCCCTTTTTGTTAGAAATACACATGGTTTTGTTGGTTTTATTGTTAGTGTTTGGAGCTATGCCATTGTTTGCAGGCTTGTTTTATGGTTCCCTTTTTGTTTTATTGTTCCACTTGTTCCATGCGTGTGTGTAGAAGTATGACGGATGTTTGTGCCAGCTTCACAACCCATGACCTTGCTAAACTCACTTCTTAGATCTGGGTTAGTTGCCGTTTTGTTTTTGTTTTCTAATCCTTTGCAGCCATAGCATCTGTGAATAGGGACAGTTCTGCTTGTTTTGTTAAGATCTCATTTGTCTTCTATTTCATTTTCTTGCAGTATTGCGCCGTCTAGGACCTTAGGACGGTGCTGAGGAGGAGATGGGGGAACAGACATCCTGGCGTTTCTCCTCACCTCGGGGGGAGAGCAGTCCGTCCTCCTCCATGAAGCGTGCTACTAACTGCAGTTTATTTGTGGTTTTTCCTTATCAAGCTGAAAACGCTCTTTCTATTCTCAGTTTGCCGAGAGTGTTTATCATGTAGGATGTTGGCGTCTGTCAGATGCTTTTCCTGCATCAATTGATGGGATCATATGTTTTTTCTCCCTTAGACCGTTAGTGCAGTTGACAGTGTGTCATCATGATTTTTTGGGGAAGTTTCCAACGTCGAACCAACTCTGCATTCCTCAAATAAGCCCCCCTCGGTTATGGCATTGTATTTTTACATGTTGCTGAATTCATCTTGCTGACATCGTCAGTAGTCTTCGCGTCTGCGTTCATATTCGTCAGTCTCTTTCCTGTACTGCCCTTGTTTGGTTGTGGTACAGATGTAAGGAGTGAAGTGAATCGGAAAGTGTCCCCCTTTTATGTCCTGGAGGAGATGATGTGGAATTGGTGTTACTTTTTCTGTAAATGTTTTGTAGAACTTGCAGGTGGAACCATCTGGGCCTAGGGATTGTGGCTGTGGCAGGTTGGAATCGTTACCGGAGTAGTGAGTTCTCTCATCTCAGCTGAATTTTGGTAGACTATAGGTTTTGGGGGTTTTTTGTTGTGAGGACCTGGTGCATTATTTCTAAGTGGTCAAATGTATGAGCAGTGAATTATCTGTGCTCTCGCCTCCCTGAATTTATCATGCCTGCTGGGTTCGTAGCAGTCCCCACTCCTTCCTTCCTGATACTGGTAGTTTAGGTGGTTTGCTTTTGTTTGTTTGTTTGTTTTTTGTCTGTTAGCCTTGCTGGAGATTTATAAATTTCACCGATCTCTTTAGAGACCTAGCTTTTGGTTTCATTGATATTTTGCTGTTGTTCTCTTTTCGATTTTATTGATTTTTGTTTTGTATTTCCTTCCTTCTGCCTGCTTTAGTTTTAATTTGCTCTCCTTTTTTTCTAGCTTCTTCAAGTGGAAGATGAGATTGCATACTTGAGATCTTCTCTGTTTTCCACTGTAAGCGTTTCATGTTAGAAATTGTCATCTGAGTGCTGCATTAGCTGCCTTCCACACATTTTGATATGTTGTATATTTATGTATGCTCAGTTCAAAATATTTTCAAATTTCCATTAAGATGTACCCCAGTTGGAACATGGCCTCCAAAGTCCACGTGTGGGAAACTTCATCCCGGCCTGATGGTGTTGGGAGGTGGGGCCTCACGGAAGGCACTTAGGTCACGTGGGCTCCACCTTCGTGAATGGATTCGTGCCATTATAAAAGGGGCTTCCGTTAGTTGACTCTGTATCTGCCCTTCTGCCTTGTACCATGTGATGACGCCTCAGGAATGCCTTTGCCAGAAGCTGGTTCCTTGATCTCGGACTTGCCAGCCACGAGAACTGTGAGCCTGTAAACTTCAGGTCGTTGTAAATTAGTCTCAGGTATTCCGTAATGATGCCGCAGATAGACCCAGATGCCTGCTGGGTCTGTACATATTTAGAAGGATGCTTTTTAATTTCAAAGTGTCTTTCCCTGATTTTCTGGGTAATTTCTGTTCCTGATTTAATTTCATTATGTTGAGGGAACCTATTTTCTCCGATTCACTTTCTTTCTAATTTAAAGTTTATTTGGTAGCTGATAATTTGATAGCAACCTTAAAACTTTCCATGTGCACCTGATAGGTATGTGTATTCTGCTGATTAATAGATGTATTTTGGCCATTTATAGTTATGTAATTTTTTAGGCATTTGGATTTAGGTCCATTTCATGATAGTTTTCTGTTTGTCCTCCCTTTTTTAATTCCCATTTTCTCTTTCCTACCTATTTCAGATTATTTGGCCTTTTTTAGTAGTCCATTTTGATGTGTCTATGTCTTTATTATATCTATTTGTATACTTTTAAAGTGATTTTTCTGTGGATTGTAATGTGCAAGCTTAACATTTCACAGTGCACTTATAATTAATATTTTATCACTTCAGGTGGAAACGGCAGGATCTCACCACGATGTAGGCTTCTCACTGCCTCCCTTTATGTTGTAGTAGTCACATGTATTTACTCTGTAAATGTTGAAAACCCCACCAAGAAAATTACAATTCTTGCTCTTAACTGTCATGCCTATTTTAAAAAACATAAGAGGCAAAAAGTAGTGTATGGTTTTGCCTGGATTAAAAATATGCTCTTCCTTCTTTCCTGACGTTCTCAGGTTCCCCTGGGATCATTTCCGGATTGGCAGGACTTCCTTCAGGACTTCCTTAGAGTAGGTTCTCTTAGCGTTCACTTGCCCAGCAGTGTCCTCACCCCACCTCATTACTGAAGGATATCATTGCTGGATACGGGGTTCTGGGAGAATGGTTCTCGTCTCCCAGCACTGTAAAAATCAACAGTTTCCCTGTCTCCTGGCCTCTGTGGTTTCTGATAAGCGATCTGCAGTCACTCAGAAAATCTCCCCTTTCCCCTCCATGTAGACAAGAGGCTTTCAGACACTCCAAGCGTGATGACGTTTTATCGTAAAGGATGGGAAGGAATCCATGTGCACACATGTCTGCTGGGTTCCAGCGTGTGTAGGTGTGATGCCCGCCACCCTGCCGCGAGAGGGACTCACGCGGTGGTGTACTTTCTGCACCGAGCTTAGTGGTACGGCATCATCTCTGAGATACTGTGACACGTTAAGTCTGTGTTTTCCAATCACTTACTTCTTGGAGCGTCTTTAAAGTCTCCCTCGATAATTCCAACATCTCCGTCATCTTGGGCTTGGCGCCTTTTGGTCGTGTTTTTCCTGGCAGGTTTGTGTTTTCCCAGTTCTTTTCATGCTGCTTAATTTTAGATTGCATTCTGGATGCTTTGAATATCCTGAGATTCTAGGTCTTTCTTAAGTTCTGTGGAGAATGTAAATTTCTGTTGGTTTCAGCATTTCCTGATGGCAGTTCCATTTCAAGGTCTCTGCCGAGTTTCCCAGGCCATCGAACCTTGTGCCCTCCACAGCCCTGGCTGGGTCCTGGCATGGTCTAGCTCACAGTCCAACTCTCACACCCATGGAGTGCTGATTAGGGTCAGAGCCTCATGCCCAGCTTAGAGAGCACCTTCCAGAGCCCCTCTGAGCACCCCGCACTTCCCAGGTGACCCAGGGGTCCCTTCACTGCCCTCTGGCCACAGAGCCAGGCAAGGCTTGCCCACTGTGCTGTGCAGTCAGTCCCACGGCCACAGCCACCTTCACGGCCAACGCCAGCCACAATCTACAGAGGAACAGGGCAGGAGGTGCTCCACGCACCCTGTCCAGAGGGACGGGCCCACTCTAGGGCTCTAGGCATCTGTCCAGTTGTGGCTGTGCCTCCGCAGGATTCCCCGGGAGCCAGGACAGAAGAGTGCGGGATTGCCCAGGTGCCAGGGCGGAAGAGTGCAAGATTCCCTGGGTGCCAGGGCAGAAGAGCGCAGGATTCCCCGGGTGCCAGGACGGAAGAGCGCGCGGTTCCCCGGGTGCCAGGATGGAAGAGCGCAGGGTTCCCCGGGTGCCAGGGCGGAAGAGCGTGGGATTCCCTGGGTGCCAGGACGGGAGAGCGTGGGGTTGCCCGAGTGCCAGGGCAGACGAGGATGGAGACAGACAGAATTTCCCCCACTGCTTCTCAGGCTTCTCTTGACAAGCTGTGTGCATCTCATGCCCATTCCCAGGTTTTAGGGGTCCCCAAGTCCAAACTGGGTAGCACCAGGGCAAACACCCAACCAGTGACAGAAATCTCCAGCAAGCTTCAACCGCAGACTGCAGAACTCACACAGTGTGAAACAGATTGTCTCATTAATCCATTAAATAACTGAATCCACAATCAGAAAGCTTCCAAAAAAAGGATGTCTCCAGGCCCAGATGGTTTTCTGGTGCATTCTACCAAAGACTTAAAGAAAACTTAGCACCAGTTCACCAAAACTCTCCCAGAAAACAGGAGGGAGCACTTTCCGACTCACTCCACGAAGCAAGCACTTACCCCAACTTCAAAACCGGTGACGAAACTGAAGAAAACCGCCGCGCTCATTTCTGTTTTCTGAGAGTGCAAGGCTGGGTTGGTGTTGAGCGTCAGCTGGTGCAATCCATCACGCCTACGCGCCAAAAGGAAAAATTACGTGGCCAAACTAACGGATGCACAAATGTATTCAACGAGACCCAACACGCGTTCGTGGGGAAACTCAGCAAACCAGGAGAAGCCGAGAACCCCCAAGCTTGCCGAAGAGCATCTGCAGGAACCGTGCAGCTCACCGCAGACCTGGCGGGTGAGGGACTGGGAGACGGCGCGTCAGGCAGAGGCCTTCCCTCTCACCGCCTTGGTCCATGTCCCGGAGCCCCAGATGGGCAGCAGGGTGAGGAGGTCGAAGGCACGCGGACTGGACAGGCAGGACCGACCCTTTTCCTCTTCACAGGTGGCGTGATTGTGTCGAAAATCACAAGATAAAAACGAGTCGAGTGAGTTCACCAGGGATTTCTGTGTGTGACTCTTGTATCCTGCAACCTTGCTGAGCTCACTTTATGGGAAATATGTACGTGTGTCTGTGTAGTTCTGTAACTATTACACAATAGCAGTGCACATGTGGAAACTGAAATTAAAAACGTGCCATTTCTGTTCACCCTCCTGAAGATGAAATCCATAGGCATCACTAAGACCACAGCACGCTGACAACGGCAAGCTGCTGAGGTGAGGCGTGGGAGGTCTGCGTGAATGAAAACTGCCTTCGTGGCTCACGAGATGCAGTGCAGTGAAGGCGCGGCGCCGCCAGGTCCACCTGCACATCTCTCACAGCTGGAAGCAGGGCACTCACTGCTGGGCTGGCGGTGCTAGCGGTTCTGGGTTCAGACCTCAGCCCACCCCGCAGCCTGTGGCTCTCCAGGTCTGTAGCCGGCTACTGGCTGCACTCCCTCCAGGGTCAGAGCTGCCTCAGGGAGAGACAAGGCTGATCGGTTTCTTCATCTTTCCCAGAACCCGAACCCCTCATCTCTTCTCTTATCTGTTAATTCCATTGCTTTTAAACTTAGAAAGTACTTTAGTGATTTGATAAATAATTCTATTTTCTTCTGGGCTCTTTGAGCTTATTTTTATATTTAAAGATTTAATCTACTTGAAACTTATTTTGGTGAATGGTATAAGGTCAGGATCTAAATTGATCTTTTTTCCAGATCATGAAACAGTTGCCCTAGGGCCATTTATCACAGAACCCTTTCTTCCCCGTTGTTTTATGCCTTTGTCTTTATTAAAACTTACGCAAAATCGGGTCTGTGTTCAGATCTTTTGTTCCTTTTTATTTCAATTATCCTTTTTTTTCCTTAAAGGTTTTTCTTACCTGTTTATTATTCTAAGTTAATTTTAGAATTACTTTGTCACAGCCAGGCACAGTGGCTCATGCCTATAATCCCAGCACTGAGGCTGAGGCGGGTGGATCACCTGAGGTCGGGAGTTCAAGACCAGCCTGGCCAACATGGTGAAACCCTGTCTCTACTAAAAACACAAAACGCCGGGCATGGCGGGACGGTGTCTGTAGTCCCAGCTACAGGGGCTATAGATGCTGAGGCAGGAGAATTGCTTGAACCCAGCGGGTGGAGGTTGCAGTAAGCCAAGATTGCACCACTGCACTCCAGCCTGGGCAACAGAGCGAGACCCTGTCTCCAAAAAGAAAAAAAAGAATTACTCTGTCATGTTCAAGAAAAAGGCATCAAGGTTTTATTTTTTACTGAAATGATGCCAGAGTTATAGGTTAATCTAGTAGAAGAATTTTCGGCTTTCCAGCGTCTGTGTCTGAGCAGAGAAGGGCGTCTCAGGCTGCCTCCCTCACTGAGACCACCTCCCAGACATGCAGCGTGCTGGGATTCCCTTTGCAGGCTCCAGTGTGCCACCTGGGCTGCCTTCTGCTGGGTGGGGGTCCTAAGTCCCCACTGTTGGCTCCAGGCCACCTCTCCACCCTCTTCCCACCTCCCCGCCCTCTCTTTGGATTGCCTGTCGCGTCATCTCCAGGGCTCAGAGCCGAGCTTCGCAGGAGGAACAGGGAATGTGAGTCTGCACCCTTTTCTGTCCGGACTGGATATCCCATGAGTCTTTTATTCAGTCAGTGAAGATTAGGGTTTTTCCTGTCAGTTGTTAAATGGATACACAGTGTCCGTGCGACGTTACGGGGTGTGGGCGACATAGTGCCCATGCGTCCTTGTGGGGTGCGGGCAACACAGTGCTCGTGGGACGTTACGGGGTGCGGGCGACACAGTGCCCGTGCGTTCTTGTGGGGTGCAGGCGACACAGTGCTCGTGGGACGTTACGGGGTGCAGGCGACACAGTGCTCGTGGGACGTTACGGGGTGCTGGCGACACAGTTGCGCACGTCGTTATCCTATCTCCTAACGCTGCTGCAGCCCTGCTGTGTGCCCTCCTGGGGACCTCCGTGTCACTGGTGCTCTATAAGCATTGGGTGGGCCAGAGGAGGAGTGTGAGTAAGGCTGACTCTGCCCTCCCACTCTGGGCACTTTGCAACTTCAGCTCCCTCCCCAGAGTCATCTGCAGTTTCTTTTTGTGGATCGAAGTTAAATTTCAGTTCCAAAGCAGAGTTGTTCCTGAGCTGGTGGAGGAGTGGCTGCCACACACCGTCAGCTGTTGTGGACTCGGGCCGTGAGCCACTCCGGGGTCCCAGCTCTGTAGCAGCAGCCGTGTGACCTCGGGCTCAACTCTCTCAGCTCTGACATGTGGCGCACTCCAATCATGGTCATTGTGGAGGGTATGTTTGTAGCATAGGCACCGCTGGCCCGTGACGTGTGCTCAGCGTGATGGGATTGGCGATGGTGGGGGCTGTGGCCTGAGCCCATTGGCCTGGGCCTGTGCAGGAGCCCATTTGGTAGAAGCTGAGCCAGGCTCGTGGGTAGAGAAACAAAAGTGGCTCCCAATGAGCCTGTTCCCCAGTGAGGTCCTCCCTTTGTGTGGTAGGTCCCCAGCGAGGACTGCAGGCTTGACTTTACAGTTCTGCCTTCTAGGCCAGGCAGGACCCCCTGCACCAGGTCACGGAGAGAAGGCGGAGGGAGACCTTGCAGGCCGCAGGTGTTCCTGGCTCCAACACACTGTGTGGGCATCTGAGGCCAGGGCAGCCGTGTTGGACGGCCTGGGAGCCTGAGGTCAGAAGGCTTGGATGGAAGTCCGGCTCCACACCGTAACAGCTGGGGGTCTGGGTGGGCCCTTTTCTCTCTGCATCTCAGCTTCCCCATCTGAGAAGCGGGACCACCGGCCCAGGTCCTCGGGCAGTGTGAGCATCTGTCCCCGCACCGAAGGTGAGCGTAACAGGCGGACAATCTCTGCAGACTCTGAATGATGGGAGGAGGTCCCTGTCCTTACTGGGGAGAGGCCAGATCACGGCAGCCTGGGCCTGAGGGAACTGCCCTGCTGGCGAGAGCCTCCAGAGCCTGGGGTGACCCAGAGACAGGACAGGTGTTGGAAGGATCAGCGTCCCTGCCCTGCCACGTGCTCACCCTGTGCGCTCAAGAGGCGCCCTGTAGAGAGGGGAGGGAGGGGAGGGGTTGCTGGAGCCAGGAGTAGCCACAGCACCATTCACCCTGGGGCCAGGAGCTGTGGTCTCCTTAGATGGGCCCAAGTGCAGTCCAGGAGGGGCCGTGGTCTCAGAGCACAGTGGCTTTGCTGAAGGCTGGCTGGCGCTCCAGTTACCACGCCCTGGGCCCTTCTCTCCACACTGTTTGTTTGTTCTTGGTGTCAGGTACTAAAGGGCAGCCCCATTAATTAGGTGTGTAACTAGAGCTGTAAAGGAATCGTGATGTAATCACAGGGTTTGCAGGTGAGCAGGGCAGAGGAAGGGTACCGCCCGCTGTGCCAGGCACACCCACCTGGCTGCCTGCAAACAGATTCTCCCTGGACTGGGTACCCCCCGTGCCTTGAGCCCAGCCTGGGCCTCGGAGCTCCCGGGCAGCGCGGAGAGCTGAAGCACCGTCCCCAGTGGCACAAGTGCGGTTGAATGTTGTAAATGTGCTTGGGGGCCCAAGACGGAGCCGAGGGAGGATTCAGACAGACGTTCCTAGAGAAGCAGGTTCTACAGCACCAGTGAGAAGTCAGCAGAGGTGTGGGGAGGGGACTGCACTGGGGCTGGGGTCCTAGGGCCGGGACACAAGTGGGCCTCACTGCAGCCGGGCCAGTGACTAGGCTGGGGTGGTTCCCACTGGGCCACCGTGGGGCTTCTGGGCTCCGTCCTGAGGGTCACACAGAGCTGCGGAGGCATTCTCTCTGTTTGGAAGGTGGCCTGGCTGCAGAGTGGAGCACGGTCTGGGGCAGGCTGAGTCGGGCGCTGGCCGTGGACTGGGCGGAGGCGCTGGTCTGCGAGGTGGGGTGATATGTGGGCCTAGAATTCAGGTTGTAGGGACACAGTGCTGCCTGGGCCTCTCTCCAGCCCACATCTAGTCTGCTGGGCTCTGGGCTGAAGGCTGAACCGCAGGGTGGGGCCTGTTGCAACAGAGTCAGGGACACCCTCCATCGCCGCCAGACCTTCTCTCCACTGCTCTGGGGCTTTGTTGTCCTGGGGAACCGGAGAGGGTGAGAGTGTTCCTGGCACAGCCAGGCATCCCCACCCTTCCTGCTGTGTGTGACAGAAGTGCCCGGGATGCCTTCTCTGTCCTGGCTGTGCACAGCCACGCGGTCCGTGCCCCGGGCAGCGTGTGCCGGCCACAGGGACTGCTGAGCCCTCCTGCTTGTGCTATGCTCCCAGCTGCAGCAAGCAGCTCCGTCGCTGCTTCACCCTTCTCCTCTCCTCTTTCTTTCTGGCACGTCTGTAAACTTTGCTGGTAACTCAAGCCAAGTACCCACTTAGGGATTTCTTCACAGTTGCATTTAAACCTGATTGAAGTGGGAGCTCTTCAGTGCCTGACACATCCAACAGGCGCTTCCCCTGAGCCCCGGCCAGGCGGTGCTGAGGGCGGGGTGGGGCGGCGCCGCCGGGAGCTCCGGCTGTTTGGAGGGGAGGAGCGCCCTTCACCTGGGGTGGGTACCCAGCCCTGTCTCGGCCCCTGTGTCCTTTTCTCTGGTTGAGGGTGTGGTCCCTCCTGCCCCAGGCTGTCATGAGGCTCCTGTGAGCACAGCCCATGTGGGCAGGGCTGGGTGGTCTGCATGCTTGGTGGGCAGCTGAGTGGGAGGCCCACGTGCTGGTGGTGCAGGGCGGGTGTCTCCACGCCGCGGCTCCCTCACTGGACCCCTGCGCCAAGCCCACGCGGTTCTGTCCGCGTGTGTTCTGAGCACCGCCTGGATGCCCAGCCCTGGGGGCACATGGTTGGAGGGAACTGGGCGCCTGGTCCAGGGAGGGGAGCCAACCTGCCTCTGCCCTGAGGCGGGCTGTGGGCATCCTCGTCCTGGAAAAGCAGGAGGAAAACCACAGTGGGGAGTGGAGCACATTACTGTTGAACGATGCTGTGATGACAGGAGGATGCCCGAAAAGCCGCGTCCTCCGCCAGCCCCAGCCTTGGTGCTCGCCGGCTCGGGAGATGCGCCAGGGTCGTGCTTGGGAGGCGAGTGGGGGTGCTCCGGCTGTTCATGCAGTGGAGCTCCTGAGAGCCCAGCCTGGCCCCCGTCGTGGGATCGGGACTACGTAGTGTCCTTTCTACGCGTGACGGGGGGGAGCTGCAGGGAGGCCACAAGACACCCACAGGGCAGGACATGAACTCATCGTCCCGCCAGTGACCATCCGCCGGGCCTGGCCTGAGTAGCTCCTGACTCCCACACAGGGCCTGGAGGGTCTGAGGAGCTTTCTTAGTGGAGTCCCTTCCTCGAGGGCTCACTCTCCACTGGGCATGGCTCCCAGGCCCCCCGCCCCACTTCGCCAAGCCGTGGCGTGTGTCTTACTCCTCTCTCTATACCGCCAGCGTGCTCCCCCCCGTGCCATGGCATCGGTCTTGTTCCTCTCTCTATATCGCTAGCGTGCTCCCCCCCTCACACCGTGCCGTGGCGTCGGTCTTGTTCCTCTCTCTATACTGCCAGCGTGCTCCCCCCCGTGCCATGGCATCGGTCTTGTTCCTCTCTCTATATCGCCAGCGTGCTCCCCCCCTCACACCGTGCCGTGGCGTGGGTCTTGTTCCTCTCTCTATACCACCAGCGTGCTCCCCACACCGTGCCGTGGCGTGGGTCTTGTTCCTCTCTCTATACCGCCAGCGTGCTCCCCCCACACCGTGCCGTGGCGTGGGTCTTGTTCCTCTCTCTATACCGCCAGTGTGCTCTCCCCACACCGTGCCGTGGCGTGGGTCTTGCTCCTCTCTCTATACCTGCCAGCGTGCTACCCCCACACCGTGCCGTGGCGTGGGTCTTGTTCCTCTCTCTATACCGCCAGCGTGCTCCCCCCACACCGTGCCGTGGCGTGGGTCTTGTTCCTCTCTCTGTACCGCCAGCGTGCTCCCCCCAACACCGTGCTGTGCCGTGGGTCTTGTTCCTCTCTCTATACCGCCAGCGTGCTCCCCCCACACCGTGCCGTGGCGTCGGTCTTGTTCCTCTCTCTGTACCGCCAGCGTGCTCCCCCCACACCGTGCCGTGGCGTGGGTCTTGCTCCTCTCTCTGTACCGCTGAGTGTCCTGCCTTGCACGGACGGACCACATTTCACTCATCCATTCCTCAGCTGAGGGACTTCTGGGTGGTTCCACTTTTTGGCTGTCATAAATCATGCTGTGGACATTGTGGACGTTTGGGTACAAGTCTTTGTGTGGATATGCTGTTCGCTTCTCCAGGCAAGACGGGAATTTCCAGGCTCTAGGGAGGAGAGGAGCTGCCGGGTTCTGAGAGGAGCTGCCTTACGGTTTCCAAGGTGGGTTCACACCTTTGCATGTCCCACGTGAGGCTCCTGGGGCCCCACACCCTGCCGGCGTTGGCAGCGTCTGTCTTTCTGGTGGGTGTGAAGTGTGTGTGGGGATGCCTGCACTTCGTCACAGGTAAGGATGATGGGCACTGACGTGGCTTGTTAGCCACTCCTAGGTCATCTTCGGCAAAATACCTACTTAGATCCCTGCCCTTTTTTGATTGGATTGTCATCTGATCACTTTCTTAATGCTTTCTTTTGATAAGCAAAGTTTTAAATCTTGCTGAAGTGCAATGCGTCACCTTTTCCTGTGGGAGTGATGGCAGCTGTGCTTTGTCCCGAGACTTCCCTGCTGACCCCAGTGTTGCAATCGCCTCAGACCAAGCCCCTTATCCCGCTGGTTGTGTGCGTGGCGTGAGGAGGGATCTACCTCTCACCGTCTCCGTGTGGACATCGGGTCATTCTGGCCCTGCTGGTTGAAAAGACTTTTCTTTCCCCATGGAGTTGCTTTCGCTTGTGTTTTGAAAAGCACCCAACACTGAACATTTCGGTCTGGCCGTCTTCTGTGCCGGCGACGCATGTGCTTGTCCCCTCAGCAGTCCCACGCAGCCGGCCATCGGCCCTTCCCTGACTGTGAGACTTGGAGCCAGACAGCGTGCGTCCTCCAGCCCGCCTTGGAAGACCACTCCACATACGTCCTGCGTCGGCCTGCCAGGGCCTTCCTCACTGTCCCTGACAGTCCTCAGCACGTACTGCCTCAGTACCTCTGCCTTCACTGTTTCCTGGCCCTGCAGCTTTCTGTCCCAGGAAGCGTGCAGCTTTTCTCCTGAGTCTGCCCCAGGTCTGCTTCCCAGCAAGGTGCTGCTAGGACGCCTTTTCAGACCGCAGCCCTCCCGGTCCCAGCTCCCCGCCCCTCGTTGCTGTGGTTCTCTGTAGCACTTCTGCCCCGAGGTGCTACTGTTGCACCTAGTTGATTCTTTATCTGTCTCCCTAGTTGGAAAGCAGCATCCATTAGGGCAGGGGGTTAATGTGTGCGTCCATATTGTGTCCTCAGGGCCTGGGGTGATGCCAGGCACCCAGTACCTCTCCACACGTACCTGCTGAGTGAATGAATAGCTGAGCCGTGTTTCTCAGGACCCTGGCACCAGGGTTGCTCCCAGTGAGATCCCAGTCCCTGCTGCTCTGTGGCCCGGCAGGGAGGAGGGCTCGGCTCTGGAAAACCGGGGACCCATACTATCCTTCGATGACACCGCATGAGGCTCGTGTTGCTGCCACGACAAACCAGCACTGACTGAGTTACTCAACACAGCGGGGCCGGTGCGGCACTCACGCCTGTCCTCCCAGCGCTTTGGGAGGTCTGGGTGCGGGGGATTACCCGAGGCTGAGTTTGAGACCAGCCTGGACAGCATAGCGAGACCTCATTTCTAAAAAAAATACTAGCCGGGTGTGGTAGCGCCTGCCTGTAGTCCCAGCTACTCTGCAGGCTGAGGCAGGACGATGGCTTGAGCCTGGGAGGTCAAGGCTGCAGTGAGCTATGATTGCACCGCTGTTCTCTACCCGGGGCAACAGAGCGAGACCTTGTCTCAAAAAAAAAAAACACACATAAACCAAAAACTGAACACCATGTGATCTTACGTTCTGAAGGTTACACGTCTCCCGGGGCTAAAGGCCAGGGGTCATCAGGGCCTGTTCATTTCGGAGGCTCGGGGGAGAATCCACATCCGGCCTTTTCTGGCTCCCGGAGACATCCACGTGCCTCAGCACACGGCCTTTCCTCCACCCTTGGAGCCGGAGCACACATCTTCAGATCTTTAGCCAACTCTCCTGCCTCCCTTTCTGACATGTGAAGATCCGTGTGATTGTAGTGGGCCACCAGGATAATACAGCAACATCCGCCATCTCACCATCCCTGCCCTGGACACATCTGCAGAGTCCCTTTCCATGTGTGGTCCTGGGGGCTTAGGCATAGCCACCGCCTCCTGATACATGTGTGGTCTCCCGCCGCCCATCACAGTGCCATCTCCTCCTTCCGACTCCCAGGTCCTGAGGCCTCCAGGCCAGCACTGGCCAGGCGGGGGCTGGGAAGAGCCAGCCAGGCCGCGTGGCAGAGTGGAGAGTATGTCCCCCGTTGTGGGGTCAGGCCTGGGCCCTGGACGTGGTGCCTGGGCTTGCAGGAGAGGTGGGCAGGTGCCCTGTGAGGGAGACCTGCCCATGCCGCCCTGGGAGCACGTCTCCCCTCTCCTCCCCCTGCGTGGCGTCCAGCAGGATGTGGCGTGTGCCCCCTCCAGCGTGGCCACCCAGAGCTCCAAGCAGGGCCCAGGAGGAGCTGTGAGGAGGCGTGACTGAGTCTGTGGCATTTCCTGCAGAGTTCTTCCCATCAGGGTGAAGTCTGTATGGCAGAGGCAGCCAGGGAGCCTCCCCTCCACTCCCCGTGGAATCCAGACAGCCTGCATTGCAGCCCCGGCGGCTCCGCTGTGTCCTCAACCAGCTGCTTCCCTCTCAGCCTCAGCTTTGTCCTGGGAGAGAGGCCACTGGGGCCTGCTCTCCCTCCCACCATAGCAGCTGTCAATCATGAAACCCTCATGGTGTCAGCCGAGGGCTCCCCCTCCCCTCCACCCCTAGAGCCAGAGCGCCCTTCGAGGTCCTGGGTTGCTGACCCCACACCAACCCCCGGGACGCCAGGGCCATCTCCAGGACCGGGGACAGCAAGGGACCTGGCTGCTGCAGCAGCTCCTAGAAGGTAAAGCCTTTGGCCTCAGAGAGCCTCCCCCGACAGTTCCCGCTCCCTTCGCTCGCTTCTCCAGGCCGGGCGTGCACCCGCGGATTCCTCCTCACGCAGAGCCTGCCCTGATGGCCCCCCCACCCCACACCACCCCAGGCCCCTCCTCCGAGTGGAGTGCTCTTCAGCACTCGGGTCCTCCCTGTGCCACCCCACCTGGAACCCTGCTCCTCGCCCCGCTCCTTCCAGAGCCGTCTCTTTGGCTACTCCGATTACCAGACCAGTTTGTGTCCCCTTCCCGAGTCTCCTGCCATCTGAAGAGCTCATTACATCCGGAATCCGAGGCCTCGCTGCCTACATTAGCAGGTTTTCATAGACTGCCACATCTCAAAAAGAGGAAAAGAGACAGGAGATTTAAAATTCTCGTCTTGCCGAAAGCAGACAGATTGACTCGAAAATGACCTAGTCAATAAAAGATGAGCTCTGGAAAGGCTTCCCTCTTCTCAAAGAGGGCTCACCTGCCTGGGAGCTGAGGTTCTGCAAGCCTCTGTGGGAAATTAATAATGCATGCGGCATGCAAAGCGGCCAGAGCCCATGCAGCCCCCACCCCCACATTTCCCAGGACCTCGCCACTGCCACCCCAGGCCTCTCTCCACGGACCTGCTGCTGGGCAAGTTCCTGGAAGGAAGCTTCCAGAAACAGATGAGGTGGCCGTGTTCTGTGGTCACATCTTGGCTCAGCTGTGATGTCGCTGTGGTGCACTGCTCCCTCTGGAGTGTTTCTGGCTCTGGGAGGTATGTGCGCAATGGGCTCCCTGACTGCACAGGGGCCCTGGCTGTGAGCCTGTGAGGCTGGGTCTGCCTGGAGCCAGTGGGATGAGAGGGAAGTGCTCTGAAGACCGTTCCCCCACTGGTGCAGGGACAGGAAGCACAGGGTTCCGGTGGCTCTGCTGTATCGGCTGCAGGGACTGCAGCCCTTCCTGTGCCAGGAGGAGCCATGACAGGATGGGCACCCCTTGCCCTCCTTGGGCTGGCATCTCTGCACAGGGCCTGGGACCTCTGCAGTGGCCACCGGTTCTCATCTCTCCTGGTGCCTGCACCTGCCTCACCTCACCCTAACAGGAGTCACATCTGACCCCAACCACTTCCTTTTACCAGAGCTTCTCAGCTCATGTTCCCGAAAAGGAGAGATTAAGTTTTCCTTTTGAGCCAAGACATGCCCCATTTGCTGTCCGTCTCTCAGATGGCCATCTTTCATCCAGTCAACGGGGCTGACCGCGCGGTTTCCACTGCTAACACACGCAGAGCTGGCTGGTTCTGGGGTCTGTACCCACACGCAGGGCCTCTGCCGCCATCTGGACCCCTGCCACCCCAGTTTTCCCCACTTTAGGGTTTCGGGTCAGGAGGAAACTATCCCGACAGCTCCCTGTGCTCCTGCAGACTTCCGGGTTTGGCCATGGTTCCCGTCAGCCCCCCAGACCTCCACCAAGTGTCCGAGGGGATGTGGAGCCCAGCCCTTTCCCACCACTTCTGCCCTGCAGCTGCACGGAGGGCCAGGTTGAACGGCTGAGGCCCAGCCCCTGCCTTCAGGCAGCTCACACAGTGAGAGAGGTGGCCCTGCCCAGGTGGCCTCAGCTGGAAAGGCATGTGCGTGCACCAGAGGTGCAGACCCAGTCCAGGGGGGAGGGACAGGATGCCCCAGAAGGGCCTCATCTGGAGGTGGCGCCGGACTGGGGAGGGTCGGGACGCCCCAGAGGGGCCTCATCTGGAGGTGACGCCAGACTGGGGAGGGTCAGGACGCCCCAGAGGGGCCTCATCTGGAGGTGGCGCCGGACTGGGGAGGGTCGGGACGCCCCAGAGGGGCCTCATCTGGAGGTGACGCCAGACTGGGGAGGGTCAGGACGCCCCAGAGGGGCCTCATCTGGAGGTGGCGCCGGACTGGGGAGGGTCGGGACGCCCCAGAGGGGCCTCATCTGGAGGTGGCGCCGGACTGGGAAGTCGGGACGCCCCAGAGGGGCCTCATCTAGGAGCTGCAGAGGCAGCCAGGCCCCTTGCTCTCCCTGGTCCTGGAGATGGCCCTGGTGTCCCGGGGGTTGGTGTGGGGTCAGCAACCCAGGACCTCACAGGGCGCTCTGGCTCTCAGGGTGGAGGGGAGGGGGAGCCCTCGGCTGACACCATGAGGGTTTCATGATTGACAGCTGCTATGGTGGGAGGGAGAGCAGGCCCCAGTGGCCTCTCCCCCAGGACAAAGCTGAGGCTGAGAGGGAAGCAGCTGGTTGAGGACGCAGCAGAGCCGCCGGGGCTGCAATGCAGGCTGTCTGGATTCTGCGGGCAGTGGAGGGGAGGCTGACGCCAGACTGGGGACGGTCGGGACACCCCAGAGGGGCCTCATCTGGAGGTGGCGCCAGACTGGGGAGGGTCGGGACGCCCAAGAGGGGCCTCATCTGGAGGTGATGATGAACTCAGATACTCGTGAGGTCTAGGGAGAAAGCAAATGTGGGGTGCCCAGAGGATCCCCAGTGGGGGTGGCCCAGGGAGGCATTTCTGAACTGAAGCCTAAATGACTGATGGAGGCAGTTGCTCAGCCCACAGGGCGGTGCTCAGCGTGGGCTCCAGCTTTGGCCCTGCGGCCTGGTGCCTGGCGGGTGCTTGAGGGATCCCCTCCCTCAACAGTGCTGGTGCCCAGAGGTGGCCCTGTGCTGACATGTCGGATGGCTGCAGTGACCACCCCTCCCTATAGTCCTGGTGCCAGGGTGGCTTATCTGCTGCTGGCCAGAGGCTGTGGAGCTGGATCCTGGCCTCCTGCAGGCATCTCCATGTCTATCCAGCAGGTGCCACATCCCCCCACATATGCAGGGTATCTGGAGGGTCACTGACACCGGTGCCAATGTCCCTCCTGCTAAGGTTCCGCTGGGCCTCTGCTGCCAAAGGACCCCATGGGGGCTGTGTAGCCTGGTGCCGGGGGGGCTGTCCCTTGGGGTTCAGCTGCTCTGTTCTCAGTGGTGGGGGAGGAGTCTTCTCCAAATATGATATCCGTGCCCGCCCGTCACCCCGGGACTCTCCCACCCTGTAATCTAGTGGGCTGTAATTGCTGGTGTCTTTTCACATCAGTTTGTGCCAGGTGACAAGCTGCTTGCTGGAGTGAGTCGTTAATCACACAGAGGTGCCCTGTTTGAAAGCTGCACAGCTCACCCAGGCAGCGCCTGCCAGGCGGCAGGCCTGCGAGCGGCTCCTCCATGTGGAGTTCCAGGGCGACTGTCTCCTCGCTGGTGCAGAGTGTGCAATTTCTGCCCAGCAGGAGGACTCATGGCTCGTCATGGAGGCTGCGTCTCAAGGGCCCTCTGGCACCAGCAGAGTTGAAGCGACCATCTTCTTGGGGCAGCAGCAGGCCCTGGCTGGCAGGAGGTGGCGTCCCTTCCTCCTGTTGCCAAAGCTAGTTCCTGGGAGCCGTGATGTCAGCCAGCCACTCAGGCTGGTCTCCGGGAATTTGGATTTGGGGCAGGCAGGCAGTCCCTGAGATGAGCCGAGTAGTGTGCTACGGGCCATGCTGGGGTATGGTTCTCACGGTGTGACGTCCTGGGGCCCCCGGCCAGTCCGTAGGTGCGTCCCCACCTCCTACAGTCTCTTGCAGAGCCAGCCAGGACCCGGATACAAATCCCACAGCCATAACCACAGCAGCGCCCCGTGCCCATGGCTGCTAATAAAATTGCATCAATATTTGATGTCTAATTATTAAATATTTAAAAATGTAAAACTGAAATAGTTTAGAAGTTTGCAAGACGTGAATGATTCAGTCCCAGGAAGCATGGCTCAGCATTGGGCCTGGGCAGGACCGCGGCTGCCAGTGCCTGCCAGGGCCCAGAGTGCTTGCTGCAGGGACACTCGGGCGGCTCACCCAGCCCTGGACCTCGACTGGCTTCCTGTGTCCACAGTGTGCAGGGGATCCTTGGTCGTCTCTCGTCAGGGTCAGGCCTGGGCCTAATGTGGAGGCCCATGCGTCACCCACTAGTAAACCACCCCAGTGCCAGGCACCTTCAGAGGCTGGTCCTGCTGCTCCCAGTCCAGGCACGTTCCCTCCTGCCTTGTGTTCCCAGTGGCACTGAGCGTCTGGGAGTCATCTCTGACCCGTCAGACCCGTCTGTCCCAGAGGGAAGATACGGAGATGCCAATGCTGGCAGCCTCCAAAAGAAGCAGTCCGGCAGGACCCCCTGGGGCTGCTGCTCCTGCCAGGCGCCCAGCCGCTGCCGGGGAGATGTCTAATGAGAGAGACGGGAAATAGACACTTGGGGGAGCCAGGCTGTGTCGGGGGGTCATGAGAGAAACGCGTGCTGGGGGAGTTTCATAACGTTGAGAACAGAGACAAAGCTCCACCACTTCCAGGGAGTGAGAACCAGTCACTTGTAAAAGACCAGAAGTCAGAACAGCCTCAGGCTTCTCCACAGCAGCGCTGAGTGCTTGAGACTGGAGGGCGATGCCTTCAGCACTGCAGGAGAGGCCTGTTGTGGGGCTCACACCTGTCATCCCAACACAGTGGGAGGCCAAGGCGGGAGGAACACTTGAAGCCCACAGGTCAACACCAGCCTGGGCAACATAGAAAGACCCTAAAGATATATATATATATTAGCCCAACGTGGTGGCGTGCTCCTGTGGTCCCAGCTACTCGGGAGGCTACGGTGGGAGGATCACTTGAGCCCAGGAGGTCGAGGCTACAGAGAGCTACAGCCGTGCCACAGCATTCCAGCCTGGGCGACAGAGTGAAACCCTGTCTCAAAAAGACAAACACACACAACTCAAGGCGGGGTGTACACAGCCTGGAATTCTGCATCTGGCCAAATTACCCATCAGCCCTGAAGGTGAGGTGGAGGTGTCTTCAGCTGTGCGGGGTTCCAGACGATGTTCCCTGTCTCACGCCATCAGGGACCTGCTGAAGGGTGTGGTTGTAAGAGTTGGGGGGCTGCTGCAACCCCAAGCCAGGTAGCCCACAGCTCCGGCTGCAGCAGCCGGGACAGACTTGCTGGGCCTGTCATGCTGGAATCCCAACCTTTGAGCTGGAAAAGGTGCTGTGTCCAGGCTGTGCCAGGCTACATCGTTGGGACCGTATATGGGCAAACGTCCTGCCTGGCCACCCGTGTCTGCCGAGAGCCTTCATCTCACCCTTGCAGGGTGGCCCTGGCCAGACTTACTCCTGAGCTCTGGGGCCACAGGCCGCCTCCTCCTGGAGACTCTGTGCCATACTCTGGGGGTGTCGGGGCGGTCGCCCTGTCTCTCCAGGGTCAGTCTGGACCACACTCGGGTGACCTTCTGGGCGTCCTTGCGGCCCAGACCACACTGTCCCCTCACTCCACACCTGGACTCAGGCCCACCGCTCAGATCCCGCACCAAGCACCTGTGATGTCCATAGACGGCCGAGGGGTTGTTGACGGCACAGGGATGTGTTTTATGAGAAACATGTTACTGCCGAGAGGGTTTTCGCCTCCACTGTCTTACTGACCCGGGGGCAGGTGACGTTAGCCCCGCTCCCACCACACCCAGGGAGGAAAGGGGGCTTAGAGAGGTGAGGTGACTTGTCTGTGAACACACAGGCAGCGTGTGGAGCCTGGAATCACTCCTTCCTCCTGGCCACGTGGCAGCGTCAGCAGTGGGGCCGGGCCTGCCCCAAGTAGAGTTATCCTCCTGGCTTGGCCTGGGCCTCGGGGGCTGTTTTGTTTAATGGTGAAATATTAGTCCCTTTTTGTGGGTTGTTTAAAGCCTGAAAATCCCAACATTGGTTAACTGTGTTTTATTCACTATTTAGGAAGAAAAATGGCTCTGCCCTGAGTCCCCAAAGGAAAATTTCAAAAGCTGCTTCTGCTTCCTAAACCGAGCGTTACTGTGGAGTCTGGGACTTGGGGTCCTCGGTGGCAGCTGTGCAGGGCCCAGACCCAGGCCAGCTCCTCACTGGGGCACCTGTCCAGGTCAGGGACAGGAGCTGGGGGACCGTGGGACAGGGGCAAGGTGGTGGCAGTGGGGAGATAGTGGGGATGGGGGCATGGCAAGGGCTGAGCAGCTGGGAGCTGCTCTGAGGCCATAGGTACCCTCACCGTCCCCTCACAGGCTGAAGCCCTGGAGGCTGCCGGCTCTCACAGTGACCCTGTCAGCCACAGCGGGGATGGAAGTGGAGGCTTGCGGGCGGGGCTGTGGCACGGCCTCTCTTGGGCCTGCCTTGATTTTAAGGGCTTTTCTTCTGAGGCCATGGGAAGGCTGTATGTTCAGAGATGAACACGGGTGTTCAGGGACAGACGCACACGTGTTCGGGGATAAATGGACGTTCAGCGGTGGGTGTATGTGTCCCGTCCGCTGTATGTGTGCTTGCTTGTGGTTAAGCTGACGGTGAAGCTTGCTCAGGGATGGGAGCTCAGGGCTATAGGGGATGGCGGCTTCACTCACCTGCGTGTTCAGCATGTGCCCATCACGCACTTCCATGTTCCAGGTTCTCAGGTGTGATAGTGACACACAGCCCTGGCCCAGCTCACCTGAGCTCAGAGTGCACCACAGGGAAAGAGCCTGAGGCCCAGGCATCTGAAACAGCTCTGTGGGCGCCACAATCCACGCCCTGCAGGAAAAGAGCATGCGGAGAACAGGAGCCAGAGGCTGGCGCAATGGAGAAGCCAGGTGCAGGAGAGGCAGCTGGGGAAGGGAGCGTGGCTCAGGGCCTGGGGTGGGGCTGGGACCAAGTCAGGCCAGGGCCAGATGCAGCTGCCGCAACTGCCAGGCCAGGCACCCAGCAGGGCGTGAATACCCCAGGAGAGAGCCCTGCTCCAGCTCGAGTCTTGATGTGGGAGCGTGGAGATCTGTCTGCCTGGACAGGGACTGGATGGATTAGCAGGAGTGGTGTCAGCCCAGAGAACTAAGGCCAGCCTGGGAAGAGGCTGCTTGGGGCTCAGGGACCCTGTGGAAGCAGCAGGGCTGGCGTCTCTTCCCACTGTGATGTCTTCCCACGTGGGCCGGCTACCTCAGCTGTGCAGGAGCCGGCCTCCTTGGAGCAGAGCTGCCCAGTGCCTGTGGGTGCCTGCAGGTGCTTGGTAAACAGCCAGGCCCAGGATCCTTTTTTTTTTTTTTTTTTGCACTCCAGGCTGGAGTGCAGTGGCTTGATCTCAGCTCACTGCAGCCTCTGCCTGCCAGGCTCAAGTGATTCTCCTGCCTCAGCCTCCCGAGTAGCTGGGATTACAGGTGTGCGCCACCACACCCAGCTAATTTTTGTATTTTTAGTAGAGACAGGGTTTCACAGTGTTGGCCAGGATGGTGTCGAACTCCTGACCTCAGATAATCCACCTGCTTCAGCCTCCCAAATGCTGGGATTCCAGGTGTGAGTCACCGTGCCCAGCCCCAGACTGCTCTTAAAATCATCCCAGGACACAGATGGGGGTCAGGCCGGCCTCACTCACGGGAGAGGTCCCAGAGGGAGGTCACAGAGTCCAGGCCCACAGAGCTAGGGGGCTGCTGGGTCCCCTTCCCACTGCAGGACATGCAGCAAGGCTGGAGCCTGGGGCAGGGTTCCCCTCACCCTGAGGCTCACATAGCCCGCCCAGCCTGGTTCAGCGTGGGTATAGCTCAGGCTCCAGGGAAGGGCGGAAGTGGACAGGCAGTGCCCTGGGGCTGCACTCCTGAGATCTGTTGGTACCTTGGAAAGATTCTCTGCTTGCTGTCGTCTGCATGTGCCCCGTAACACTGGAAGGAGTGAAGAGGATGTAGAGAAAAGTACTGCGTTTTCCTTTTCCCTCCTTCTGAAAGGCCTGGGCCCTGGCATCTCTGTCCCCATCCCTGTAGGCCACAGCTGTGTGCTGGCTCTCCCTGCCCTGCCAAGGTAGAAGCAGTCTCCGTGTTTCAGGCTGTGAACCGGACCTCTTGAGATACGTGCTGTAAACGCTCCTTTATCCTGACATCCCGGCCCTCAGTGCCGTAAAGCCGCTCTTCCCCACTAGCTAGCCTTTACGTAATGGAGCACAATGTATTTTTATTCTGTCCTCTTCACAGCTGCTTCCTGTGATTCCAGGAGGAGGCAGGTGTGGGGCTAAGGTGGTGAGGGGGTAGCTGTTCAGGCACCAGCGTCATGGATGCCTTTGGCCCCCTGCGACGCCCCACTGGGCCGCACCCTAGGCAGCCGCCGCCGCGTCCTCTCTGACTCCCACTTGAACACCTGCTGTTCTCCTTCCTCTCTTGCCCCTCATCGAGGCCTTGAGAACCCATCAGCACCAGGCGTGTGCCCCTGCGTCCCTGCAGGGTGGTAGCAGGTACCTCCTAGAGGTAGCAGGGGTCCCAGGGGTGTGGAGGAGGGGCCCGAGGAGGGCCGGCGTCCAGGCAGAGGGGAGCTGCTGCTTCCTAGGCAGGTGCTCCTGTTCCGTGTGGCCAGAGTTCAACATCCCCGGGCAGGGAAGCCCACCTTCCACCACAGCCAGGGCTGTGGGTGGGCTGGGCTCAGGGCCTCCTTGCGGTTTGGCTCTAAGCCTGGGGTGACTCTGGAGGCCAGTGGGGAGGGCCTAAAAGCCTTGGTGGGGCCACCCCAGAGCGCAGGGCTGCAGAGCTGGGCTCCATCCCTGAGCACCCCTGGCACCGCAGGCCATGAGCACACAGCAGGCCGGGCTGGGCGGGGGACGGGGGCCTGGAGCGCTGCAGGCCGCACCACTGCCTCGCCTCAGCCCATGCACTGCTGTCGCAGGTCGGGCCTGAGAACAGCCTGGGTGGTGCCTCTGTGGTCCTAGGGCCAGCGTCGGGCACAGGGCTGTCGCTTATCACCCTGGGGGTCTCGGCCACTGGCTTCTGGGGTCTCTGAGAGGAGCTTGCCCAGGATCCAGGTCCACAGAACCCCGTCCAGAGGAACCCCAGGCTCCTGGCTCACTTTGGAGGAGACCACGTGAGAGCAACCGGCAAGAAAGCAATGACATCTCCGAGACAGAAAACCCATCTTTTATTTATTTTATCCAAACCATTGTGTGAATTATTCATTCACGTTTATGTAAGCCACTGAACTACAGGGATAAAGGGGGGTCAGAACGCTGGCTTGATCTGCCCCAAGCTGAACCGACTCCGTCGAGGCAGCCTTGTCTGGAGGATGGACCCTTCCCTACCTGGACTGGAGACCAGGGTCAGGGCCCCCTCGCTTCCGAGGGTCTGTGTGGCATGGAGGACGGACCCTTCCCCTCCAGGGCCCTGGGTTTGGCTGTCAGAGGGCGAGAGAGTGGCGCCAGGAGTGAATGCGGCGGTCCCCGCTGCTCCCAGCTGTATGGGTGGTGGTCTCGCCTCTGAGAGGGGGCCCCACACACCACCTTCCTCACCCTGGGACCTCATGGCAACCTGCCATGGGTGGGCCATGCAGCTGGGAGCCCCGGAGCTTCCAGAGGTCTGTGAGCGGCACAGGCGGCTTTGAGGTCTATCGGAAAACAGGGCTCTTTCCTCCTCCAAGGTCAGGCTGCATTTATTACCAAAATCTAATTCTTCCCCTTTGGACGTCTGAGATCTATCAAAGGCAGCATGGGCCGTGTTAGAGTGAAATATGGCCTCTGAAACGTCGTCTCTGCGTTCTTCCTTCCGCACGTGGGAACTCCTGCTACCGACAGCCCCGTCTTCGGGAGGGTCAGCCGAGGGACGCAGGGAAGAATATTGGGGTCAGAGCTGCCAATTAACCTTCAGATTTCGTCGCCTGATTCATCAAGGGCCCCGGGCCTCCTCCTGCCGGAGGGGCAGGGCTGTGGAATAACAACGTCCCCCAGGGCCGTCTTTGCCGGCGACGGAGGGAGGAGGCCAGGTCGGGGCCAGGGCCGAATCAGTGCCGAATCAGTGCCGAGGCTGCCATCCCACAGGTGGACGGGCGCCAGGGCCCCTCTGCTGACAGGCCCGCGGTGGTACAGGCCCCGTCTCCTCCCAGTCCCTGACATCCGGATGCCACTAACATAGGCCCTGCACTGCTGCTCCTTCCAGAACCCATGGCAGGCGGCGCCCTTGCTCTTGCAGCCAAGCGGCGAATCTCTGTGAGCCTGAGTGTCCTCGTGTGTGGACTGGGGATTGGATCGTGTTCGTAGCTGTCACAGCCAGGCGGTGAGTGCATTTGCACACGGAACGGGCTGCTCTACTGAGCTCACGCCGTCGGGGGTGCCCAGCGGCCCTGCACTCTCGGCAGTGGCCTCCAGTGCGTGATCTGGCTCACTGCCTCTGAAGGCAGCTGCCTGCCTGTGTCCGTGTTGCAGACAGAGGACCTGGGAGATGGGGTGAAGGGGTAGGTTCAGGGTCACAGGTCGGGGAGGCAGAGCCGAGCTGGACCCGCGGCCCCTCCCGCATTCTCCATCTTTCTCTGTAGACTTCAGGGCTTCTCGTTTGCACTTGGCTCCCCTGTCCCTGATCATCTCCAGGAAGCAACCTGGACTGCATCGTCTGCCTTAAACTGGCCCATCAGAGCCTCTTCTGGCCGCTGTACACAAACTCCCCGGCAGCCCCTCCCTCACTCGCTGTGACCTGGCCAGCAGGCACTCACATGTGTACCTTTCCTCACACTCCCCCAGAGTGGGCTGTGGGGGACCCCACACCCGTCCTGGGGCCTTCAGACTCATCTCTAACTCAGGACCAGCCTTCCCCCGGGCACTGCCTGGGGTTGGAACCCTTGTTCTCTCCAACCTTGTGGCTATGGTTGACTTTAATATCCTCTTTCTCAGCCCAGCCAGGGAGCTGACCATCCTGTGCCTGGATGCGGGTACCTACACCAGTCCTGTGATTCAGTCCCTCGTCATAGTGGAGGGAGGCTGGCAGCTGGCCCATCTCCTGTGACCTGCAGGATAGGGTCCACCGGGCTCCCGGCCCCGCCTAGAGTGGTCCCAGGCCCCTGGAGGGCTCCCCAGCGCCAGCTCCAGACAGCACTGCTGGGAAGCACCCAGCCTAGGGGACGGCTCTGTGTGCATTTAAGTGGAGCCAGTCCTAATAATTAACGGTGAGGATAAATCGAGGTTTAATTACTTGGAAGGCCTTTCGGGTGAGAGATTCATGATAATCGCTGTTATCCTCCTGATGGCTCTGCTCAGTAGTTCCTCCCCAGGCAACCGTAAACCCTGGCGGCGGGGGGCGGGGGCGGGGCGCAGGACTGTACCCTGAATGGTCACTTAGAGCCATGTTGGGGACAGTGGGCCTGGGGGTGCCAGCTCTCGTCTCACGAGTGACCTGGCCTCAGAGGTGGCTGGCAGGTAAAGCCCCGGGGCAATAGGATCCGGAATGTCCAGGTGGCTTCCTGCCTGCCTCCCCGTTTCTCGGTGCTGGCTCCTGCGGGGAAGGTGTCCAACCCCAGAAAGGACCCAGGCAGCAGCCTGGGAACAGATGGTCAGGATCGCTGGGTGGTGTGGCGGCCCAGGCCTTCACTTTGGGACCCACATCCTCAGCAGCAGCTACTCTTCAGGTTCTCACCTAAGTCACTGGAGCGTTGGGGCAGGTGCGCCCCTGAGTCATGCCTGATCCTGCGGCTTCCTGGCAGTGATTGGGTGGCTCCAGGTGTCATTCTGCCGGCTGAGGGCTGGTCCCTCCTGGGCTGCTCGTAGTCTGGCTCTCAGAGTTACCGTTCTTAATGCAGTAACTTTATCATCACCACCACCAGAGGATCAGCCTTTATCAGCTCACCCCTCACTCATTCTCTCATGCGTGCCAATGGAGGCTGGCTGGTGTGACATGGGGGCCTCCTGTGTCCCTGGGCAGCCGCCACTCCCGCCTGTACTCAGCCTCCTCCCTGCCCTGGCCACTCCTGGTTCCCCACCCCTCCGGCCGGGTGCTGCACTCACTGTCTCCTTCCCTCCCTCCCGCAGAGCTGAAGAAGCAGGTGGAGAGCGCCGAGCTGAAGAACCAGCGGCTCAAGGAGGTTTTCCAGACCAAGATCCAGGAGTTCCGCAAGGCCTGCTACACGCTCACTGGCTACCAGATCGACATCACCACAGAGAACCAGTACCGGCTGACTTCGCTGTACGCCGAGCACCCGGGCGACTGCCTCATCTTCAAGGTGGGTCCTGTGTGCGACTGTTCTCTGGCTCTGTCTCCTCCCACGGGGAGATCCGACCGTAGCCCTCGGCAAAGGAGCAGCTCTGCGAAGGGGATGGTGTGGAGGGCCAGGCAGGAAGGAGGTGCACTGGGCTGTCCTGAGGCTTCACCCCCTGAGGCTTCTCAGCCTTGGGCCAACCCTATGTGGCTTTGCAGCCCTGGACTCTGGGTGTGGAAGGCCCTGGGCCGCTGCGCCGACTTTCTCGGCCTCTGTCTGTCGCAACTTGGGCTTCGTTCCACAAGGGCTGTGGCCGCAGGCGTGTGTCAGTGTGTCCAGTGGCAGCAGCGCCTGGGGAGGACTGAAGTCCATGTGGGGCCGGGGCAGGGGTGCCTTCCAAGCCGCCAGGCTGCGCGGCGGGACAGCAGCCAGAGGCCAGCACAAGGCAAGGTAGACAGACTAGAAGAGGAAAGGAGAGCCGGGAGCCGGCCACATCTCCACACCCTCGTCCTGTGAGCCAGCAGGCGCTCTTCTGGTTTGCTGGTGCAGCAGGACTGGGTCCACCGTTGTGGACATGAAGAGTCCTTGGGTGAGCAGGGTCTGGTAGCAGAAATCGAGGTGTTACATGTTGACCCTCAGGGTTGCGGTGGCCCCACGTGGACCTCCAGCAGCTGGAAACCCAGGGTGACAACGGCTTGTTCATCACTGCCCCAGTGAGCTAACCTCCCGTTTGTGAAGATGGTGCCGTCGACCTGGCGTGGCATTGTGGCCCCGGTGAGGCCTCGCGGCCCCGTCTTGGCATGTGGCTGCTTCAGGAAGGTTGGAGGGGGCGGTGGCTGTGGGAGGTCAGGACAGGCAGAGACGGGCCCCACCTGGGACTGCTATGGTCTGGAATGGGCGTCTAAACCGCCCGCAGTCTGCAGCCTCTGCGTGTCTTTATAGAACCGAAAACCAACTTTGATTTGTACAAAAGCTGTACCCAGTGCGGCCTACGCATGTCCGCCAGCCTCTCCCAGCAGCGAGCCGCTACCTGTCTGATTCAGCCTTAGCCCGGCGGTTCCTCCTCCTCTTGCACAACCCGCCTGTCTTCACAGCCTGCGCCGCTCTGGGGCCCTGCGCCGGGCTTGCTCTGCGCTTCTTCTGGATTTCCCGCTTCTCAGATCACATTCATCCATTTCTACACGCGTGAAAGTCTCAAAGCTTTGAATAATAAAAACACACCAAGTCTTTAAATAAGCTATCAGAAATGTACTTCTTCGCTTTTGTATAATTCTGTATACTTTGAATAATTCACAGAGGTGTTTAATGCATTATAGAAATTCCATGGGTTTTGAAAATGATTAGTATTAATAAAGGCGTATCACGAACCGTCATCACTTAACACATCACTTGTTACATCAACATTTACAAATTAGGAGGCGGCGTTTCCCCGGATCCCTGCATGTGCTGTAGTTGAAGCAATGATCTTAGGAGGACCAACTCCAGCGGAACCTTGGGGCGCCCTCCACAGTGTTTTCTATTTAGAGTGTCGAAAATTCCAAAGAGGGACGCAAGCCAGTCGTCATCCTCCCGCGAAAGGCAGCCGCCGTCCGGCTTTGCTGTTTCCTTTTGGTGTTCTATACATAGGCACGTATGTAGGCATGTTCATTTACACCTGGGAACTCAGGATCCTGGGGTTCCATTGTGTGTGCTCCTATGTTACTTTTAAAAAACCCCGTTAGCAAGTAGTTCCTTGGCGCCTGTCAGCCCCGTGTGGGCTTCTGAAGCACACCCCTGCCTGGTGTCCTCAGGTTTGCTGGACACCAGGTCCATCCCCGTCATACCCTCGAGCACGGGCCCTGCCGCTCTCCCTGCTCAAGCCAGCATCTCAGCTCCCTCGGCCCTCATCCCGCCCCCCGGACCCCGGCCATGGCAGGATGCTGAGAGCAGAAGGCTTGGGCCGGCCTCAGCTTGCCAGTGGCCGGACCTTCAGCCCCCACAGCCTGGGCGGGACCTTCAACCCTCGTGGCCTGTACGGGAACCCCTGCCCTCCTCCCTGCCTTGGAGCCCTCTTAGCCCCCAGGCTCCTGAGGTCAGGGAGAGATAGGAAGGGGGCCCCAGGAGGAGGCAGGCAGGCAGCAGAGAGCCCAGGAGCTGGCCAGCTCGCTCCAGGCCTGAAGGACACACAGCGTACAGGAGGTCTGGCTTGCCCTGAGGAGCCGCGGCTCCTTCAGGGATCTGGCCTGGCCCCTGCAGCTCTTGCCAGGTGTCCCGCCTCCCTTCCTAGACCCTTGTGATCTGGAGCCTTGGCGCCCTCCCAGGCCACCCCCTCACTGCCCATCTTCCAGCCCTTGCTGTCCCTTCTTTCCAGTGGCAGGCCTGGCCTGACCTGACTTTCTGGACCACAGCCTGTCCTGGCCCAAGGCCTGTGTGAATATGTCTTTGCAGGCCCTGTGAGGGCTGGTTGTGCTGGGTCAGGAGGCACGGAGCTGAGGCAGCCGCCTCCGGAAGGACAGACAGGCCACTGGCCCAGCACTCCACCAGCAAGGCCTGGTGCCCACAGTGGCCCTGCTCCCTACCCTCCTGGCTGCCCACCATGCCTGCTCTGGGCCCTGTCCCGGGGGCTCGCATGGGTGGACAGTGTCAGGGAATGAGGTTGCTTTCAGCTGACCCGCTTTCCCCGTGTATGACATGCACTGTGTTTTCATGCTTGAAGCTCACAGGATCGGGGAGATTAAGAAAAGGATGGAAGGGCTTTACAAGTTGGTATTTGCAGGCAGGGCTGAGAGCTCTGGGGTGGGCCTGGCAGGGGGATCTCTGGGCAACCCAGGCAGGGGGCTGACTGAGGTGAGCGTGTGGGCTGGTGCCCAAGCACAGCTGTTGCCAGCAGGGTGCCGGCTGGGCCTCTGCCTCGTCTGTAAAGCAGGCACAGTTATGTCTCACCCGCAGGAGTAAGTGGGGCCATGTTCCTAGCACACCGTCATGGTTGCCGAGACCCCACCTTGGTCCATCATTTTCATTTCTGAGCAGTGAAGTCCCTGCAGGCAGAAGCTGCCAACTTGTGCCTGCGTTTCTCCCTAGAACCCCAGCGCCAAGGCCCACCGGCTCCGTCCTCTTCACCTGGGCCCAGCTCGCTTGTAGACACCTTCTCCAGGAAGCCCTCCTGGGTTCCTCAGACGTGGGACCCCTTCTTCTGCTGGCTCCCCTCCTAGAACACCTGCCACCTTGTGCTTTTCCTGACAGGCAACTCTGCCAGAAGTTTTATTCTGTTGGGTTAGTTGTCCCTTGAGGGTCCCCAGGGGACCTAAGCATGCCCCTCCTGTGTTTCTCCCCCACTGCTGGGTGCCTGGTTTTTAAAGATGCTTCTTGCTCCATTTCTCTCTCAGGCTTCCTTTCACAGCCTCTTTCCCCTGGCCTCACCCAACCCCCACCCTCTCCTCCTGCTCTTCCTCCTCCCTCTCCACTCCTCCTCCCACTCCAGACTCTGTCCTGCCCAGCCCACGTGCCCTGCTGGCAGCTGTGCCCAGCACCCCTCTCGCCCCCTCCCCTCTTTGGAGGGCTGGGGCCTCCCAGACCTTCCTGCGCCCCATCTGATTAACGTGGAGGGATCTCCTGCTGGAAGGATCTGGGCCTCTAGAGCATGTTCATGAGGGCTGACACTGGGCACACAGCCTCACCTCCCCAAGTGTCAGTCTCCTCACCTGTTGAGTGGAAGTAACTGCGGCTCACTTCAGAGGCTGTAGGAGGCGAGTCTCGTGTCACCTGTAGAGCGGTCATGTCGCACCAGGATCCCTGTTGGCTGGTTCAGCTCCAGCCCACGGTGCACCCGTGCTTCTCACAGAGCTGTGATCCTGCAACCCTGCCTGCCATCCCCAGAGCCACAGGATAGCTCTGCTGGCCCTCGCTCGGCGTCCTGGTCCCTGCAGACCCTCTGGACGACCTGCAACGCTCGAGCTTTCAAAGACTCCCTGTGAGCCTACTTCCGGAGTCCTCCGAGCTGCCCTTCACTGGGTGAGGCCGTCGGCCTCCTGAGAAATCCTCCCCCTTGGGTGCCAAGAGCTGCCGAGTCCTCTGGCAGGAGCTCTGACCACGAGACCAGCGTCGGTCCTGCCCCATCCACCTGTCATTCCTGCCTCCTCTGTACCCAGGACACCAAGCTTGGTGACAGGAGAGGCACTCGTGCTGTTCACGGCTGCCCCACGCCCCCAGCTCAGGGCCTGGCTTATGGAGAGGGCGCTCTAGGGCTCTGCCAGATAGACAGAAAAACAGGTTTCAGGGGGGAAAAAGGGAAGAGATAAACAGCGAACAGACAGCAGCCAACCTGTAGGGCCAGAGCTCATGTGGGCATCTCTGCCTGCAGATGGTCACTGACTCATCAGGGCCATGCAGGGGTAGCCCCGGTCTCCACTCTCCAGAGGAGAGAGAAGAGACACTCTGGAGTCACCTTGTCCTGGCCAGCTCCTGACCCTGGTGTGCAGCCTTGGCGAGGCCACTGCGCTCCCGTGAGACTCAGTTTCCCCGTCTCATGAGGAACGTGCTCTAGGTGCTCCCTGGGGGCCCTGACCCTGGCCTCCTGGCTTCAGAAAGGCACCCCCAGTGCACTGAGCATCACGAGGTGCACCCAGAAGGGTCTGCCCCAAGCTGCCCAGGATGGTCTGCCCCGAGCTGCCCTCCTGAGATAGGGCCACGGAGGGCAGAGGCCAGTGTGGGAAGGCAGGGAGAGCAGGGAGATAGGCCCCCCTGCCCCACCCTACCCCACGTGGGGGCGGGCATACGTGGCTCCTATGTTCCTGAGAGATCCTGCCAAACCCCAACCTCCTGGCCACATCATTCATTTTATCTGATTTTCCCCCAAATGATTCTTCAGGCAGAAAGGGGGCTGCAGACGGAGTTAGAAATAGCCAAGCCTGTTTCCAGTCGAGCGGGTTCCACAGATGTGTGCTGGGATAATTGAGGGTTTGCCACACCGTCCCCCGCCGCTTCGCCGAGGAGAATAGGGCTTCCCGTCCCAGCCAGGACCAAGCCTCTTGTTGCCGCGTGGGTGGAGGGAGCTGCCTGCCCGGGCTGCCGTTTGGAGGAAAGGCAGGCAAATCTCAGCTCCAGCTCTTACCAGCGGGAACCTGCTGCCTCTGCTCCTCTCCCTCCTGAGAGGAGACAGAGATTCCAGAGTCCCTAGAACGTTCTGGGAAGGCCATACCCTGCCTGGGCCTGGAGGGAGGGAGGCTCAGCTCCTGGTCCCTCCATCTTGGCTGCACTCCTCCCAGTGGTTCTCATGGAATTCTCCTCACCTCCCTTTTCCCCTCTTCTCAAGACCCAGGGAAGGAAGCCTCCTGTTACGAGAGTGAGAAAATTGACGGTAAGAAGTGGATTGACCAGGCCAGGGGCACAGAGCAAATGCAATTTGGGGCAAAACCGTGAACTTCTGGGGTCCGGGAGACACACTGGTTCCAGCAGGCTCCTCGTTCCTTGCTGCCTGGGGCCTTCCCCGGCTCAGAGGCCTGCAGGGTGGGCGTCAGGGCCAGAGGCGTGGATGGCACAGATTGCAGAACTGTACAAACCCAGCACCACCACCGTGTGTGACTTCACCGTTGAGCACAGCAGGTCTGTGGCGATGTCGACCTGCCGGGTGTGTTGTATGGATGAGGGGGAAAGGCACACAGGTCCAGCCTCCCCGCTTTGAAAACCTGAAATTGGAAATGTTCCAAAATCCACAGCTTTTTGATTGTGGATCTGTCGCTCAAAGGAAATGCTTAATGGAGCATTTCCGATACCAGATTTTCAGATTAGGGATGAATATTTGCATGAGATGCTTACTCAGCCAGTAGGCACGTAATACAGATATTCTAACAGCCGGAAAAACCGGAGGTCCCAGACACTTAGTCCCAAGCATTTCCAGTAGGGGATACTCAGCACTCACCTGTGTGTGTACGTGTAAGTCTAATACAGTTTCGCTTCGCTGGATGACAGGGATGCACGCTGAGGAATGTGCTGTTGGGCAGTGTTGTCTCTGCGGGAACTTCCTAGAGTGACTTACACAAGCCTGGACCGTGCAGCCCTGCACCCCTGGGCCGCACGGCCTCTCGTACCCCTGGGCTGTACGGCCTAGCGTGCTGCTGCCAAGCTGCAAAAGTGTGCAGCTCACGACCGTGCTGAATGCAGTAGGCCGCCGTGGCACAGTGCTAAGCATCTGCGTGTCTGCACGTGTCTAAATATGGAAAAGGTGCTGTAGACATGACGTATGAAGGGTGGAAGGTGGTGCACCTGCATCGGGCGCTCACTGTGAACGGAGCTCACAGGGCTGGCAGGTGCTCTGGGCGAGCCGGTGAATGGTGGTGAGTGAGTGTGAAGGCCTAGGACATTACTGTGCACAACTGGAAACTTTATAAACGCCGTACCACTTAGGCTACACTCAATTCTTAAAAATGTTTCTCTTTCTTCAATGATAAATGAATGGCTGGGCACAGTGGCCCATGCCTGTAATCCTAGCATTTGGGGAGGCTGAAGTGGGGGGATCTCTTGAGCCCAGGAGTTCAAGACCAGCCTTGGCAACATAGCAAGACCCCATGTCTACAAAATATTTAAAACTTAGCCAGGCGTGGTGGCGCCTGCCGATAGTCCCAGCTACTTCAGAGGCCGAGGCCGGGAATTGCTTGAGCCCCAGGAGTTAGAGGCTGCGGTGAACTATGATCGCACCACCGCGCTCTAGCCTGGGTGACAGAGTGAGATCCCATCTCTAATAATAATAATAATAATAAAGTTTGCTGTAACTTTTTGAGTTTACAGACTTTTAAATTGTATGTATGTATGTATGTATGTAGAGATGGAGGCTAGCATGCTCTGTCACCGGGCTGGAGTGCCGTTGCATGATCTCGGCTCACTGCAACTTCTGCTTCCTGAGTTCAAGCAATTCTCCTGCCTCAGCCCCCCGAGTATCTGGGATTACAGGCATGTGTCACCACACCTAGCTAATTTTTTTGTACTTTTAGTAGAGACGAGGTTTCACCATGTTGGCCAGGATGGTCTCAATCTCCTGACCTCGTGATCCTCCTGCCTCGGCCTCCCAAAGTACTGGGATTACAGGCCTGAGCCACCGTGCCCAGCCTTTAAAAAATGTTTTTGTGTAACGCTTAGCTTAGAGCACAAGCACGGTGTACAGCTATAGAAAAATGTTTTTGTACAGCAGCCTTCCTGGGAAGCAGAAATAGCCCTGCGCCCCTCATCTTTGTGCCGGCCCGGGATGGTGCTTCTGTGCACCCTTCTTTCCCCCTGCTCATCATTGCTGTGCCTGCCAGACCTCGGCTGGGGGAGGTTAGAAGGCGGGGTAGGGGGGAGGTGGTGCAGAGCCCGCTGCTGGCGTCTGCTTATCCCGCCAGGGTCCCGCACAGGGCCCGCTGCTGCCATCTGCTTATCCTGTCGGGGTCCTGCACAGGGCTTGCTGCTGGCATCTGCTTATCCCGCCGGGGTCCCGCACAGAGCCCGCTGCTGGCATCTGCTTATCCCGCCGGGGTCCCGCACAGAGCCCGCTGCTGGTGTCTGTCTGATCCCGCCGGGGTCCCACATTCTCACTGTTGCATGGACTGCAGAACTCCCAGACGGGAAGGCTGTGCACGTCCCCAAGAAAAATGAGAACGTGGGCGTCCGGCAGGGTCCAGACTCCTCTATGGCTGCAGGTTGGCCCTGGGAAATGACTTCTGGTCTCAGCTCCCCAAGTACAAAGTGGGGCCTGTGAGCCTACTTCTCAGGTGCTGAGCGATGGCGAGCTGATAAAACAGCACAGGTGGCCTCGGTGTTTCAGGGTTCCCTCCTTCCTCGTGTCTCCCTCCTCCTGTCCCCCACACACCTGCAGTGGCCAGCACAGCGCTGGGCCTCCGTGGAAACTGGCGGGATAGGCTTGCCTGGTGTCTTTGCCCGTTACGTTGCTGTAAAGGAATATCTGAGGCTGGGTGGTTTCTAGAAAAAAGGAGTGTATTTGGCTGACAATTCTGGTGGCTGCAAAGTTCAAAAGTGTGTGTACATCTGGTGAGGGTCTCAGGCTGCGTCCATTCATGGCAGGAGAGGAAGAGGAACTGCCCACGTGGGCAGAAATCCCATGGCAGGAGGCCGAGGGGGTGGGGTGCCAGGCTCCTAACCAGCTCTCATGGGAACAAAGAGACCTCACTAGTTCCCTCAAAGGCAGTACCAGGCTGTGGGTGAGGCCTGTTACCCCATGACCCAGACACCTCCTCCCTGTAGGCCACACCTCCAACACTGGGGATCCCATTTCAATATGAGACTTGTCAGGAACAAACCAACAGTACCCACACCACAGTGCGTGGTCCAGGGGCGAGACCCTCCCAGGGATCCGAGCCCACTGTACCCACACCAGACAGAGTGCGTGGTCCAAGGGTGAGACCCTCCCAGGGATCTGAGCCGACCATACCCACACCAGACAGAGCGCGTGGTCCAGGGGTGAGACCCTCCCAGGGATCCGAGCCCACCATACCCACACCACAGCGCGTGGTCCAGGGGCGAGACCCTCCCAGGGATCCGAGCCCACCATATCCACACCAGACAGAGTGCGTGGTCCAGGGGCGAGACCCTCCCGGGGATCCGAGCCGACCATACCCACACCAGACAGAGTGCGTGGTCCAGGAGTGAGACCCTCCCGGGGATCCGAGCCCACCATACCCACACCACAGCGTGTGGTCCAGGGGCAAGACCCTCCCGGGGATCTGAGCCCACCATACCCACACCAGACAGAGTGCGTGGTCCAGGGGCGAGACCCTCCCGGGGATCCAAGCCCACCATACCCACACCACAGCACGTGGTCCAGGGGCGAGACCCTCCCGGGGATCCAAGCCCACCATACCCACACCACAGCACGTGGTCCAGGGGCGAGACCCTCCCGGGGATCTGAGCCCACCATACCCACACCAGACAGAGTATGTGGTCCAGGGGTGAGACCCTCCCAGGGATCCGAGCCCACCATACCCACACCACAGCGCGTGGTCCAGGGGCAAGACCCTCCCGGGGATCTGAGCCCACCATACCCACACCAGACAGAGTGCGTGGTCCAGGGGCGAGACCCTCCCGGGGATCCAAGCCCACCATACCCACACCACAGCACGTGGTCCAGGGGCGAGACCCTCCCGGGGATCCAAGCCCACCATACCCACACCACAGCACGTGGTCCAGGGGCGAGACCCTCCCGGGGATCTGAGCCCACCATACCCACACCAGACAGAGTATGTGGTCCAGGGGTGAGACCCTCCCAGGGATCCGAGCCCACCATACCCACACCACAGCGCGTGGTCCAGGGGCAAGACCCTCCCGGGGATCTGAGCCCACCATACCCACACCAGACAGAGTGTGTGGTCCAGGGGCGAGACCCTCCCAGGGATCCAGGCCCACCATACCCACACCACAGCACGTGGTCCAGGGGCAAGACCCTCCCGGGGATCTGAGCCCACCATACCCACACCAGACAGAGTGTGTTGTCCAGGGGTGAGACCCTCCCGGGGATACATGCCCCTCCCAGGAGATGATTCTCCATTCCTACCATAGAGAGGGGCCAGGAAGGCCCGGGTCCTGTGTGTCTTGAGAGTGGAGGCAGCTCCACCTCCCAGCTGCCTTCACAACCCTGGGGATGGGCGGCCTTCAGGACATCGCCAGCCTAGGGTGCAGAGCCCAGCTGTTGCTGTGGCCCCTGACGAGCTGTGGCAGCAGACCCCCCAGCTCTGAGCTTTGGAGTCTCGTGGGTGGCTGGGCCTCTGCCTGGGTGGGGTGAGGGGAAGGAATTAGCTGGACGTGGAGCCACCGTGCTGGCTCGGAAGGTGAGGAAGGGCTGAGCCACAAACATGGCAGGCTCAGCTGACAGCAGCAGGCGTCCTGCCAGCACCTGGAGCCTGCAGGGGGCACACGACCCAGGCCCTGTGTGAGTCAGCCCAGGGGGAAGATGCGTGTCGCTCCAAGGGCCTGGCTGGGTGAGCCTGCGGAGGCTGCGTGGCTGAGCCTGTGACTTCCGTGAAGCGTCTCCTTGCGTTGCAGGGAACATCAGAGATGGTGCAGGGGCAACTCCACCTGGGGAGAGGGTTGTCGGAACCACCCATCCAGGCTTGGCCCTGACCAGGCTCGGGATGTGTGGCCGGGCTGCTGTGGAGCCCCTGGGCTGAGCCTGGCCTGGGGTCCAGAGCGGGCAGAGTCCTCCTGAGGGACCCTAGCAGTACAGAGGCCAGGAAAATGGTGAGAGTGGCCGTGAGGATGCCACCTTTTCTGGGCACACCAACCACGCCATCCCCCAGCCTCTCCAGCATCTGCAGCCTTGCACAAGTGTTTGCTGAATGGAGGTGGTCTTTGGCGGTGTCGCTGCTGGTCAGCCCCCATCAGGGGGTGGGAGGGACGGGATCCAGGCCAGAGCTGCCTTGGTGTGGTTGTCACCTGCCTCTGCCAGCCCCAGGACCTGGACACATGGCTTCACCTCCTCAAGCCTTGTCTTTCTTTATGTGGGCCTGGATCATTGCATTTGCCTGAGGGTCGTGGTGACAGTGCCCTAGACCAGTACGTCTGCAAGTGCCAGGCACGCTGGGGACCCTGTATGCCTGCCACGTGGCCCTGAGTGGATCGCAGCCACTGTCTGCCGACTTCAGGCCACAAGGAGCTGCAGCGAGCACATTGCAGAAGCTTTCGGGGCTCATCAGTGAGAACTGCAGGGTGGTTGCGGGAGGAGCAGGTCAACCTCTCCTGTCCTAGGCCCGGACCTCGCACTGGCCTCACGCACAATACCACTGACACATGGACACAAACACAGGCCCACGCATGCACAGCCACCCACATGCATGCTCACACACGTATGTACAGGCAGCTATGCACCACATACCTGCACACACATGCCCACACATGCACAGCCACCCATACACATGCATGCTCACACACATGCACAGGCAGCCACACACCACACACATGCATGCACACACACATGCACAGCCACCCACATGCACGCATGTTCACACACACGCACAGGCAGTCACACACGTGCATGCTCACACATGCACGCATGCACAGCCACTCACATGCATACATGCTCACACATGCACAGGCAGCCACATACATGCACACGTGCACACACATGCTCATGGTTGGCCTCTGTCTCTCCCGGGTATCCCACGTGAAACCTGCTTCCGTGATCTGGATCCAGGGGCAGGGAGAGAAACTGAGTCGGGCAGTGTGGGCCCAGCCAGAGTCCCCCCAGCCCAAGTGAGTGTTTCAAGGGCTGTGAAGACACACAGTATGCAACCTGCCATGTTAGAAAAGAGAGATGTGGCGTCTCCTTCCCGTCCTCCCCACCTCTGCTATGCGGTCACTGACAGCCCTGAAGCCTTCTCACCAGGGACCTGTGGGGCAGGACTGTGTGAGACAAACAGCTCCCGGCACCATCTTCTGGAGTCTGGCTCCACACCCCAGCTGGCCCCAGGGAGCTGCTGGCCTGGGCCAGGAAGGGTGCAGGACTAGGGCCACAGACCTGTGTGCACTCCTCAGCTGCTGCCCCAGCCCTGCAGCAGGTCTCTGCCTGTTTGCACACAGTGCCGTGTGCCCGGCCATGGCTGGCACCAGCAGAGCAGGGCCTACCCAGGGTCACCCAGGTCCCAGGCCCAGGTCCAGACCCTTCTTCCCACCAGGCTGGCCCAGGGTTCTGCTGACCCCTGCTGCCCTGGAAGTGTTGAGAGCAAAGAACCCGCACACGCCCACACGCCTGTTTGCAGACACAGTGTGATGTGCAAGCCCCAGGCGGGCCCTCTCCCACCTGTGCCACCGTGCTCTCCCACTCAGCTGCCCATTCTTGTCACCGAGCCCGTGCAGAGGTGTCGACTCATGAATCGAGGACCTGCTGTCCAGCTGGGGCGTGCTGACACAGGCTGAGATTTGCGCAGGATTTATCCCGCTCAGATGAAGCATCCGCTTTGCTGCCCGTGGGTGTAGACATGACCTTGGTAGCTGCCCTGTTCTTTCCTTCTGAAACAGGCTTGTGAATAAGCAGGCACATCTGGCAGCCCCCCATCTCCCGTGCACTGATCTTGCACAGATCAGGACTCAGGACTCCAGGCTCCGGGAGGGGCACTTACCCCCAGAGGACAAACCTCTTAGACAGTGACTAGCCCTATGCCGTTCCAGGCCCAGAGCTTGCCGCCGGGTGCCCAGAAGTGAACCTGGCCCTCACAGCACTCCTGGGCTGACAGGAAGGTAAACATGCCCACGGGTCTCTGCAGGTCACTGGGATGAGGCTGCCCTGATCTGAGATGAGGGCTGGTGAGGGCCCAGGTGGGGCAATCCTGGGGTGGAGGCAGTAGGACCTCATGGAGGAAGAGGAGGCACTGCTGCTGCTGGGGGCATAGAATGGGAAGCCAGGCATGTGGCCCCCAGGTCTGGGGCTAGAGATGCCGGGCGGGGGTTCCTGCTGGGGTATCTGCCTGCCCTGTTCCATCTTCCTCATTCCTCTGCTGAGGAGTGGGCCCACCCGATCCAGGAGCCAGGCTGGAGGGAGAGAGACAGGACTGGAAGGGCCGAGACAGGGAGAGGCTCTGGGTGCTGGGCTGCCGAACCCTCGGGGATCTGCCCCCGCTGCACAGAGCAGCAGCCAGAGCTGCGGGGGGGTCAGGTGAGTGGGCACCTTGGGGTTGTCATGGCAACAGCTCTTAGCCATCGATGAATAGAATTAGGGGGTTGAAGGCCGGGCATTCGGGAGCCTGTACCCTGCAGGGCCGCTTAGGAAGCAGGAGCTGCAGTGGCCCACGGTGGGACAGCTCCGCATATCACACACTGACCTGGAATTTGCCCTCCCGACCGCACCCCTGTGGCCCCCACACCCCTGCAGCCCAGACTCCTGGACTTCTCTCCTGTCTGAGTTTACTGGCCTCCACCTGATGCTCACTACTGTGCGTTTGAGCTTCAAAACCCTCATTAAGCCCTCTCCATCTTTCTCCAGGCAGAGCTGGGACACAGGTTTTTGGGGATAGACTGAGAACAAAGGACCTGAGAGAGGGATACTGTGGTGTGGGCAGAGGGCACGTGAGAGGCAGCCCTTCGTGGAGCTCTGGGCAGGGAGTGGTTCCTGAGACTCGTTCCTTGAAAGTAGTGTTTGTGTGTGGGGACGTCCGCAGGGACCTGGAGCCATCTCTGAAGCTGGAGCGGTGAGGTCCTTTCTCTTCCCCCGTCCTGCTGTGACTCCACCACGTGGCCTCTGCTCCTGGGCCCCTGCCTTGGGTCCAGTAGTGATGACTAAGTACTCAGGTTGTTGAGGTGTGCTCACCATGCACATATATGGGTTTTGACCAACACAGGTAATTTCATGCACAGTGATCCCCACTTCTAAAGCTGAGATGACCTCTGCCTGTTCCCAGAGGGTGACATGAGGGGTGCACTCCACCACACTGTCCCAGAGCAGCTGCTCCACACTGCAGATTGCCCGCTGCCCCCTTGCCCCACGGCCTGCCCCGCCTGTGTCTGAGGGTGCTGTGCCCTCCCTGCTGTGGCTTAGGCTGCCCCCAGGGCTCTGACCTGTGGAACACCAGACAGGAGGCCTGGGCTGGGGGCCCCAGGGTGCAGGTGTGGTCTGCTCCACACAGTCCTCCCACGTCAGACCAGGGATCCTCCTCCACCCACTCCAGACAACTCCCCTGCTGCCCAGCCCCTCTCAGGCTGTCTCACCAGGCCACTCTCGGTCGTCTCTTAGGCCTGGTGACATTTTGGAATGGAAATGAAGTTCGGCAGTGATTGGGCTGAGAAGCAGGAAGATGCAATGGGAGTTCGGGCCGAGGGAAGGTCAGCAGGACGGTCTCAGGGCCTCCACGCAGTGGGGAATCCCAGCTAGGCCCCTGTCACAACATTGCTTCTTGAGAGCATCGAGGCCTGGGACTCAGCTGGAGGCTTCCCAAGCCAGAGGCAGGGGAGCTGGTGGGTGCCCGGACATGTGGGTGAGTGGCTAGGGGTGTACCGGTGGATGACCAGGGTTCCATGGGTGGGTGGGCAGGGACGTGCTCTTGGGCGCCCAGGTGTGAGGGTGGGTGGCCATGTCTCTTCGGCCAGGGCAGCTGCGAGCAGGGCTGTGCCACCAAACACCATGCATGCCTCAGCTGCCTCCATCCTGGCTACTGGCCCTGCCCCAAGTGGAGACTGGCCCAGGGGCCAACCTTGGCTTTCAGTTCCAGTGCTGCCTCCTGTTGGCCACATGCTCTCGAATGAGCTGCTCGCCCTGGTGTGGTTGTGAGGATCGAGCAGTCAGATGCAGGGGAGTCCCTGGCTGGCAGCGCTGTGCAGCGCAGGGCCTGCGTCTCCTCCTCCAGGCTTCCTTCTGCTGCACGTGGTTCTCCTAGCCCGGGTATCCAGGAGGCTCCCCGGCCTAACCATGTGTCAGGGCCTGCCTGCAGGTCAGATTCAGCTTCACTCAAGGCTCTTGCCTCCGGTTGAGTCCTGGAACTCAGAGCTGGGAGTTGGTATCTGGTTTGAAGCTGTCTGGGTAATGGAGACACCTGGTGGCTTCCTTTTAATATGGCCTGGGGCACGCAGACTGCCGTCGGAGCCTGGACCCGCACCCTCTGCCTCGACCTCCATGAAATCAGGCCTTGGGCCTCATGACCCAGGCCACAGCACCCTCTCTGCTGCCCTGGGCAAGGCAGAAGTGTTTTGTGTGGATTGTGCCTGAGGAGGTTGGAGATATCAGAGGTCAGGGAGCTGTCCGTCCCCTGGTGCTGAAGCTGAAGTTGAAGTCAGAGCGAGGGTCTCCAGGACACTGGAGCTTGGCCTTCAGGCAGCAGCCAGTGGGGAGCTGGGCTGATTCCCATGGAAATGGGCATCCTGCTGGCGTGGGCAGCCCTCCCCATGACTCATGGCCCCAGGCATTCAGAAAAGACTGCTGCCTCTGAAAAGGAAGCTCATACCCGGGCCATTTGTGATTCACGGTTTGGCGTTAAGGAGCTCCCACATACCAGGGATCATTTGTGAATCAGGATTCCGGTGTTAAGAGGCTCATGGCGGCGGGCGGGGGGGGGGGGGGGTGGGGGTGGACATTTGTGATTCACAGTTTGGTGGTTTGGGTACCTGGGGCTGTTTGTGACATGAGTTTTGGTGTTAAAGAGCTGATTCATGGGGTCGTTTGTGACAGGAGGTTTGGTGTTTCTCAAGACTTCAGTTCTCTACATAGATTTCTAAAGGAGCAAAACTGCCAGTGTCTTCTTACCTCAGCACTGACCTGGGATCAGAGTCACGGCTGCCCTGGTGATGGAGGGCAGGCCTGGGTGTGGACCCCAGCAATGGGAAGGGATCCCAGGGGCCATGCAGCGGGCCCGTGGCAGGGCTGGCAGGGCAGTGGCCAGAGCCCATGTCATGCCCACCTGGCAGCCTTCCTGCTCGCTGCGCAGGTGTGTGGCATCCTCAGAGGTGCTCACGCTCCAGGCCTGGCTGAGGAAGGGCCGTGAGCAGGACCCTGTGGCCATGGGTGGCGCTGCCAGGAAGTGGTTAACTGACAAGGCCACCCCAGCAGTCCCTGGGAGGTTCCAGCCAGAGCAACGTCAAAAACACAGCCAGCCTGCCCCTCACCCCTTCCCCCGCTCCCTGACAGGCAAGCAAGGCCATTCACAGGCTCTTCCAGAGCCTTCCCATCTCGCACTGGAGCAGTGAGGTCTACACAGACAGTTTAATTTGAATTTGCCTCTCTGGGTTCCCTGAATTGAGAGTGGAATTGCTTTCAACACATGCTGACTTCACGTCCCATCTCATTGCTTCAGCTGTGGTTCAGGATGTCCAAGCAGCTATGTTCACATGTGCTGGCATCTCCCAGGTGCCCTCTGCCCGGCACACTCACCTCCTGAGGCATCCCGGGGCGTGGGCATCCAGGCAGGGCAGGGTACTTGCAGTAAGGTGAGCTCTGCCCTCCCAAGGCTTCCCCTCCTCATCTCGTGCCCTGGCCCCAGCCACAGACCTTGCTGATGGGTGTGCATGGTGAACGGTGTCTGCCCACCGCCAGGTTCAAGCAGGTAGAGGCTCGGAGTGATTCTCAGTCCCTTAGAGATGGCGCAGGGGAGGTGGCCAGTTGTGGGGCCCGAGGACATGGGCAAGCCTGTGGCTTAGATCACCTTCTACCCTGGCACCGGCCACACAGGACTGCTGACCAAAATCAGAGTATTCTTCATATCCGCATAGAGAATTCCTCATGGCTTAATGAAGTATGTAGGAGAAGATGCCAGTGGCTCGTCATGTATCACCCGGAGTCGGGGTGGGGGCACCACGGGCCTCGGGCTGTGTCTGCTGCCTTCCTGCCACCTCTACACCCCCACATCTCTATGTCTGTTTCCTGGTGAAATCAGGGCTGTGACAGATCGTTTTGTTTCCTGCTCTGTTCCTTTGATACTGTATCATGAGCATTTTATGCTCAATTAAATATTTCCTTGATGATGGTATTTAATGGTTGCATAATGTGCTATTTCGTGGTTGTGCCATAATTTACTTAAAATATTTCCTTGTTGTAGGGTGTTTAGCCTGCTCCTCTTTGTATTTACTCACCTGTTGATTTATCTTTCGCTGTGTAACAAAGTATCTTAGCAATCATCTGTCAACACAAATCTTTCTCTGGCTACTTCTTTAGGTTCCTCGTAGATTGATTATTAGTTTGGATGAAATTAATTGGATAAATTATTAACCCATTTATGCTGGAGGTTGCAAAATTTTTGTGAAAAAATCAGACCTTGGCGATGACCTTGAACAGCAGGATATAAATAACTCCCACAAGCTTAATGTTCCAATAACGGAACACTAGGCATAAATGGGTTAATTCAAGTGCGTGACCATTTAAACCCATATTTGAGTTGTTTTGCATCTATTTCAGCCGTATAAGACTTCAGCAAATGAGACTTGGCTCATCTGGTGTGATTCTGAGACCACAGAGCTGGGAGGACTTGGTCATGGCTCATAATCTTAGCGAAACCCCATGTATATGGCGGAACAGTTCCTGTCTCTGTCTTACGGAGATCAGCACACCAGGGTCCTGGTTTGCCTAAGGTTCTGCAGTTAGACGGGGTCTGAGCCAAGAACTAGGCATCCCGCCTGGAGAGCCCTCTGTCAGCTCAGCTCTGCAGCCCAGACTCCCCTCCAGGCTCCAGGCTCCAGGCTCCAGGCTCCCCTCCAGGCTCCAGGCTCCAGGCTCCAGACTCCCCTCCAGGCTCCAGGCTCCAGGCTCCCCTCCAGGCTCCAGGCTCCAGGCTCCAGGCTCCAGGCTCCACTCCTGAGCTGAACCATGGGGCTGCTGTGGCCTGGCCGGGGAGCAGGGAGGAAGATGGGGCTGTTCCCAGCTCACCCGTCTCTCAGTTCCATCTGTTCTCTGGATCCCAGGCTCCCCATCAGCAGTGAGATCCCTGCCTCCACAGAGTCCTGTGAGTGACCAGGACTCCCTGCAGCTCGCCTGCCCTCAGTTGCCGGGTGCTTTCTGCTGACCACACTGTGCTTCCTCTTGCTTTGGAAATGACAATGAAGATTGGATGTGAGCATCCTTCTGGGGTTTGGTGTGGAGCCCCCGAGATGGGACGCATGCGGGTTTGCCAGATTGAGGGCCCGCTGTGACTGCAGGAAGTCTGTTTGTAGTGAGCAGGGAAAGGCCAGGAGCTCCTGCTCAAGGAGGGGAGGATTTTGGGGCAGCCTGGCCATGGCCCTTTGTCATCACTGTGTCTACTGGCCTCCCTTCCTCCCAAGGCTCCATCTTTCCTCAAGTTTGGGCTTTGCGGGAAGGTCCAAGCAGTTCCCCAGCTCCCCTAACCAGGACAGCCTCGGCTTCTGGGGGCCCTGCAGAGACGTCATGACCTGGTGCAGGGCTTCCCAAAGCTGCCTGTGGCCCCATCTGCCCAGCCTGGGTCACCGCAGGTAGGATCCAGGAACCCGGGTGTTGGCAGGCTCCCAGGAAACATGAATGTCATCAGCCCAGGTTTGAGGGCTGCTGATTAGGACCGCTGTGGGGATACAGAAGGTGTGTGTGGCTCTCACCTATCACTCCTGTAGGAGTTGTGGCGAGTCCTAGTTGGCCTATTCCAGCAACTCTTGTTTAAAGGACTATCCCTTCCTGATTGAATTACCTTGGTACTTTTGTTGAAAATCAGTTTGCCTTATGTGTGGTTCTGTTTCTGAACTCTCTGTTCCATTCAGGTGATCTTGTGCTACTATCTTGAATACTGCAGCTTTATAGTAAGTCTCAAAGTCAAGTAACATAAGTCCTCCAATTTTGTTCTTTTTCAAAATTATAGCTATTCTAGATCCACATAAATTTTGGAATTCGCCTGTCAACTTCTACAAAAAAGCCTACTGGAATTTTGATTTGGATTATATTCAATCTGTAGATCAATTTGGGAAGAATTGGCATTCTTTTTTTTTTTTTGGAGACGAAGTCTCACTCTTCTTGCCCAGGCTGGAGTGCAATGATGTGATCTTGGCTCACTGCAAGCTCTGCCTCTGGGGTGCAAGCGATTCTCCTGCCTCAGCCTCCCAAGTAGCTAGGATTACAGGCACCTGCCACCATACCCAGCTAATTTTTGTATTTTTAGTAGAGACGGGGTTTCACCATGTTGGTGAGGCTGGTCTCGAAATTCCTGATCTCAGGCAATCCAACCACCTCTAATACAGGCATGAGCCACTGTGCCTGGCCGGGAAGAACTGACATTCTAACGATATTGTGTTCCAATCCATGAAAATGGTATATTTCTCTATTTATATAGGTCTTTACCTTCTCTCAGCAATGTTTTTTATTTTCCAATATACAGGTTATGTGTATTTTTAAAATACTTAGCTCTAACTAGTTCATGTTTTCATGCTTTTGTAAATGTGCTTTAAAATTTTTATTTTCCAGTGTTTCATTCCTAATATATAGAAATAATTGACTTTTATATATTGATCTCATATTCTGTAACCTTGCCGAATTTACTTATTAGTTCTAGAAATTTTTTGTAGTTTCTTTAGGATTTTCAACATAGACATTGTATCATGTGCATAAAGTTAGAGTTTTGTGTCTTCCTTTTCAACTTTTATGCCTTATATTTCCTTATCTTGCCCTTCAGTACTGGCTAGGAATTTCAGTACAATGCTGAATAAGAATGGTGAGGGGACATTTTCACCTTGTTTCTGATGCTAATGAGAAAGCATTCAGTATTTTGACATTAGTATGCTGTTAAATATGGGTTTTTCATAGATATCATTTACCAGGTTGAGAAAGTTTCCTTTTGTTCTAGTTGCTAAGAGTCAAATTTTGTCAGTTTTTTTTTATGTCTATTGAGATGATCATATGAACTTTCTTATTCTGTTGATATTGTAAGTATAATACTGGTTGATTTTTTAAAATGTTAAACCAACCTTGCATTCCTAGGATAAACCCCACTGGGTCCCTTTTTATATGATTGCTAGATTCAATTTCCTAATTTTTAGTGAGAATTTTTGAATCTATGATCTTGTGCAATATTCATCTGTGGTTTAGTTTTTCTTGTAATGTGTTTGTTTGCCTTGGTATCAGGATGATGCTAGCCTCAAAAATGAATTGGGTAGGGTTTCCTCCTCTTTTTTCTGGAGGAATTTGTGTGAGATATTTCTTCCCTAAATATCTGATAGAATTCACTAGTGAGGTCATCTGGGCTTGGCATTTTCTTTGTAGAAAGCTTTTTAATTTATGAATTTAATTTATTTAATAGATATGGGACTACTCAGATGTTTTTTGAGTCAGTTTTGATCATTTTTATCTTCTTGAGTTTTTGCTCATTTTGTGTATACTGTCCAATTTATTGGCATAAAATCATTGATAATAATTCATTATTATCCTGTATTACCTGTAGCATCTGTAGTGCCATCTCTTCTTCCATTTCTGATTTTGGCAATACATATTATCTCTTTTTTCTTCATCACTCTAAGTTTTATTGATTTTTTTTATCTCTCTCCTTTCAGATCTATCACGTTTTGCTTCCTATATTTTTAATCCCTATTTTGGGGTACATACACAGTTAAGATTGTTGTATCTTCTTGGTCACTTGCAATTGTAATTATAATTATGCAGTGTCTGTCTTCATCCCTGAAATATTCTTGTTCTGAAGTCTTGTTCTGAAGTAATATTAATATAGCCACTCCTGCTTTCTTACAATTTTAATATTTATATATACCTATCATATCTATTTCTAATCTTTTAATCTACTTGTGTCTTTATATTTTAAATGAATTTTTTGAAGATAACATATAATTGAATCTTACCTGGCCTGATAATCTATGCCATTTATATTTAATATAATTTTTATGATGTTAAGTTTAAATCTGCCATCTTGTCATTTCTTTTTGTCTTGTATATTCTGTTTTTTTTTTTTTTTTTCATTTTTCTTGCCTTCTTTGGGCTGTTTTTTGGTATTCCATGTTTTCTCCACCATTGGCATATTAATCATACCTCTTTGGTTTTCTCCCATTTTGGTTTAGTTATTGCTCTAGGGCAAGGGTCAGTAAACCTTTCCTGTAAAGAAACAGATATCAAATATGTTAGGCTTTGGGAGCCATACTGTCTGTGTCACACCTCTGCTGTTATAGCACAGAAGCAATTGTACATGTTACATAATGAGCTCGGATGTGTGCCAGTAAAACTTTATTACAAAAGCAGGCAGTGGGCCAGAATTGGCCCATGGGTTGGAGTTTGATGACCCCAGCTCTAAGTTTACAATATGCATGATTAATGTCACAGTCTATTTTCAAATAATCTTACACTAGTTAACATATAGTATTTTTAAAGTATTTTTCCATTTTTTCTTTTTGTGTAATTTTTGCACAAATTTTTTTTTTGTGAAATTATTCTTTCACTTTAGAGAGTACATTATCTTCTAAGTTAAAATGATTCAAAAATGCTTGTTGAAGTATATTCACGTATTTAAATACATGAACTGTATTCACGTATTTACTGCTTCTGGCACTCTTCCTTCCTTTCTGTTGATCCAGATTTCCATCTGGCATTTTTTTTTTTATTTTGCAGGAAGCCCTTCCTTAACATTTCTTATATTGTAGTCCTGCTACCAACAAATTTTCTCGGCTTTTCTTTGTCCAAAAATGTCTTTATTTCATCGTCATCTTTAAAGGATATTTTCACTGGATATAGAATTCTGTGTTGACAGTCTTTTTTTTTTTTTAAGCGTCTTATGAATGTTTCGTTTTCTGGCTTGTGTGGCTTCTGACAAGAAGTCTGCTAGTAGTCTTATCTTTGTCCTTTGTATATAATATGCACCACACTCCCCAGCTGATTTTCTTTGTATTTATCCTGCTTACGGTTCATTGAGCTCCTTGGATTTGTGGATTTACAGTTAATCAGATTTGGGAAATTTTGGCCATTGTTTCTTTAAGTATTTTTTCTGTTCCCCTCCCCTTTTTCCAGTACTCCAGTTTTACATATTTTAAGTCACTAATATTATCCTAATTACTAAAGCTTTGTACTTTTTGTTTTTTGGCTCTCAATCTTTTTTCTGTGCTTTCATTTGGATAGTTTCTGTTCCTGTCTTTAAGTTTACTGACCTTTTATCCTGGAGAGTCTAATCTGCCATTGATTTTGTGCAGTGGAGTTTTAAAATTTCGTTTGTTTTTCATGTCTAAAAGGTCCATTTGGTTATTTTTTTTTTATTGGTATCTTTGGTTTCTCCTTCATTTTAGTAGTCTGTTGCTACATAACAAATTTCTCTAGAAGTTAACACCCTAAAACAGGCGTTTGTTATCTCATGAAGTTTTTGAAATTCAGGAACCCAGAGCAGTTTTTAGCTGGATGGTTTTGGCTCAGGCTCTCGTCAGAGGGTGCAGTTAGGGGCTTTTGTCCTGGGTTGCAAAGCTGAAGGATTGACAGGGGCCAGATGTTCTGCCCAAATTCATTTAGGTCGCCCTTGGCAGGAGACTTCACTTCCTCTCCATATGGACCTCTCTGTAGGTCTGCTTGAGCATCCTCACAACATGGCAGCTGGCTTTCCCCAGAGTGAGTGCTGAATGAGTTAGAAAGAGACAGACAGAGCCAGCCTAAGATGGAATCTACAGCGTCTTTTATAATGTAATCTTGGAATTGATATACTATCACATCTGCCTTTTTTTTTTTTTTTTTTTTTTTTTTTTTTTTGAGATAGTCTTGCACTGTCACTCAGGCTGGAGTACAGCAGCAGTGTCATAGCTCACCGCAGCCTTGAACTCCTGGGCTCAAGTGATCCTCCTGAGTAGCTGGGACTACAGGTGCACACCACCATGCCTGGGTCTGCCGTTTTCTATTGATCATGTAGGCCAACCTTGGTATGATGTGGGAGGAGACAGCACCAGGGTGTGACTGCCAGGAAGCAGGGTCGCTCAAGGCCATCCTGGGGGCTAGCAACCATCCCCTTCATTGTGTTCATGTTTTCCTGTAAATTCTGCAGCTGTATTTATAATTGCTGTTGTAAAGTCCTTGTCTGCTGATTTCATCGTTTCTGGACTTAATTCTATTGGCCGAGTTTTCTCCTAGCTGTAGGCCACATTTTCCTTTTTTTGCATGCTTAGTAATTTTTGATTGTGTGATGGGCATTGTTAATATTATGTTGTCGAGTATATGAAAGTGTGCAAATTTCCTCGTTTTTTCTTTGAAGAGTATTCAGCTTTTTCTGGCAAGCAGTTAAGTTATTTTGGGGTCAGCTTGATCCTTTCAAGAACCGTTTTCACACTCTCTTGGGGCTTGTATGGATTTGCTTTTATTCCAGGCTAGTTGAACGCTGCTACTAAGACATGACCCTTCTGAGGTTCGTAGCAGATGCCCTGGGTGCTCAGCAAGAACACCTGCTCTAGCTGGTCGGCACATGCCTGTCCCCGGGCCTGTATGACCTTTGGAGTTGTTCCCTGGCAGCTCCCTGGTGTGCTTGGCTCAGCCTTGTGGAGTTGCATGCTGTGTGCGTAGAGCGTGTTACTCAGCAGCTCAGCGAGACCTTTCTCCAGGTTGCCAGAAGCCTTCTGTGCCCAGCTCTGCCCTCCACAGATCCTCCCTTCCTCTCAGCGGGACCACCATGCTGAGCTTGAGCTGCACCCCCCAGTGCCAAGCCTGGAAGAGACCACTGGGCAGAGCAAGGGGTGCTCAGAGGTTCACCTCATTTGTTTCTCTGTCCTCAGATCACGGTCCAGTGTCTGTGAACAGTTACTGCGTGTATTTTGTCCATTTTTCTAGTTGTTTACAACATGAAGGCAAAACTGGTCTCAGTTGCCCAGCATGACGTCCCAGATCCACATGTGAGGAGGAGCAGCAGCATCGGGGTTCCACCCCAAGCTCAGGGCAGGGGTCCGTATGCCAGGAACTTGGGTGGGCTTCGTAGACCCCTGTCATTCCCAAAATTATACAGGCAGCATGGCGTGTGCTTGTTCACACTTTCCTGGGTGGAGAGGCACATGGCCCCTCACGTGTTGAAGCATTGTGACCCCTCGGGGAGTTAAGACCCAGTGGGAGGAGGACCTGGCAGGGGCCTGGAGATGGAACCACCTTCACATGCTGCCTCGCTAATTCCACAAATACTGTTGACGTCCTGTGCGTGTGGCCTTGGGCAGAGGGGTAAAGACCGGGCAGCCTCTGCAGAGGCTCTGGGGCCAAGGACGTCACCTTCTGGGGGTCGGAGCGAGACGTCCTTCCAGAGCCTGGGTTTTGAGAGGAGGTCACCTCGGCCTGGTTAGAATGAGTTGTCATCTTTTAGCTTTTTGGTTTGGTTTCTATTTGTGTTTATTTTCACTTTTTGCCATGGAAAGTTTTAAGCATATATATATAAAAATACGGAAAACAGCATTGAGAAGTCCCTGTGAGCCCGTCCCACCCCCTTCCCCCTTCCTGGATTATTTTGAAGCAAATCCAAGGCATCGTAATCAATTTAGCTCCTGTCATTCAAATATTTCAGCATGTGTCTCTGAAAGGCCGGTGACTCCGTCAAGCCCCAACCAGGGTCCTTTTATTGTGGCAGGGCCTGGCCTCGGTGGGTGAGAACAGTGGGGAAAGGGGCAGCGTCCGGCAGGGTGACCACCTGTGCGAAGGAGAAGAGGGACAGAGCACCTGGTGTTGGACCAGACAGGGGGGCTCCGGACCTTGGGCTGTAGCTGACCACATGAGGCCCTTAGCCTCCAGAGGAGGAGCTGGTTTAACATGAAGCATGGTTGTGGAGACCTTGCTTCCTAGGTGGGCTGCCGTGCCCCTCCCGTCTTCCCACATACGCACGTTACAGAGATCTGTGGAGCCGAGGGGCTAGTTTCACCAAAATAAGACCTGGCCGTGTCCGCCGCTCTGCTGGTCTGGCTGGAGCTGCAGACACAGGGGCCCACAGCGAGGGACTGAGACCGCAGATGTGTACTCACACAGTTCAGGAGGCTGAAATCTGAGATCAAGCGGCACCGGAGTTGGCTCCTGGAGAGGACTCTCCTGGCTTGTGGACGGCCACCGCTTGTATTCCTGTGTGGCCTTCCTCGTGCACTGGGAGAGCTCTGTGCCCTGCTGGATGAGCACCCACCCCCCACCCTTATGACCTTCCTCAGACTTGACTTCCTTCCTTAAAGGTCCTATTTCCAAATACAGTCACATGGGCATTAGGTTCGTATCTCAATTTGGGGGGACACGGTTCAGCCTTTAACAGTTGCTCTGCACAGCCCTCCTCGCTTACATCATAGATGTTCGCATGCGTCTGTGCACGTGAACTGCGTGTTATATGTTGCACATGCAGCGTTACTAAACAGGGTTCCCTTGCACCTCCCGGGGCTCCTGGAGTAGCGTCTTCTCTTTTGCTGGGAACCTTGCAGCCTTTCCTCTCCCCGCCCCTCCCAGCCCGTGGGGGCCACCTGCTCTGTTCCACGCCTTCGTTTCTCCTCTGCTTGTGCACTGAAGGGTTCTGCCAGCAGGGGAGTTAGTGAGTAGCCAATGGAGGGTGTGCCCAGCCTTCCTGCTGCAGACCTGCCTCCAAGTCAACATGGACTTCCCTCCCTGCGCGCCAGAACTTCGCGTTGTTCTTAGTGGCATCTGGGGTCGAGGAGGGCGACTGTCAGCCAGTTGGGGGACGTTTTCTTCTTGGTCCCTCGGCTCCTGCTTCCCTGTGAGCTGGGCAGCCTCAGCCCAGGTCCTGTCCAGTACTCAGCTGGCCTCGGCGCACACAGCACAGGCTTGAGTGCAGCCGCGGGGGCAGGCAGAAGCAGGTTCCCTCAGAACAGCTGAGTCCGAAGAGTCAGAAGCCACAGCCCCTGTCGGGGGCTCTGGGGCAGCCAGGGGAGCTGCTCGTGAGTTGTCTCTGGGGCAGAAGGAAGAGACCTTCACCTGGGCTGGCACTGGGCCTGGGTCCCTAGTCTCATGGGGAGCTTATCCTGATTATACCTGCCCAGCCTGCCCTGCAGAGGGGAAGGAGGCCCTTGGCTCGGAGTATGCCTGCCCCAGAGCTCCCAGGCCCAGCTTGGGGGCCACTAACTGGGCACAGGTGCAGTGTGCCTGTGGCCAGGCCTGGGGTGTGGTCAATCTGCATGCTACAGAGCCGGAGGCCTCTGTGCTCTCTCCCTGCCCTCCCCCTCCTCCCCACCTCCCTACCCCACCCTTCTCTCCTGGAGCCCTCCAGCCCCACCCCTCCCTGTGTACACTAAGTGCCCAGGCGGGAGGGCCAGTGGGTCCCGCTGAGCCGCACAAGGCCCCAATCGAGCAGGTAGCAGGTGATGTGCTGCGAGCCGCTCTTCCCTCCCAGGTCAATTCCTGAGCCCACCAGGCGATCGATGAAGAGCCACCTGCCTCTGGGTAATGCTGACGGGTGAGAGCCACTCAGCAGCACTTCTAATTTCTTTTTTTAAGAAAGCCGCACTCAGCCCCAAGCTGTGCGGAAAGCTATAGGATTATCAAGATCAAAAGGTCAGCCCTCTGCCTCCTCTCCCCCACCAGAGCCTCACCCTGGCCACGGTGGGTGCTCCCCTCGGTGTCATGGCCAAGCCGTCATCTTCCCCCCAGTGCTGCTGCAGCGTCTCCTCCTGAGACGGCTCCCTGACCAGCCCGGGCCACGGTCACCCCCTCAGTCCTCTGCACAGTGGCCCAGCCTGGCCATGCCGTGACACGGTTGTCTGCCGGTGTGTGTCACCTCCCCAAAGCTGATGCACTGGTGGGGGACCCCAGGTCTCACCAGCTGTACACCGAGACAGCCTCGCTGCACTGACCTCTGGCGCCAGCCACTGTCGCTGGGCAGCCTGGTCTTCCTTTTCCATCCCCACTCAGGTGCAGATGGAGAGCCTGGAACGCTGTCCCAGGATGCCCGCTGCCCAGGTAGAAGCACAGACCCTAGCATGTGGTGCTCAGAGAGGCCGGCCTGGCCTCAGCCTGGGCCTGTGTGTGTTCCACACCTCCTCACCGGAACTGACCCTAGCGTGGGGTGCTCCAAGAGGCCCCCTGACCTCAGCCTGGGCCTGTGTGCGCTACGCTTCTTCCCTGGTGCCGACTCGATGGGTTCAGTGTCCATTCTCGCTGAGCCACGGGGAGCAGCTTCAGGCCCAGGAGTCTCTGAGCATCCCATCTGGAGGCAGGATAAGCCCTGCCTGCTCCCCAAACACACGTCTCCCCACTGGGCTTCAGGGCCAGCTTGGGCTTCGGTGGAGGTGTCCGTCAGGGGTGAGCTGAGGCCCTGGTCGAGGGCACATCCTGCACCCGGAGTGCCCACTCCCCCATGGTGGTCAGGGGGTACAGTGAGGGAGGCAGCGGTGGGCAGCTGGTGTGTTCCCTGCCAGGATCTGCCCCTACCCCTCCATCCACCCAAGAGCCCCCTGCCCAGCCTCCTCCGCCCAGCCCTAGAAGAGCCCCTTGGCCCCCCATCCCTAGAGAGCCCAGGTGCTTTGCCTGCACCCCTCAGCACTGTCCAGCCCTGGCTGTGCCGTGCTCTCACTAGCTCCCCACCAGGGCTCCCCACCTGCCCCCACCCCCCAGCATCCTCCAGGACTCAGTCCAAATGCCACCTTCCTCAAGGCCCCCCCCACCTCCTCCTCCCAGAACCCTGTCCCCGCTCCCACCCTCTTGCTGTAATTACAACCCCATTTAGGGCTGGTGCTCTCCAGCCCAGTGAGGCCCCAGGACAGGACCCAGACTCGCACCCCAGCCCGTGATGTCCAGAGGGGTGTCCCCAGCCAGTGATGGGGGCTGTGCGCCAGGCTCCCTGCACACGTTTATGGTGGGGGTCAAGGCCCTCTCTTACGGAAAGGGACACCAAGGCAGGGGAGGCTGCATCAGAATTGGAACCAGGTCCCCTAGCCCCACGGGGCTTCCTCCCCGCTCCTCCACAGCTCGGCGTCCAGCCCTCCGGGGGGCTCCTCCCCGCTCCTCCACAGCTCCGCGTCCAGCCCCCCGGGGGCTCCTCCCCGCTCCTCCACAGCTCGGCGTCCAGCCCCCCGGGGGGCTCCTCCCCGCTCCTCCCTGCTCCTTCACAGCTCGGCGTCCAGCCCTTTCCTGTGTGACTCTGCATCATTGCTGGCCCGGGCCCTTTCTTCTCTCGGTTTCTCATCTGGGGATAAAGTCCCCAAAGTGGGATTTTTGGATCAAAGATCATGGACATCTCTCTCTCCGTGACAGTTACTGGCTTTCTCTCCTGACAGGCTCCCCACCCTGGGTGTTTTAATTGACTGGAAGTGTTGACATTTTATTGACATCCATCGCAGTGTCCTCTCCAAACAGAATGATCCTTACTGTGGGGCCAGATCTCAGCACAAAGAGGGCTTGGAGCTGGCTTTCTCATTCCCGTGTTTGTTCGTTCAGGAAGCGTTTCTCCACATCACCCGTGTCTGGCCCTGTGCTGGGGGCAGATGAGAGAGGCAGAGTCCAGTGCCCAGGATCCCGCAGCCAGCAGGACAGCCCTGGGTACCTGCCCATGTGAGTGTGAGCCAGAGGGAGGAGAGAGCAGCCTCTGCCCTGGGCTGCATCCTGGAGGCGATTTTCAGCCTGCATCCTGTTCTAGAAGGAAAGGCCTCTCGTTCAGCTGAGCCCAGTTCCGTGTCGCAGGCAACTGCAGGATGCTAGACATGGGCTGGACATTAGCAGAGGGAGCCGGCCTGCCCTGGGGCTCAGGATCTGGGAGCAGAGACAGACGGGGAAGCCACAGTGGAGAGGGTGAGAGCTCACCCAGGAGCAGGTGCTGTGGGAGGCCCGGTGCGCCTGGAGCAGGGGCCTCACTTCCTGGGGCTCAGGGCTGTCGACCAGGCCGCTGGGCACAACCTGTCCTCTGGGAAACGGTGTGGCAGCCCCGGCGTGGCCCCGATCCTCTCTAGAGTGTGGGAGTCCCAGGCCTGCAGCACCCCGTGGGGCTCCCAGTGTGTGTGTCCGACCCTGCAGGCAGCCCTGCGGGTTGGGTATCAGCCTCCCTGTCAAGGGACAGGGGACAGAAGGAGCTCATATGGCCTGCAGGGTATGGAGGAGGCTCCCCGAGGCCCGGGACCTGGACTGCATGCAGTTTTTGGGCCTGGATATGTCAGCGGGAACTGCCGCCTGGGCGTCGTGCTGGAACACAGCAAAGCCTGGAGGTGCGAGGTCTTCATCCTGCCTCTCCCTCCCTCCACTTTCTCCGTCCTGTGGGCTCTGAGCCGCCATGGTTCTGCCCCCCTCTCTTCTCGTCTCCTCCTCCCCCAAGTGTGGGGACCCTAGACCCTGTCCCCTCCATGTCCTCTCCACCTCCCCTCTGGGGCTCTGGGTTGCTGGCCCTCTGGGGAAGCCTGTGCCGCCATCACAGGTGCCGGAGTTCAGTGTGGCGGGCGAATGTTGGGTTCGGCGTGGCGGGCGTGTGTTGGGTTCAGCATAGGGGTGCGTGTTGGGCTCGGCATGGCGGGCGTTGTGTTGGGCTCGGTGTGGAGGGCACATGTTGGGCTCTGCATGGCGGGAGCCTTGTTGGGCTCGGCGTGGCGGGCATGTGTTGGGCTCGGCGTCACGGGAGCCGTGTTGGGCTCGGCGTCACGGGAGCCGTGTTGGGCTCGGCGTGGCAGGCGTGTGTTGGGCACCACCTGGGCCAAGTGTGACACATCGTGAGCCACCGCCTGCATGGCCTTCCTGCCGGCAGTTCTGGGCAGCAGCTTGCATCTGGGGTCACTCTGCCTGTCTCGGTTCAAGGTCAGTCTTGTTCCACCATATCTGGGCCTCCCACACTTCACCTACCAATGTGGACTCCGGGTTGGCATGGCAGGGGAGGCATGGGCGAGGCACCCCTTGGCTTATGAAGTGCTCCAGCCAGCCACCTATTGGACCCCGCTGCTTCCTGGGCTCACGACCTGCCTTGTCAGACGAGCCTGGCTCCTCCATCAGCAGCTGGACCCAAACCTCCCTGCCCCATGGAGGCACCTGCAGGAGCCCGGTCTAGGTGTGGTGTGGCATCACCTCCTGCAGGGACAGCTGTGATGTGGTCCATGGAGCCCACGCAGGTGATCTCCACGAGGCTGCGGTCTCGGTCCCCTCAGCCCGTGCCAGTGCGACGGCTGATTGACGATCGTAGCTCATTACCGATGCGCGCTAATTGAATTACCCTTCGGCTGCTGGGAGATGGATAGCACAGCCAGGCTGGAAGACGGCTGTGTTCCATCTTGTCACATTTTTCGGTGTTTTTTCCCAGGTCCGTGTGAAACTGAGTTTGGAGAGAAGGGGAGGCGGCGAAGGCACCGGGAAGAGGGGCCTGGAGAGTTGCCTGCTCCCAGCCGCACGCAGGCTGAGCTCTTTCAGGCCATCCCTGTGCCCAGCCCTGGGCCGGGGATTTAAGGCACCTGGGGAGTTTAGGAACCCGGACTTGGTTCTTGCCCTCGAGAGCCTACGAGGTAGATTTTAGGAAGAGCTAAGAGCCTGTGCTGAGGTGGATGCTAGGAACTCGGGCCTCTGGGAGAGGGTGTGGGAGGGGGTCCCAGGCAAGGGGTGTTCTCCACATGGACTGACTGCTCCTTCCCTGGCGTTCCCCTGGGCCTCTGTGGCCCCCCACAGCAGCATGTGCACCTTCTCCTTGGGACCCAACCCCGCCCCACACCGGCAACCGTGACAGGGGGCCCTGGTTCCTGGGCATGGATCATTGCTCGGATGTTCCTATCCCGGGCCTCACCATCCAGTGGCCTGGACCAGCTGTGTCCGTGCCACTCGGGCCCCACTCCAGCCTGCCGAGCCAGAGCCTGCCTTTCACAGGGCCTCCAGGGAGTCCTGCACACGCAAGGGTCTGGGCTGTGCCGGGCTAGCTTTCTGCCTGGCATGGTGAGGCAGCGCTTCCGTGCTCAGCTTCGTCCGTGTGGGGAAGAGTCCAGGGTCTCCGTGCAGAGAGTTGGTGTGCTGGGGCTTGCACCATGGGCCCCTGTGCTGGGGGATCACACCTCCAGCTCCTTAGCCGACAGGCTGGTCTTGTGGGGGTCTTGTGGGCTATCCCCTGGCGGTCGTCACTACGTCCTGTCGGCACCTTGGTGCTGAGCCGCATCCCCGACTGTGAGAACTCTGGTCTCTGGTTACGGCTGTGAACACGCAGTGCACACGCAGTGCGCGTCCCTCCTACCTGGCACGGGCTGTGCTCACTTCCAGGCAGGCCACAAGTATATAGCGTGACGCTCTGGAGAAATCCAAGCCTAATCCCAGGACCCCAGGATAACGCTCCATCCCTGGAGGGACTCCCAGAGCCCCCTCACCACCCTCTGCTGAGCCTGTACTTTCTCTGTGTAAATTATCCACAGAGTGGGGTGGGTGAGAGGCCTCGCTGGGGAGGACAGACATGGAGGGCCGTGCTCCAGCAGCCCAGGAGGCGCGGCGTGTGTGGGAGCGGCCCAGGAGGCGGCAGCGACCGTGGAAGCCCACGCTGCCCCTACAGGAGCCGGGGAGGCAGTGACTTGAAATCTCAGAGCCGATTCCTTACAAATCCAGAAAGTTCTCATGGTTTTGGTTATCAGGAGGTGGGGCTTGGCTCCCTGTGCTGCCTCGAAGTTATCTTGGCCAAATTGTCCACCCCAGGGGCCACTATGGGGTCAGGAGTGCTGGTGTCTGGGGGGCCACAGCACCCCTCAGCTGGGCTGAACGGCAGGGTGCAGGAGGTCCCTCTCTGAGCGTGCACGGCAGGGACCGTGCTTACAGAGATTTAGAAGGGGAATTGCTGCCGGCCTCTGCTCAGTGCCACGTGGGGCAGGGCGCTGACCATACAGAGGACGGATGCGGAGGGCCCCCAGAGGCGGTTGTCGCCCCATATTAGGGAAGGCAGGAGAAGCGACCAGAGACACCGCTGTAATTATGTGGCTCTTATCTGGGCAGGGACTGTCTCCGATGCATCGCCATCTATTTTTAATAAGCCATTGGAACAACTTCAGCTTCAATTATTGTCCAGAGCTGATGGCAGGGGCCAGTGCTCAGCCCGTCCAGTCCCTCCAGTGAGGCCCCTCCCTGTGCCACCCCTCCCAGCCTCTACAGCCACCCTGCAGGAGCCCTGCCCCTGAGGCCAGGAAGCGTGGCCCTTCTCCCTGCCTGCAGGAGGTCTCAGGCCCAGGTTCCTGAAATGGAAATTGGGCCCCAGCCACCGGTAGAATCAGGCAGGGCTCCGCTGAGATGTGCAGAGGGCTCCGTGACCCGTGGCCCACCTCGCTCCTACTCGCTGCACACCTGTGGTAGGACACGTGGCCCGCTTTGCGCTCTGCAGAAGATTGGGCGGGCAGAAGGGCCAGCTCTGTCCCAATTCCTGCGGCCCCTAGAGGAAGCTGCTGCTGCTGCCTCATCCAGACCTGGAGCTCAGGCTGCAGCGGCGCCTTCCATGCTGGACCCGCTTCTCTCCTCTACATCTTCCAGGGGGGTTCCCGCGGTGGCAGCCAGCCCCTCATCCTTGTCCCACATATCCTTGTCCCCTGCATTCCCCTCCTCCATTAGCCCCGAGGGCCTCTGGAGCTTGGGCTGGGCATGAGCTTCGTGTGTGTCCCTGGCATGTGGCTAGTGATGCCAGGGGAGGCCCATGGTGCCTGTGTCTGTGGCACTGACTGTGCCATCCATCTCACCAGCTTCTGCCTGCCTCTGTCTCCCACTTGGCCCCAGCTTGGCCCTACAACTCCAACTACTGCAGCCAACCTCAGCCCCTCTCCCACTGGGCCAGCAGATGCTGCTGCGGTGACCCACTCTGTGGTCAGGAGCCCAGTGGGCCCTGTAGTGAGTACTGCCCACTACCTCCACTACCTTCGAGCCGCACCTCCCCATCCCTACTGGAGGAGGACTGCTGTGGGCATGGACAGTGGGTCAGCACAGTGAGATGCCACAGGAGCCTGGCCCAGCCAGCGCTGGCCGCTGAGCTGCCTGACTCTCCTCCTTGGCCCTCACCAGGACCCATGTCTCTGCCTCCCCCTGCTTCCCCAGTCATGGTGCACCCTCACTGAAGGCCCTCGAGGCACCTGTCAGCCCGTGGAACAGATCTAGTCGGTTTTCACGACATTCCCTGCCCTTCACCCCTGCCTGCCCCCAACACTCCAGCCAAGCAGGACTGCTCTGGGGCTGGCCCACAGGAGGTGCCGTGGCCTCTGCATTGCCTGCCTGTCTGCAGCCTCCTGTGGCATCTCACACCAGCAGCCTCTCTGCAGCGCTCCCTGAGCCTCGTCTTCCCCACTTAAGACCTCTCAGCGCGGTGCACCCTTGTGTCTCTGCCCCAGAGACCGGAAGTGTCTGGAGGGTGGAGCTCGCTCTCATCTGCACTTCAGCCCTCTGTTCTTGAGAGCATGTTACAGCCTCAGCCTGCAGTGGGGGCACAGGGAGCTTTACAGAACCAGTTAGGATTCCAGGAGCAGGCTCCGCAAGGGTCCACCCTTGTCTTGGAGGGCAGAGGCCATCGGGACCCACAGCACGAAGGCCTAGGCGTCTCTCTGCTCCCACCTGGGCACCTGGCTCCCAGAGCACCCCCGGGCTCTGCACCACCAACCTGGGCACCTGGCTTCCAGCATATACTCAGGCCCTGTACTCCCAGTATGCACCTGGCTCCCAATGTGCACCCAGGCGTTCTGACCCCCCTCCCCCGACCAGCCCTGCTAAGCATCTGTGCTCCCACCCGGTCTGTCAAGGGGCACTCATGATCTCTGACATGGGCACCATTGGCTCTCCCAAGAATTTTACTTCAAAACTAATTTTGGTCTCCAGACCCAGGACTGCCCTCCCCTCCCCTGGGGCGCGTCACAGCTGTCTGCCTGGCCCAGTGCAGGCCGGTGGTGCCTGTCACACTGGCAGGTTTGTCCAGGGCTTCCCCGAGGGCTCAGTGGGTCACTAGAGGCTGTCATCTGGCTCATGGAGCCCTGAAGTCCCCAGGCGGTGCACAAGGCCTGCAGGCAGGAGCGGCTGCCATGCGAGAAAGAGAGCAGTTGCTTTAGATCCCATAGCAGCCACTCTCTGGGTCTGTGCCTTCGCGTCTCCAAGGCAGCCAGTCCTGATTAACTGTGCAAACTTAATTACTTCACATCAAAGTTTGTGGAAGGCATTCCTCAAGGGAGCTTGTGTGAACAGCCTCTGGTTACCAAGAGGACTCAATTCCACACTGAGGTGATGGTATTAATGCTGAGTATCCCTTCTCAGGTCTCCAGTCCTGCATCGTAAAAAGACTCATCTTCCCATCTGGCTGCTCCGTCGCCCTGCACTTGTAAATAATATTAAAGCAATTTCTTCCGAGGAGACTGAAGGGAAGCTTGCAGGGCAGGGTGTCCTGAGACCCCTGGAAGCTCTGCTGTGGGCACTCAGGGCTGCAGCTGGGCTGGGGTGCCCCCGGGCCGGCACCAGGCCTGGGGGACCCTTCTGTGCCCGGCAAGGTCAGCTTCGACTCAAAGGACAGGCAGACAGTCCTTGCAGACCCCCAAGAGCTTATCTCTTTCTCTGCTGGCCCCTCTTTTCCCAAGGAGGAGCCACCATGGAGAGCTGGGGTCTCGGTGGGAACCCTTGGGCCCCTGACTCTTCTGGGCCAGATCCCATAGGGCGGACGCTTGTACACGCCTCACGTGTGTGCCCCTTCCGGGAGTCCCGGAGACAGGATGGGCCTGGTCACCTGCTCTGGACAGGGCAGGCTGGGGACAGGGATGCTCCCGGAAGGGTGTCATTGGTCAGGCGAGAGCGTGGTCAGCGGGCTGCGGGCGTGATGGGTGTCTCAGTGCTTCAGTGTGGCTATACCAGGGCTCCTGAGACCACGTGGTTTATGAAGAGGCTTATTCGACACAGGATTCTGCTGGCTGCAGAGTTCAGAATTGGTCATTTGCACCTGGCAAGGTCCTCAGGCCGCGTCCCCTTCTGGTGGAAGGCGAGGGGAGCTGTTGTGTGCAGAGAGTACGCAGCGAGAGAGGAGGTGGGGTGGTGGGGGGCACCAGTCTCTCCCAACAGTGGGAACCCACTCACCCCAGGGAGGGGGCCAGTCTGTTCACGAGGGCCCACCCGCACGGCCAAACACGTCCGGTTAGGCCCCACTCCAGTATTGAGGATCAGGGGTCCATGTGAGGTCGGGAGACAGACGTCCAGGCCACAGCCACGGGTAGGTGAAGGGCACAGCTGCAACAGTTCTGTGCATCAGCTCGTTTGGATGTCTAAGGAATATTCATCTTCCTGACAAATTGCCCAGCAACTAAGTCATGGGGGCTTTGCAAATCCACCCTTTAAAGACTCCCGGCAGGGGGGTGTTCAGAAGCCAGAAGCAATTTGGATAATGACCCATCCAGCTCTGAGCCAGTCAAAAGGAGGGGCTGGGCCTTTGAGCTGCAGGTTCCCTGAAGCTCTGGCCAAAGGCCAGTCTCCCCCGAGTCCCGCCCAGGAAAGGGGCCCCAGGTCTGCCCTGCAGGGAGCCAGTGCTGAGCTGGGACAGGCCACAACCCCTGCAGCCGCCTCCCCTCTTCCTGCAGGTGTTCTGGTGTCTCTGCTCGCAACATCAGTGGCCAGGAAAGCGGCTCCCCCACTGTCAGACCCTCCCGGAGACCCTGGCCCTAGGGTCTTTTTCCCTCTGCAAGCCCCAGCAGGCTGCGGGAATTCCTCCGCAGGGTGTCCCCATCCCTGTCCTCGCCAGTTTCTACCTCAGTTTTCCTCAGGGCTTTCTATTCTTGGGCCCCCGGGTGCCTGACGGGGCTGGAGGTGCATGGGAGCCCACAGTGTTCCGGGACTGCAGGCCTGCCACCCTCCACCCAGGAACTCCAGGGAGCGATGGGGCAAGGTGGGGCGGGGCAGGGCAGCCAAGAATACAGGCTGAGCCCAAGGCATGGGGTGTGGGCCCAGGCAGGTGACAGTTTCTGCAAGCCCAAGTCTCCTCCTGGGTCTGGGGGTGAGATGCGCCTGGAGTGCTGCTCAGGGCTTGGCCTCGGTACTGGCTCCCGGGTCTTCAGGCCTCCCCTCTGGCAGGTGCTGCCCAGCCAGGCCGTGTTGTGCAGGGGCTTGGTACAGACCCTCCCCACGTCTGAAGTGCTACCCCGTCTTTCTCCTCAGAGAGGCCCTCAGTGGACTGCGAGGTGAGGTGACAGGCCTGGTGACGGCTGAGCCGCTGGCCCCAGGCCTGCCAGTAGCTGCCTTTCTGCAGCCAGCCTGTAACAGGCTCTCCACGGACCCTCACCAGTGCCTAACTAGATCCCAGCCCCAGGCTTCCCTCCCTGCCTTCTCGAGCCTGATGAGCTGCGCCTGGCACTCACCCCTCCCTGGCTCCGCTAACTCCATCTTCGGAGGCCGAAGGAGTGAGGTCTTCAGCCCGTGCCGGGGCGGCCTCCTCATGCACTCAGATCCGGATGCTGCCAGGCTCGCGGGATTTGGGGCGCCCTCCTCTGGTGGGTGGGTTGGGTGGAGTGCGGTGCCCTCTCCCAACCTCCAGGCCTGTGCAGGATGGCCCCACAGTCAGGGACCGAGCCATGAGGAGGCGGCTTTGGGTCCTCCCAACACATGTGGGACTCGTCTGATCTCCTGAAGACACGGCTCAGTCTAGTGCCCATGGGGCCCTGACCTCTGACCTTGCCGGCCTCTTCTCTACGGCCAGCAAGTAGCCGTGGGCCCAGAGCCCACCTCAGACTGGTAAACGAGGGTTTCGGTGAATTGTTTTGTCTCTTTTGAGTTTGTTTTCATAGTCACTCTATTTATAGCAAGCTCTGTTTGTTTTCATTTTACAGCAGTGATGTAAATCTTTCTTTTACACTGGGTTTATTGAAGCTAATAAGGAAAGTTGGTTTAAAGAAAATACTAAGTAAGTAACAGGCCTGTAGGCAGACCGTTAGCCAGATGGCAGCCACTTGCTGGACCGGCCCGGGCCAGCGCTCTCAGCCCCCAACAGTCCCCGCTCAGTGGATCTGATAAACTTTATTGTACAGAGAACGATTCTGACACTGTGAAAGGTTGAGAGACTCACACGGCTGGGGAGGGGCAAGGCGGGGAGGGATCCAGGTCAGCCCCGCTGCAGTCCCGGGACTCTCCAGCACAAATCCTCAAGCCCCTGCCTCTGGGGTCCCCACCGGACTTTGTGGACAGGACAGGGACATGAGGAGGGAAGGCCCCCTCTGGAGCTCTGCCATCTTCTAGGGCACAGTTCAAACCGTGGCTGCTTCTGCCTTCCAGGCGACCCATGGCAACATCTGGAGACATTTCCGTCCTCACGGCTGGGGCCAGGCTGTCAGCCTCTGGTGGGCAGAGGCCGGAGGTACTGCTTGGCACCCTACGGTGTCCCGAGGAGCCCAACCCAGAGTAACCTGGCTCCCGACATCCAGAGTGCCAAGGCTGAAGGGTGCCACTCTTGGGGACACCCCCGACACTCCTGAGCAGCTCCCCGAGTTTCTCTGTGGAGGAAATGGGTGGGGGGTGTCCAGCCACAGCTGATGCCAGAGGCTCTGCAGGTCTGGGAGGCCTTCGAGAGACTCGCTTCTCCAGTCACTCTGCGTCCCCTGCATGGTGGTGGTGGGGCTCTGAGGCTGAGGACACACCCCAGGCCTCTGCGTTCCCAGCAGCTCCTGGGCCGGGAGGCCAGGAGTCCATCCAAGCAGGGAGCAGGCAGAGCAGCGACACTTCTGTTTAGAGGCGTGTCCCAGCCTGTGTGTCCAGCCAACCAGGAGTCCATCCGACCAGGGGGCAGGCAGAGCAGCGACACTTCTGTTTAGAGGCGTGTCCCGGCCCATGTGGCCTTTAGTCCCCATCTCAGCCCCGTTTTCACGAGGAAAGTATAGCTTCAGAGAGGCGGAGCCAAGTGCCCAGGGCCCATGGCTGGAGGGGGACCAGCCGGGTATCAGCCCCGCCCCCACCCGACCCAGCACCTGCCCTGCTCCCTGGAGCCTGGCAGTGGCCGAACCCAAGCCCCAGGGGGGGTCGCCAGCCTCCTGCCTGTCTTTGGTGGTTGTGATTTGAATAGGGAGGCAGCTGTCCAGGCAGGGGCAGGGTGAGCGGCCGCTTCTGTTCTTGCATGCTGGGGACTTGTGCGGTACAGGCTGGGTGTCCCAGTGACAGCATCTGAGGGGAGGGGTGGGCCAGGACGGAGGTGGACTCCATCGGGGCAGCTGCTGGTACAACCACCTGTAGACTAGTCTCTCCAGGTAGGACCCAGAACCGAGTGGGAATTCGACGGCCGGCCTGTCTGCCATGAGCTGGAGCTGCCGGAGAGCCCAGAAGGCACAGGAGTGACCCAAGGCAGCCTCGAACTGTCCTCAGTGCAGTGCCCTTGGGCTCGGGATGCTCACAGCATCTCTTCCTGAGGCCGAGAGAGGGCACTTCGGAGAATCCTGAGATGTGAGCGGAGGTCAGGCCCCAGGGCGATGCCCAGGATGATGCCGAGGCTGGCGCCCAGGGGATCTGTATTCCCTGCAGCCAGCAGCCATGTGGGTGCAGTCGCCAGTAGCCCCTGCCCTCGGTTAGGCACCCAAGGGAGCCCCCAGGCAGAGCTGGGCAGCTTTGTTTTCCAGACCTTCACTGGGGAAGAATAAAACATTTTGTGGGGACGAGGGACAGGAAACAGAGGCCACCCTGCAGGATGTCACATCTAAGAAGACAGAGGCCTCCCTGCAGGGTGTCAGGTCTAGGGAGACAGAGGCCACCCTGCAGGGTGTCACGTCTGAGGAGACAGAGGCCGCCCTGCCGGATGTCACATCTAGGGTAACTGAGGCTGCCCTGCAGGGTGTCACATCTAGGGAAACTGAGGCCGCCCTGCAGGATGTCAGGTCTAGGGAGAGCACCAGCTGAGGGGTTGGGGCTGTGCCTGGGGCTTGGGTCCCCCCTCCTCTGCGGGGGCTGCCACTGGCATCCACGCCTCCTTGCTGGCAAGGTCCCCATCATGGGTGCCATAAGGTCCCCAGAGAAAAACATAAAGTCCTGGCACCTGGGGGCCACTCAGACCTCCACCTGTGGGGCTCCCGGATGGGATGCACTCCGCCTCGCAGCCACCTGCCTCACATGTAGGCAGCTGACTTTTCAGAGTCCTTTGAAAACTGACTTTTCAAAGCCCTTTCCGCAGTAGCCGAAACGCATCTGCCTGCGGCTCTGCCCTGATCCTGCCCCTCGCAGAATGAGCTGGAATCACTGGGGAGGTGCAAGCTGGACCGGCCTGTGTGGAGACCCCTGGTGAACCTGCAGCCACAGGAGGCTGTCCTTACTACTGTGGCCTGGTCAGGGTCCTGATCATCACAGCTGCCGCGCACCCAGCCGTCCGCCTGAGCGTTCTGGAGAGGTGGCTGCTCCTTCACACCAGGGGAGGCAGGCTGGGGAAGCCCGGCACCATCTCCCACTGCCTCTCTCAGGCGTCCGGCCCTCCTGCATGTAGGCTTCTGTGTGGAGGTCTGCGCCATCTCTCCAGTCCTCTCTCAGGCATCCGGCCCTCCTGCGTGTGGGGTTTGGTGTGGAGGTCTGCTCCGTCTCTCCAGGTCTCTCTCAGGTGCTCCGCCCTCCCACGTGTGGTGTTCTGTGCAGACGCCTGCTCCATTCCTCCAGGTCTCCCATGCAGGCCGAGTCGGGAGACACCTCCTAGATCTGAGCTGTGTCTGGGTGGCCTTTCAGAGCCTTAGTGGCAAGGCGTTGTGGTCCGGGTGGGTTGCAAGGCATGACCTGGGCCCCAGCCCTGCTCTGGGTGCTCCCAGAGACGGTCAGGCCCTGTCCCCAAACTCAGGAGGGGCAGAGGCTGTGACTGCCCATGTTCATGAAGCATTCCCGCTGGGCCTTCTTTCCGGCCAGGGCCCCTTTTCCTGGACCCAGTTTTCTGTCTCCAGTCTGTGACCTCTGTGGCTTTCCTATGGGCCTCGGGTCTGTGTGGCCCACGTATCCATGCCACCACGTGCCCCCCGCATGTTCTCACTGGCCCAGTCTGCCCCGCACCCTGGCATGGGTCTGACCCTTGTGGCCCCATCAGCTGGGAGGAGGCGCTGTGGGCATCCTGGTGCCGGGACAGGGTCAGCAAGACCTGAATGAGTTTCAGGGCTGACCCCAGGACACCCATCCCTCAGGTGTGCAGAGGTGGGGGCACCACGTGGGAGCCATGGACGCCACCCTCTCACACGCAGAGTCCCTGGATGGGAGGGAGGCCTCAGAAATCAAGGACTTCAGAGGTCTCCAAGCCTGTTGGTGGCTGAGCCAAGGCAGAAACAAAAGCCATTCGTCCCCTGTCATGCCCAGAGTGGGCCAAGAACGGCGTTGGGGTCCGGCCTTGGGGTGCAACTGGCCGGCCTACGTCCCCACACAGATCCCTGCACCGCTACCTCGTAGCTGTGGCAAGCAAGGTGCCTGTGCTCTGGGACTCCCAGCACTGCCACCGACGGACGTGCCAGTAATGAGTTCCCTGCTCTCAGCCTGAGCCCGTGCTGAGGAAAAGCAAGCCGAAATTAAAGCAGCTTTCAAATGTTAGACCAACCAATTAAAAAAAGCAATCACACGGAAACGTGCATTTTTCAGAACTCTGTTGTTTACACTCCATCATAATTAGTACAGGCGGGAAGGAAAGTTTGGGCTCTGTGGGCAGCAGGTGCCAGCGTGGGCAGCAGCCAGGGGACTAGGCCCTGGAGACAGTAGGAGGGGCCGCCTCTGCAGGTCTGCGTGGCCGGGGTGGACAAGAGCCTCCCTGGGCCCCCAGCCTGGAGGTCCCCAGGCACCACCTGCCTTCCTGGGCTGAGTGGAGGAGAGAGACAAGGACTGGCTGGGACATCAGAGCCTCAGAGAGGGTGTCGTGCTGGCCCCGCCGGCCAGGCCTCAGATGTACCAGGACCAGAACGTCTCCCAGCCCCTGGTGAGCCCTGGCCTTGCCCACACTCCTGTGTCCTCTTTTTTTGCTCCAAGGCCCCTCTTCCTCCTGTCCGGCTGGCCCAGCCCTTCCTTGTCCTTTCCCAGGCAGCCCTGGCCGGGAAGCTCATTCTTGGGCCCAGCCCCCTGACCTGAGCCTTATTCGTCCCTGCCACAGCAGGGGCAGAAACTCAGAAGATGGCAGCGAGGCAACTGCCCATGCTCCTGTTCCTCTGTCTGAAAACAGCTACACAAGCGGGGTGGGGGACTGTGAGGAGCGCCTGTGTGACAGCAGAGGCCTGACCCTGGGTCATGGGGCCAGCAAGGGACCAGGCTGTGGCCACCTGCCTCCCGGGGCATGACCAGGACACCGGCAAGCGGTACCGCCCTGTCCCGCCCCCCGAGAATGGCAAAGGCAGGTTTCAGGGGCCCTGAGCACTGAGTCAGAGGTTGTAGAAAGTCATTGCACCCACACTCGCCTGAGACGCGGGACAGCCGTGCCTCCTGGTGGGGCCACTGATGAAATCTTTGGGAAGGTGCCAGCATGGGCCCTGCTCACCACTGTTGCCTAAGAAACCATGGCTCTGGCTGCTGTTGGTGAGGAGTCCTGGGGGTTCCCAGAGCCTTGGGCACCAAGAGGGAGACCCTGACACTGTCCCTCCTGCCTCACCAGTCTGCCCCCTGCAGCTCCTCCTCCTCACCTGAGTGCTACTTGGGGGTTGGCAGGAGGCGTGACCAGCAGGGTCCAGCATAGTCAGGGTTTCCTGGGGGGCCCAGGAAACAGGATGAGCTGCTGTGTGGCCACTCATGGTCAGCTCAGCCTGAAGGCCTCCCTGGGGACACACAGGCAGTGAGGTCCAGGCTCCCTGTCCCTCCCCCAGGGTGACAGAGCCTGGGAGAGGCCCGTGAGAGTGTTTCCAGCCATTGAGGTCCAAGACCACCTTCCAGGGTTGGGTTACGCATGGAGCCCGGAGGCACACGGGGTGCGCATGGGCCCTGCTGCTGGCAGGAAGCAGGACTTGTCTGGAGCGTGGCGGAGCTGTGCCATCTTCCCTTCTGTGTTTGTGGAAGAGCCACCGAGCACCTCCTCCTGAACTTTTCTTTATTAATGAATCTTATCTCTGCTCACACAGCACTCAGCGGATGCAGGCCTCGGGTGATAAACAGGGAGCGAGCAGGCCCCGATGAGAAATTACCTGCTCCTAGCCAGCAGATTAGCCGACAGCTGGTCGGCGGGAGCTGTGGGGGTGGGCGGTACTCCATGTGCTGGTTCCCCCTTCCCGTCCCCCAACCCCGGCAGGGGCCGCCAGAGGCAGGGTGCCCCCGCCGAGGCTGGCCCTTGGGGACTAGCGGGCTCTTCCCCGAGCACCTGAGACAGGCTGAGCCCAGAGCATGGCCCCACGCCTTCAGCCAGAACGGAAGAAGCGAGATGTTCCTTCCCTTCATTTCCCCCTGTGCCCAACCTCACCTGCCGGCCCCATAGCCCCTGGCCTGCCGGTTGCACAGGCACGCGCCTCCCCGCTCCAGCCGTGTCCCGGTTCAGAGGCACCTATGGAGGGGTGTCAGAAGCAGGAGGGGGTGGGGCCTTGCCACAGGCTGAGGGACTGTGTCGCCCCAAAATTCCTATGTTGAAATTCCACCCCCCAAGATGAGGGCGTAGGAAGTGTGGCCCTTGGACTGGGATTAACTTTGTAAAGAAACCGATAGCTGCCTCCCTGCACCCTGTGGGAGTGCACAGCGAGGAGGTGCCTGCTGCACACCCGAAGCCCGCACCAGACGCCACGTCTGCCGCTGCCTTGAGCTCCGACTTCCGCTCCAGAACGCTGATCTCTGCTGTCCATGAGCCACCCCGTCTATGGGGTTCCAGCAGCCGGACGCAGAGACGAAGCATTGGTACCAAAAGTGGGGTGTAGCTGTAACAGACCCCTAAAGCCACTCGAGCTGGGGAGTGGAAGAGGCTGGAGGGGTTGGGGTGGAGCCTGTGAAAAGCAGATGTTGCCGTGAACAGGCCGTGAAAGGTGATGCTGGTGAGGGCTCAGGAGGAAGGGGGGAGCACTGTGGAGGGAGCCCCCATCTTCCCGCACAAGGAGTGTTCCCAGAATCGGTAGGAGGAGGCACGGGCAAGGCCGCTCTGAGGAGGCCATGGGTGTGTGTGGTGGTGAGGGAAGACGCCTCGGGTGGAGCTGGGCTGGGCTCAGGCCGTGTTTTCTGGAAAGCAGAGCGTGTGAGGGATGAGACTGGAGATTGAGCGGAAGCTCTTTGCAGGCCAGGCGTTGAGGTGCTGCCTTTCCTCCTGCTGTCGTAGTCAGATGCGGGCACAGAGGGGTGGCCTAGGATGGCATCCAGCAGAAGGAAGCGGAACTTAAGCACCTGGGGAATGCTCAGCCTGTCGCTGTCGTCGCCGCTGCAGAAAACGAGAACATGTCTGGGAAAGAACCCTAGGGCGTGACCCTAGGGTCCTTTGATAGGGAGGCTCGTGTGGGTGTGACCTCAGGCTCTGTCTGCCACTGCGGCAGACACTGCTAGCCGGAACCAAAGAGGAGGGAGACAGGAAGGACGAGGAGGGAGACGGGAAGGATGAGGGAGGCTGTGGACTTGGACCTGACAGGACAGGACCACAGAACTGTCGGCTGGCAAACGCGCGGCTTTTCACCGCAGAGGAAGGGTGACCGGGAAGGTGGTTCAGAAAACTCCCGGCCAACACCTTCTTCAGAGGAGGACCGCAGCCTGCATGCCTCCCCAGGCCAGGAGCTCTGCCAGGCGGTGGGCGCAGGGTCTCCCCAGCGGGTCTGGGAGGCAGAACATGGAGCCACATGCCAGCTCTCAGGCCTCTGGGCCTCACAGGACTCGTCCCTCGGGGTTTGGCCTGCCTGGGGCCTGGCACTCTCCATCTTTCCTTTCCCCCTTTTGGAACGGGAGTGTCTGTCCCCTCCTGTCCTGCCTTTGTCTCCTCCATATGTGACGTGAGGTTGAGAGGAGACTTCGGAGTTGAGGGTTGGTGAGACTGTTGGGGCTGCTGAGGTGGAGAAGGATGTGGGTTCTGTGGGGCCAGGGGCAGGATGCTGAGGACCAAGGTTTGTGTCCCACAGTTCCCACGTGGGAAGCAGATCCCCACTGCGAGGGCATGAGGAGGCGGGGTCTTCAGGAGGTGCTGAGGTGGTGGGGTGGGGCCCTGCTAAATGGGATTAGCATCCTTATAGAGGGGACCCCAGAGTCCCCCCATCCCTTCCCCCGTGTGACGGGCTGTGGGAAAGCACCATCACCAAACACCAAGTCTGCCTGTGCCTTTCCCTGCACTTGTGGCCTCCAGGCCTGTGAGAAGTGAGCTCTGCTTACGAACCACCCAGTCTGCGGTGGCCGAGTGGACTGAGACAGGCCTCCACAGGGCAGGTGCCACCACAGCAGGGATCGGGGCTGTCCGCTCGCTGCAGGGGCCGGGACAGTCTCAACCGCTCCCAGCCCCAGCGGGCTGGGTACCCAACAGCGAGGCACCGCGGCCATGGCGGGTACAGCCTGTCCTGGGCACTCAGAATGTGAAGAGCCCGGGATGGGGGCGGAGGTGCCCCAGGGGCAGAGGCTGGGCGGCCCCATGAGTGATGTGGTCTCCGCCGCGCCTGGATGGGGTGGATAAATGTACCCAGCGCCCGTGATCGAGCTGGTAATTACCCTTCACAATGAGTGATATTAATCGTGAAGCACCCAGTGCGCAGCATGAGAATGGCGCCGGGAGCCGCCGGCGGCAGGAGAAGCCATTTATTAGCCTGATGAATGACCAAAAGATGGCCTTTCTGGCCAGCTCCTGACAGGGCTTTCTGATAACGGGGCCAAGGCGAGTCCACCTGTCAGGCAGCCAGGTGGGGCCTGCCCCGTCCTCCCCTGTTCGGCCACCTGGGCTGCCCGGAGTGAAATCGCAGGTTGGGAAGGGGTGCAGAGGCCGGGCCCCTTGCAGGCGAGTCCCAGTTGCCTCCTGTCTCCGGGTGGGGATGGAAGAGTGGGACAGGAAGGAGGCAGCATCCCTCTGAGCTCAGCCTGGGAGAGGCGGGGGCCCCCTTGCAGAGGGAGGCGTGTGGATGTGCGGGGCAGCGGGGACACAGTGTTTCTGGGCTGGTGATCAGTCTGCTGTAGTCAGGCAGGCGGGGCGGGGGCTAGAGCGGGGTCAGGCACGGCAGTGGCCAGAAAGCGTGGCATAAGGTCCGGTGTGCCCGGGAGGACACTGGTGCTAAGTGTCCGCCGTCACCTGCTTGTCTCTGTCACTGTCGTCTGATGCCTGACCAGGCTGAGCGTGTGTTTGTTGAGTGAAGGCAGGGCTACCGTGTGCATCCTCCCCGCCAGGCCCCTCCACTTCCACTCCTTCCGGAGGGACCGGGCTACCTGCCATTGCTGTGCCCCCCACTGGAGGCAGGTGTCAGCCCCACACGTGTGGGGCCTTCTCACCAGGCCCGTCCCGACGCGGAGGGCAGTCCCGTGAGGCGACAAGTTCCCACAGTCAGCAGTGCCACTGCTATTAGAAGGTGGTGGTGGACTGAGATGACATCCACGGCCCCTTCTGCCTCAGGGCCCCCACCTGCCCACCCCCAGCTCCTGTACATCCTTGGGGTCTCAGCCCAGACGCACTTCCTCGGGGCTCTCCCTGGCCCTCCTGGGCTCCGGGCTCCTGGTGCGTGTCTTCGTCGGCTCCCACTCCACACTGGGATGGGGCCCTGCACCTTGAGTCCTGCAGGTGCCTCGGCTGCCCTGCGCTGTGAGCTGGCCCGTGCTCAGTGCTCGGTGCGTGCTGGAGAAGCATGTGAAGGCCCGGATGAATGATGCAGATGTGGGCTCCAGGGACAGCGGCCCATCCTCGGAGGTGCCACTTCCAGGCTCAGCACCTGTGGCTCTGAGAGCCTCATTTGTTGGCTCTCCTGGCCTTAGAGGGCAGCCCGAGGGTCCCAGCAGGGCATCTTGGCTCGGTGGGCTCAGGAGCCAGGGGAGCAGCAAGTCCCGAGTCATTACAAGGCCTGTGCCGACACCGGGTGATTTAGCGGTGTGATTACTTCCTAATGCACTATCTCGCAAAGCTTTTTATTAGATTTCTCCCCTTTTCCTTCCAAAGCCTCTTTGGAAATAAACACCTGGGGCTGTTATACTTCATACCACTCAGTTTAATTAACTTTTAAATCACATAACGTCCCCCGGACCTCTCTCAGATGGCGGCGGCCCGGCCGGGGTGGGAGCCTTGCTGCCCCAGCCTCTTGGCCCAGGGAGCAGGGCATTGCCCGATCTGAGCCTTGGCAGTCCTGAGCCTGGATTCCCCCCAGTGCAAGGTCCAGTGAGGGGGACCCTTGGAGGGGCAGTGGTTGCTCCTGGGGCTGTGAGTGTAAGGGTGGCAGAGACACCAGCCCCAAGCCAGCTCCTTCCTTCCAGTCCGGGGAACCCAGTGAGCTCCACAGCCTGGTGCTGTGCCGCAGGCATGGGGAGCCTGAGCCGAGCTGCCGTCATCCCTGAGAAACTGCCCAAGAGGTGCCTCTCGCCGGGTCAGCAGGCTCCTCGCCCGGTGCCGGGTCACGTCCATCCCAAGCTGTGTCCCCACAGCAAGCACTTTCTTCCCTGGGGCTTCTCGCCCACCCTGCTCTGCCTCAAGTCTAGGTCCTGCCCTGGGCCTCGGGCCCCAGGAGGGCCCCTCCCCAGGCCAACAGATTTCTTGAAACAAATCTTGTGACGTCCGCCCCCAACGTGGGCACCAGTGAAGGTTCCCAGCCCCTCTGGTTGCCACTGACCCTGTCCGCCCACCCGTGTCGGGCGCTGCCTCCCGGGGCTCTTCCCGCTGTTGGTCCCAGCGCATTGTTTCTGCCACTCCAGCTCCTGGGCAGCAGCCAGGCGAACCAGCTATTGGCAGGCAGGCGACTCCAGCTCCCTGAGCAGCAGCTAGGAGGCCTGGCCTTTGGCAGGCAGGCGCCACGGATCTAGGCCCTTCTGCTCCTGCCTGGGATGCAGAGCAGTTTTCGCAGCACTGTAAGTGCCTGTTCCTGAGAAGACAGAGGCTGCTGGCACTGAAGGGTGTGTGTCCCCGGCACTTTCGCCTGTGTGGACCTCCTGCCATCTTCCTCAATGACCTCACTGACTGTCCTGTTCTAGTTTTCTTCTTCTTGGGACCGTTTTGGTTGGCGATTTGTGACTTTCCAGGAATCGTGCATTTCCTCCGAGTTTTCAGACTAACGGTGCTGTCCTGGGGCCCCGAGCAGATTCCTCTGGCGCTGGTCACTGGGATGACGCACAATTCACCGGGGGCTTCCTGAGGCCGGGCACTGCTGGGGGCGCCTCTCATCCATGAGGGCGGCACGTTCGAGGTCTGAGCTGTCCCAGCACGGCCTCCCTGTCAGGGTTTCCCGTGACCACAAGTCCCATCTCCAGGACGAACATGTAGACGCCCTTCTCCACCTTCTCCATGGGCTCAGCCATCAGCTCCCAACCCTGTGCCGGCCAAGGCCGGGCTCTTGCCGCCCACCCTGGTCTGGTCATGAGTTACCCCTGCCTCCTACCCTGTGCCGGCCGAGGCCAGGCTCTTGCTGCTGGCTCTGGTCTGAGTGTGGGTCCCCCGTGCCCCCTACCCTGTGCCGGCCGAGGCCGGGCTTCTGCCGCCCGCTCTGGTCTGGGCGTGGGTCACCCCACAGGGTTGCCGTCATCAGTCAGCAGTTGGGCTGGAAGGGCCAAATGAGTACCTGTAGATTCAGGCACAGACACTTGTGGCCTGTGGGCTCACTTCCTGCCCTCCCTGCCACCTCGTTGGCTCCAGCCGGGCTGCCACGGTGGACGGAGGGTCACAGAAGCTCAGGGCAACACATTTGCAGACCTCTACCCACGGATGCGATACCAGGCCCTTCTCGCATCTCTTCCTGCTCTCTGATGCCCAGAAGCTGCTTCCTGTGGGGGTCCCACGCAGGCCCAGGCAGGTTTCAGTGTGCCCTCCCCGCTCCCCGTCCAGGAGGGGAGGAGCTCCTAGTTCAGAGGCCGCCGTGTGCAGGGTCTGGCCTGTGGTGAACATGTGTGTTTGCTGTTGTCACAATCACTGCCGTCACCAGCGGCTGGGCAGGGCCAGTGTGCAGGGGTGGGCAGTGCGCTGACAGATCGCAGGGCCAGCCCTGTGCCCTGGAGTGCCTATTCCCCTCTGCGAACTCGGGCAACCATGGCTTTGGGGGTCCTGGGACCTGGGCCCAGCCCCATGCCTTCTCCGGCCCAGGCAGGCTCCGCCAAGTCATCCGTGCAGCTCCCCGGAGTCTTGAACACAGGCCTGGGGCAGTGAGATCATCTGCCCAGGCCCTGACCTGCCATCTGGAGCCCTGCAGGAACTTGGGGTACCCCCACCTGGACCTGCAGCCAGTGGAAAGCAGCAGCTTCTGTTCATGGTACCAGGGGGCTGAGCCGGGCCCGGGCAGCTGGGTGGCTCCAGAGATGGTGGTGTGGGGGGGCGAGTTCCTGGGAGGCACGGTGGGCACCTCATAAGATAAAACTGTGTGCAGGGATGCCCGGCAGTGGCAGCTGCCTGGAGGCGTGGGTCCAGAGGGGCCCTCGGGACCTGACTGGGTGCCTGTCGGTTCCGTCCTGTTCCCCTGGAAGGGGAGGCCTGCCCAGGGGTTTCTGACTGAACACCAGGCCCAAGGGAAGCCGCTGCCCCGGCCTCCACTCATCCACAACCACTCAGATTAAGGCAAACGAGAGTGGTGAGAACAAACGCCTCGCAGAGCTGTTCCGGAAATTAGATTTTTCCCCTTAAGGTCACTCACTCCACTGGAAAATTAACCAATATTTTCCTAATCAAAGCGGGGCTGTTTCTTCCTCGGAGGAAGGTGGCCGCCCTTCCGGCGCTCATCATTCATCTCGGAGGCAGCCGCTCCCACGTGGGCTCTTGTTTTATTAAATAAACTCCAGTTTTTACGGCCGCCTCTCAGTGCCGTCTGCCCCCCTCACCCCGTCCAGGGAGAGCCGCCTCGGGTGTCGGGCGCGGCGCCGTCCTGCTGCTGCCGTGGGAGCAGGGAGCCTTCTTGAAGTCTCGCCTAGGACGCCAGGACACTGGCGCTTCCCGTTCTTGGCCACGCCGAGCACGACTTCTCAGGGCCTGTCCAGCAGTGCAGGCTGACGAGGGCGAGGACCCGGTGAGCCACCTCAGCGAGGTCCTGGCTGCCCCCCCACCGCAGACAGCCCTGAGTGCCCCCACCTGCCTGCCACTATCTCCACAGGGAGGGCAGACTGTCAGGGGTCCAGGCAGCACTTTGTAAAGCAAAGCTTCACCCAGATAAGACGTCTGGGCTGCGTGGGGGCTCTGCGTCTGCAAAACAGTACCTGTGAAAATAAAGAGCCGTAGGAGTCGTGGGCTGGAAGGCCGACTGGTAAACACGGCCCCTCCTCACTTGGACACTCGTGCTGCCCATAACGAGGACATGGATGAGGGACCTCCCACAGAGCAGCGCTTCCTAAGTGCTGCTGAGTGAAGGAGCCCTCGACAGCCTGGCACAGCATTGGCTCCCTGACCCCGCAGGCGCACATGTGTGTGTGCGTGTGCATGCGTGTCCGTCCGTGTGTGTCCGTGTGTGTGCATGTCTGCGTGCTCATGCGCGTGTGTGTCCATGCATGCGCGTTTGTGTGTGTGTGTGTACATGTACACCCGTGCTCACCAACAGGCCGGAGGACTACATGCCGTCACCTCTGTGCCTCTGCTGGTGTGATTCTGAGTGACTGGGTGATGAGTGATGAGTATTATTTTTATATTTCAAAATAGTGTGAGAAGGCGGCTGTCCTATCGAGGCACAGACCAGTGGGCAAGGACCTTGGTGGTGGGGGGCACGCAGTCCTGTGGGGGACACGGGCTCCCCCTGTGGGGACGTGGCATCCCTTAGGATGCTATGGGCAGAGTCACCTCCGGGGCCCCTGGCTTATCCTCAGCAACCCAGGATTAAGTGACATCTTTCTCATTCTCTGGACCAGCTGTTTTCCAGAGCAGGTCAGACAGAGCTCAGCTCCCCCATCTGCCAGGATTCAGCCCTGGGCTCTCGGAACCAGAAGCGCAAATCCCAGTGGTGCCCCTTGAGGGCTCACACAGCCTTCCCATGACCCTCATCTTCTACTCCTGGTAGGGCCTTGAATCCCAGGAGATCTTGCTCTCCCATAAGAAAAGCAGCTGTGAAAGCACAGCCAGGCCTGGTGACTGGCCCCAGCCTCTGAGGAGGCAACAAGGAGTGCCGAGGACTGCGGCAAGCTTGGATGGAGCGCCCTATGCAGCGCGAGGGCCCAGCATTTCCACTGGTATTCAAACAGAGCCGGAAACTTCCTATTTCCAGCGGCCTGAGACTCCAGGCTGTCCGTCATGCCCTGGCATGCACACAGCCCACCCACACCTCTGTCTACCTGAGTGGCCAATGGTCAGCCACACACACCAGGAAGCCTTTGCCCGGGCCGGTGGTGGTGATGTGCCTGGCCGCTTGCTGGTTGGCATGTGAGTCCCGACCCCCCTTGGGGCTGCAGCAGGCATGAATGTTGTTGAGGGAGGGAGAGTGGCCTGCAGACCCAGCCCTGAGGGTGATACTAGGTCTGTGTGCCCCAAGGAGCCCCTCCACCATCGTCTCTGCGCAGACCCCAGCCCCGTCCCACCACATCCCACACTGGGATTCCCAGCCGCGTCTCCGTCATGAGAGCCCACAGTTCGTTTGAAAACCAGTGTGGTCAGGGGCCAAGACTGGCTTGCATCTGGGTGGCCTGTTAGCCCTGGGGAAGCCGCTGTGTAGCTGAGCAGCTGCGTGGGTGAGAGTGGGAGCATCGCAGGTCACAGGGACCTGCTATCCCCTCAGCACGTGGGAGCCTCACTTGACACGGCGAGTGGAGGCCTGGAGCCGGCCGAGGGGTGCTAGGCAGGCCGATTCGTTCATTCTTGTACACAGCATGTAGCGAGTGCGTTCCGTGTCCTGGGCCCAGGGACGCCGAAGTGATGGGGACTAAGGCCTGCCCAGGGCTGAGGTCTCCCCACTGTGTGCATCCAGGCTTTGGGAAGTGGGCCAACAGCAGCTGCTGGACAGTGCCAGAACTGCTCTGCTCTCTCCCGGGAACCTTCCGGCTGAGCTTCCCTGCAGTGGCCACCCAGTGGGGGTTGGGTTGTGTGGGACAGAGGACAGCTAGAGGATAGAGGTCTCCACTGTCTCCTGGTAGATACATTGGGCCAAATCTTCCAAAGTCACCTAACGCTGCACACCCTGGTCTGCCCCGCGGCCTCCACCAGCACTGCCTGCCATGCCTGGTTTGCTGCTCCGTAATCCAGCGACTCCTGCAGTTCCGCCATGTTCGGATGTGTCCCGAAAGAAAACCAGTGCTTCCTAAACGGAAAGGGACAAACGTCAGTTGGAAAAGATGCATGGCCTTCAAACAAACACCCTAGACCAGGGAGAAACTCCCTGTTCCCAGGACAGATGGGAAAGTCAGAGGCCTTTAAGACATCATTTCCAAAATTAAATCGCAGAAAGATACCTGCCGGATGTGAGGAGATTATCTGTATTCCATTCTTGGGGCCAAGGAGCAAATCAGCTGCAGAACATGTTTTGAAATGTCTCTTTGTTATGAATGTGGTCCATGAAAATACGGAGCCATCAGCAGGACGCGACCCTCCCCCTGCAGGATGAAGAACCTCCCGTGATATCATTCAAGCCCCACGAGCCGAGCTGCGGAGAGCAAACGGCAGCTTCATACAGGCTGCGGGTGCTGATGAAATGGAAAAGGCACTTCACACATCTTGCACACGCAAATTGCATCAGGCGGAGTATTTTTTGCAAAGAATGAAGCACTTCCTCCTCCTCAGCTCCTGGGGGGTCTAGAGCAGGGACTGCGGCCTCGGGCTCCTCCGGGAACAACACAAATGCAAACACAGCATGTCTTCCCCAGGCGCCTCCGGACACTCCGCCCACTCCTTGTGGGGGCAACTCCTGGTCCCAGTGACCTCCCAGGGCCGGGTAGTAACCTTCGTGGCTGGACACACTCGGCCCAAGCAGCCCCTGGTATCTGTAGACTCCAGTTCCGGAGGGCACCTTGGGCACAAGTGACCCTTGGCATCTCACAGAGTCCCTTGGGATCTCACGGGGTCCCTTGGGTGCTGGCTCCTGTGGAGGCTGTAGTGTCATCCATCCTGCTGGTGTTTATAAATCTCCTGAACCCTCCACGGAAACGCTGTCTGCGAGGGCTGACCCCCTTTATGTCTGCTGTCCTGGCTAGAACCTCGAGTGTCTTTGCAGAGCTGGAGGAAGGGGCAGGGTTCCAGGTCCAGGGGCTGTCAGCCGTGGACGTCCAGGTCTGCAACGCTGGGGGCGGCCTGTGCTGCCGACCAGCCCCTAGCCCCGCGGGAAGGGCAACGGGAGGAGCCTGGCCCTGGAAGGTTCCCCACTGTGGTCTGGGGCCCTTCTGCAGTTCTGGATACTGGTGCTTTAGGGAAAGGCCTTGGGTTTCAGCTACAGCCTGAGACTGCCTGTGTGGCTTCCCCAGTGACGTTGAACACGTGTGCGCATCTCCCTGGTCGTGGGCACCATCCTGGCACCAACTAAGTGTCCCAGTCTGTTCCCGGGCACCTCCCCTCCCTTGGGGAGTGTGGAGAGAAGAGCCAGGCACAGCTTTGCTCCCGAGGCAGCAGGAGGCCTTTCCTAGGGCCTGGAGGCATCTCTGCCTCCCCAGAAGCAGCTCCTAGTTCTGAATACCCAAGAGCCGAGGGCAGAGAGGACGCCAGAGGGGTGTGGAGCGTGTCCGTCTCCTAAACAGCGCTCCTCCCCATGAACCAGAGCCCGATCATGTCTGCTTGGTTCCGAGGTGCTGTTTGTGGTGAGTCCCCATGCAGGGCAGCGGAGGGAGGTGGTGACGGCTGTAACACACCAAGGTCGGAGCCGCCGGCCTCTCCCACATTGACATTCTGCGCGCTGCCTGTGTGTGACCAAGTCCCCCTCCGGAGTGCTGGGCCCTGCGTCAGCGTCAGAAAAGCTACAGACAAGATGGAAATCATGCATCTCCCGACCCTGAACCCAGCAGGCTGTGCCAGGCGTTAGGTAGCTGGTCAGCACGTCAGACACACAGGACCACTGGGAGGGAGGAAGAGACCCCTTCGCTCTGCTCTCCCCGCTGCAGTCAGGGCCTGCCTCCCGCGCCCGCCAGCTGGGGCCATGGCTGGCTGCACGGGCCCTGTGCCCAGTGTGAGTCCAGGAGCCCCGGGCTCAGGCCCCTCCTCCCTGCACCCCTGTCCTGCTTCTGATGGTGGGACAGTGGCCCTGGCTGTGCTCACCCACTGACCAGCAGCATACTGTCTCCGTCCCGGCAGCAGCTGTGCGAGGCAGGCTTTCCTGTCCCACTCGCAGAGGACAGACGCTCAGGCCTGGAGTGGCTTGCACGGTGTGGCCACAGCCCTGCTGACTGCCCCTCCACCCCCTGCAGGAGCATCGAAGGATTGGATGCAGCCAGACGGGGCCACTCTGTCAGTGCCCAGCCTGTGCCAAGCCACAGCAGGATGTCCTGAGGGCAATCTGGAGAAAGGAGGGCTGGGCCCTGGGCTCCCCCCCACCTTTGGGGGACGGTCACCAAGGGGAGGTGCTGGGCACATGGCAGCCTCAGGGAGCACCTTCCCGGACTAACTGTAGGCCCATCCCAAGCTGCGTCCCCTGCCCCTCCCCCTGGGCCAGCCCTGCCCCCTGCAGGGCTCTGTGTAAAACTCCTTCAGTGTGTCCCCTGCCTGCCCCTGCCCCCTGCCCCTCCCCCTACGCCCTGCTGCCTGCAGGGGTCTGTGTAAAGCTCCTTCAGTGTGTCCCTTGCCTGCCCCTGCCCCCTGCCCCTCCCCCTGCGCCCTGCCCCCTGCAGGGGTCCGTGTAAAGCTCCTTCAGCAGCACGGGGCCTCGAATGCCGTCCATGTCCCACACCTCGCGTCTCAGGGTCTGCGGTGGGGCACCCAACCAGGGTCTCTCCCCAGGTCTCCCACCAGCCTCAAGGTGGCCCCTCGTGCCCCTGGGCCCCTGCCTGTCCAGCAGCGGCAGCTGGGGCTCCCTGTCCCCTGGGAGCACTTATTCAAGCATGAGATTTTGGCAGGGGGGCCTTTGGGAACACCTCACTTCTCCCCAAGGGCCACACAGGGGATGGCAGAGGGTCCCTGGGAAAGTGTGGACACTCGTGGGTCCCCGGGGAGCCCCTGGCACGCCGCTCTGTAGCTGGATGTGAGTTGAGCAGTTCAGCCGTGTGGAGGCTCTGTGACACCGGCCAGGACACACATGGAGTTATGGAGTTTTTTAGTTTAGTTGCCTTCTAGTGGTAGTGAAATCGTGCTGACTTGCACGGATGTTCCAGCGTAGGCTCCACTCGTCGCCCTTCCCGGCCCCACTCACATCCTAAGGGTGCTCAGGCCCCTCAGGGGAAACCAGACCTCTGAGTGTCCCCACCCTGCCCCTAGCCATGGAGTGGCCATGGCTGAAGTAGAAGAGATTCAGAGGCTGACAGCCGAGGGGAGGTTTGAACCTCACTCAAATCAGTGGGAGCCGACACTCATTTCAGCATCGCCCACCCTGTCTGGGTAGGAGGTGACTTCGCCTCCGCGTGGCCTGCCGTGGGGCTTCTTCCTGCAGCGGGCTCTCCTGGGTGCTCCAGGAAGACAGAGCTGGGACAATGCGTGCCACTCCAGAAGTGAGTCTTCAGCTCAGGTCTCCTCCCGGCCTCGGTTTCTGACTCCTTCGTGTTAGGAAGGAGGCCCCCAGGAGGAAGCACGCACTTTGGCAATGAGACGTTTTAATTGCATCTTAAAATAGCATTGCAGTAAAGAACACCAAACCGTGACTAACCAATTGCACTTCAGGAAGCCCTCAGCACAGTCAGACACGGGGATGCGCGGAAAAGCTGCCCACTCGTGGACGCCTATCAAGCCCCCTTAGGAGGGGCTGGATGACAGAGGAGGTCTACACCCCACCTGGGCCCCATCCCCAGGTTCAGCCTTCATCGTGGCCTCCCTGGCCATGAGGGATGTCTCCGCAGGAGCTCCCCAGGTCCAGCTTTGCCTGAATGTGGAAGACAGAGGGAAGAGTGTTGCTGTTTAGTTGATTTACTGCTGAAGCACCTGTAAGGCCCAGGAAGACAGAGAAAGAGGCCAGAAAGAGCATCATTCTGCAGGGTTCAAGGTGAACCTGGCTTGCTTTCAGAGGAGTAGGGCAGCGAGGGCACACAGACCCTAATTGCACAGGATCCCAGAACTGTGCCATCGGGGCCTCATGTGTGGTCTTGGTGGAGAATGACCAGGGCTGTTCTCCAGCCCCCGTCCTCCAGATGGTCCCCAGAGGGACTCACACGCTCAAGGAATGTGCTACTGGGAAGCCAAGATGCCATTCAGTACCAGCTGCCCCACTGCAGGCTTCGCTCGAGGACTGTGCTGGAGCCTGGCCTCGGACTCACCCCAGCCTGCCCCTGAGCTCCAGGCAGCGCACCCCTCCCCGTCCAGGAGCCAGCCCCAAGGCAGCCCGTGTGCTGAGCTGCAGGGAGGGCCAGCGTGGGCGAGGGGCTGACGTGTGGGGACGCAGCTGCGCAGCACTCAGAGGCCCTGCCCACCCTCCCCTCCGGGACACAGCCTGGCCATCCCCTGGGCCTCGGCTGCCTTGCGGGGGCCCAGGTGAGGAGTGGGAGGTGGAGGCCTGCAGGTGTAGGCAGTGACTGCTCAGTAAACGATGGACCTAGCAATGGACGAAGGCCTTCCTTGGGGACCTGAAGCCCGTGTCCCTCACGGGCTTGGGTGGTTCCAGTTACTCCACTGGCTAGGGACAGGCCGGGGGGGCAGTGAGCACGCGGCATTGTGGCAGCTCAGGCAAGAATGCGCCGGAAGGGATTCTGGCGGCCTGCGGACTGGGAGAACCCTTTCCAGCTGCCGAGAGTTGCCCTCTGGATCCTGAGTGCAGGGCCAGGCCTGGCTGTGATGGCCGAGGCCGGACTGCTGAATGCAAGGCTGCCTCAGGCCTCCAGGGCCGGAGCCGCAGGGAGCTGCTGAGTTTCCACAGGGCCATGGGGGCTGTGGCCAAACGGAGCGGGGGCACAGGTGGGAAGGGCGTCTGTGAAAAGTGAAATCTGTTGCTACTTCCTCTAGCTTAATTACCGGCATGGCAGTTGCAGAGTTGAAATGCAGCTTGGAAAGCCTTTGTGAGTAATTAGTGTCAAACACACAAGATCTACAAAGCCATAAACTCACAGCTTGGTGATATTACCAATTACTCATTAAGAAAGAAAAAAAGAAAATTCCCTTTCATGATCAGATTTTCAGCCCTGCCAAAGATGAAAAACAAGGCAATTTGTAGCTGATGGCGACGCCGGAGGGTGAGTGGCGTCCACAGGAAGATGGCGTCCGAGTGCGGTGAGCAGGCAGGGCCTGGTGAGGGCTGGGTGGTGACGGCATGATTGTGCCTGGCTACCGGGTTCTCGGCCAGGGAGCACCTGATTCCCAGCAGAGATGGAATCCCAGCTCAGGAAGGTGAGACTCCTGTGAGGGCAGAGGCGAGGCACCCAGCCAGAAGGATTGGGGGTCTCCCCATTTCACAGGCAGGGACACTGAGGCTGAGCTCACAGCCAGGACAGGGACAGCAGAGTCACGGCCGAGGCCATCTGCCCCACGAGGGAAGCAGCGCCCGCCTTCCTTGGTGGTCCGGGAAGACTGGACTGGCCCCTTGGGTCCCCACCAGCCTCAACCACTGTGGGTTCATCCAACTTCAAGCAAGTGTCAGGCCACTGGCCTGGGAGGCCCTGAGAACGACAGCTTCTGTCTCGTGAGTGACATGGTGCCCACTTTCATCCTGGGGCCCACAGCTGTCAGGAGAGGTCGCGCCGAGGCCAGGAGGCTCAGCAGCTGGTTCCATGACTTTCTCTTTGCCGAGGAGGTCAGGACAGAAGCTTCTAGTTGACAGGCCGCTCAACTTGGTATAAAACAGAAAATTTCTGTGCCTGTGCTGCCGGGCTGTGAATGACTTCTCGTCTGTTTCATGAGACTCAACTTCAGCCCAGGCAGGCATCAGACGCGGCTGGGCGAGACGCGGAGCCAGGAGCCGTCCTTGCCCCCCGTGTGAGTGACTGGAGAGACGAAATTTTCAAAGTCATGTCACTTACGGGGATATTTTTAACCCAGGACCAGGGAAGCACAGCTCTTACTGGTGGCCGTGTGCTCTGGCGTGTGGGCAGCGGGCAGCAGCCAGGCTATCAGGACGTGCTCAGGCCCAACAGGGCCCCCAGAGCCGCACCTGTCCCCCACAGAGTAGAGCCGGCCCGGGAGCAACCTTGGCCACATCTCCTCCCACCAGCCGCCAGCAGTGGAGAGCTGTGCCTGGCCCAGAGATGTGGGCATCACATCCAGGCTGCAAACGCACAGGGACTACCTGGCCCGCCAGGGTTCGCTGTATCCTGGCTTGGCCTGCATGGCCTCTCGCCGTCTGCACGGTCCACTCACCCAGGTCAGGGCTGGGGCATGCGGGGAGTGTGTAGTGACGCTGGGCGGAGGGAGGCTGCTCAGGTCCAGGTAGGCAGAGAAACCGCATGCCCAGGCCGCTAAGGCCTTGAGCTCCAGGAGCTCTGAGCTGCTGTGGCTGTTTTGTTTTGTTTTCAGACGGAGTCTCATTCTGTCGCCCAGGCTGGAGTGCAGTGGCGCAGTCTTGGCTCACTGCAACCTCTGCCTCCCGGGCTCAAGTGGTTCTCCTGCCTCAGCCTCCCCAGTAGCTGGGATTACAGGCACCCGCCACCATGCCCAGCCTTTTTTTGTATTTTTAGTAGAGATGGGTTTTGCCATATTGGCCAGGCTGGTCTTGAACTCCTGAGCTCAGGTTATGCATCTGCTTCAGCCTCCCAAAATGCTGGGATTACAGGTGTGAACCACCGCGCCCAGCTTGTTTTACTGTTTATGACGTGGCTCTGTTGCCACTAGGACAGATACTTGTACAGCCCGATTCAAAGACTGTGCAGAGGCATCTCCCAGATACCCCAGGGCGCACTGCAGTCAAGGAAGGCTCCATGGAGGTGGCCTGGAGCTGGGGTTCACGGGTGAGTTAGAGTTTGTCTGGCTGGGTCGGGGAGATGTTTCTGGCTGCAGGACCTCACGTGCTCATGCTCACCGGCTCCAGGGCACCTGGTGTGCAGGGAGAGTGCAGGGGTAGGCCTTGGGCTCCAGGCCAAAGTTGGGGGAAGAGAGTGTCAGACCTGGGCTTGAGGGACAACTCTGATGTTGTCATGGGGGGACGGTTGAGGAAAGGGTGGGGTGTGGCTCACTTGTCTGACCCTCGCCCATGTGGAGTGCCCGCCGTGCTGGGCCCCGCTGCAGGTGCTGGACGCGCAGCAGTAATGCAGGGGTCCTGCCCCACCTGGGCACGACTTCCAGCGGGGATTGGAGGGCCGAGGCCCAGGCAGGTTCTGTGCTCCATGCCCGGGTGGTTATGGGGGAGGAGGGAGCCTGGGCCCTGGCCGTGGGTGGACCTATGGCTTGTTGACCTGATGCCCAGCTGCCCCACCTCCCAAGCTGTAAGAAGCCAGGACCAGCCCCTTCCTCCATCCAGATGGTCTCTGACGTTGCCCTGGGGGCGGGGAGGGGTGGGGGATGTTCTAACTGAAGGGCCTGGGCAGCCTGGAGCCCGTCTGTATCTTCTGGCCAATGGTTTTATCTCGTCTGCTGCCTCCCAAGCCTGCACATCCCATCGTGCACACATTTAAACTGTTAGAAATTTGACTACTTAGTCAAATTCCTTTGAATAAGCCAGAAACGCTCTCTATGGCCCTGTGGATCTGCCTCCAGTTCCCCAGGACATTCTGTTTTGGAGGCTTTGCGAAGAGGCTGGGGGTCTGTCAGCCCGACTCAGAAGCAAAAAGGCTGGTTCCCCACCCCGGTCCCAGCTTCTCCTGTGGGCAGCTAGCCTGAGAGCTGAGCCACTCCCCAGGACATGGCACTGGGCAGGCGGGACACTTTCCTGCCAGGCAGGAGGCGGAGCCTTCCCCGGGACCCTGAGTGTCTGTCCTGGGTGGGGACTAAACAGTGACCACCACCTCGACCCTGGGCAGGCCCACCTAGGGCACCCCCCACCACCACCAAACCCTGCTCCACCTGCACCAAGCTGCGGCCAGCCCCTTTTGCCGCTGGCCTAAATGACTGTGAGGAGTCTATGGGGGAGGGCCTCCCTGTCGCTCTGAAGAGCAGGAACAGGACATCCCTGCCCCAGGTCTCAGAGGTGGCTGGCCATCTGCGAGTGGGACCCGCGGCCATTGGCCAAGCTTAGGCCACATGAGCTGGGACTGGCAGGCAGTTCCTGGCTGCCTCAGATCTGGGGTCCAGACCCTCTGGCCTCCCAGAGCCTGGCATGTCTTTGCACACTCTGTCCTTGCCCCCAGCCTCCCCGCCTCCCCGCCAAGGTGTACCTGGAACCTTAGATAGTCTTACCTGTCAGTCATAACTTCTTCTCAGCCAGGGACCGTGGACGGCGGACATTCACCCTGTGGTCAGTGGCTGGGCCTTTCTCATGAAGCAACTTGAGATGTCATCTACAGAGCCGTGCAGCCATCACCACAGTCTATCTTGGAATGCCTTTATCACCCCGGAAGGAAATCCTGCCCCGTAGCCATCTCCTCCCAGTCCCAGCCATCGGCAGCCGCTGTCTGCGTTCTGTCTCTAGACTCCCCACCTGTGGCGCTGCAGGGAGATGGGCTCAGTGGCGAGTGGTCTCTGGCGTCTGGCGTCTTTCGCTGAGCGTAAGGTTTTCACGGTTCGCTCACATTGGACCATTTGCTGACGCTCCATTTGTTACCGATGAATCCTGCGGTCTGTTGTGTGGATAGACCGCCTTGTTTATCCGTTCATGAGTGGATAGAACATTTGAGTTGCTTCCGTTTGGGGCTTTTACACACAGTGCCGCTGTGAACATTCGTGGACAAGCTTGTGTGTGGAAATGCATTTTCGTTTCTCTCAGGTGTACACCCATAAGAGGAAGTGCTGGGTCACGTGGTAATTTGACGTTGAGCTTTGTGAGGAGCTGCCTGTTCTCCCAGTTTCTCCCCGTCTTCCCCAGCACACGTCACTGTCTGGTTTCTTTTCTTTTCTTTTTCTTTTTTTTTGAGACGGAGTCTCGCTCTGTTGCCCAGGCTGGAGTGCAGTGGTGCAATCTCGGCTCACTGCAACCTCCGCCTCCTGGGTTCACGCCATTCTCCTGCCTCAGCCTCCAGAGTAGCTGGGACTACAGGCGCCTGCCACCTCGCCTGGCTAATTTTTTTGTATTTTTAGTAGAGACAGGGTTTCACTGTCTTAGCCAGGATGGTCTAGATCCCCTGACCTCGTGATCCGCCCGTCTCAGCCTCCCAAAGCGCTGGGATTACAGGCGTGAGCCACCGCCCGGCCTTCTTTTTGTTTTTTGAGATGGAGTCTCATTCGGTTGCCCAGGCTGGAGTGCAGTGGCTCCGCTTCCTGGGTTCACGCCATTCTCCTGCCTCAGCTTCCTGAGTAGCTGGGACTACAGGCGCCCGCCACCATGCCTGGCTAATTTTTTGTATTTTTAGTAGAGATGGGGTTTCACCATGTTAGCCGGGATGGTCTCCATCTCTTGACCTGGTGATCCGCCCGCCTTGGCCTCCCAAAGTGCTGGGATTACAGGTGTGAGCCACTGCGCCCGGCCCACTGTCTACTTTTATGATGCTTTTCCATCCCAAGGGCTGCAGGTGCCGCTAGGTTAGAGGGTCCGTGAACCTCCTGAGATTCAAATGTAAAATGTGCAGTGGGTGTTGCGTGGGTTTCGGGTAGAGGGACTGTGGCCCTGGCACGAGGTTAGGAACACGTTTCCCAGTCTAGGCAGAGCCTTGCGGGAATCGCCTCTAGACGCCCGAGAGGGAGCAGTTGTGGCTGGAGGAGCAGCACGCTGCCGTGTTTCACCAGGCCGGCCTGTGACAGCTGGACCTGCCCCCAATGCCACCACCTTCACCTGCCAGGGCTTCCCTGTTTGCTGAGCCAGTGTTATTGATGTGTCGCTGTCTGTATACACGCACCTGTGAGGCCCTCACCACAGTCAAGGCAGTGAACAGACCCTTCGCCCCCAGATCCCAGGCCCCTGTGCAGCCCGCCTTGCCCCTCCCACTGTAACCCGACCCCAGGCAGCCACGGATCCTTCTGTGTTTCCTGTCATCACGGGTTCATCCACGTTTTCTAGAGTTTCTGTAAGTGGAATCACGCAGCATCTAGCCTTTCTTGTCTAGGTTCTTCCACTAAGCGTAATTAGTTTGAGATTTATCCATGTTGCTATGGTATCAACAGTTTATCCCTTTAAAATCATAGGGATAGATCACAATGTCTTCTTCCATCCAGATGTTGACGGGCGTTCCAGTGGCTTCCAGCGTGGGGCACGGGGGTCCCGGTGGCTTCCAGCATGGGGCACGGGCGTCCCGGTGGCTTCCAGCTTGGGGCACAGGCATTCCGGTGGCTTCCAGCGTGGGGCGTGGGCGTTCCGGTGGCTTCCAGCGTGGGGCACGGGCGTTCCGGTGGCTTCTAGCTTGGGACTGTTGCACATAAAATGCACAGTGACCATTCACACGCAAGCTTTGCACGGACATTTATTTCCTTTTCTCTTGGCTAAATCGGTGTGAAACTGCTTGATTGCATGATCAGTGTAGGTTTAACTTTACCAGACGTTGCCAAGCTGTTTTCCAAAGCGCCTGCACCGTTTTACACTGCTGTCAGCGTTGTGGGGGACTTCTGGTTTCTCCATGCGGTCACCAGTACTTGACATGATCAGTCTTTTTCATTTCAGTCCTTCTGAGAGGTGACTGACGGCATCTCACTGCGGTTTTAATTTGCATTTTCCTCATGACGACGTTGAGCATCTGTTCACGTGCAGACTTGCTGCTCTTTGGGGAAGTGCCTGTTCACATCTTTTGCCAATTATTTATTGGGTTATATGTTTTCTTAATGAGTGTTGAGAGTTTTTTGTATACTCCAGATGCAAATCCTTTATATGTTATCCTAATGTATATATAAAATGTATTTATATGTACGTTGCCAGTGTTCTCTCCTCGTGCATGACATGTCTTTTCATTCTCTTAATGTCTTTTGAAGAGCAGACATTTTTAATTTTGATTAAGTCTAACTTATCAGTCTTTTATTGAGTGTGCTTTTGCTGTCGTATCTAAGAAATCTTTACCAACCCAGGTTCACAAAGACTGCCTCTGTTTTTTTTCTTGTAGAAGTTTTATAGTTGTTTTAAAATTTACATTTGTGTTCATGATCCATTTTGAGTTTTTGTTTTTGTTTTTGTTTTTTTTGTATATGGTGCAAAGTCTGGATTGACTCTTCTTCTTTTTTTTTTTTTTTTTTTTTTTTTTTTTTTTTTTTTTGAGACGGAGTCTGGCTCTGTCGCCCGGGCTGGAGTGCAGTGGCCGGATCTCAGATCACTGCAAGCTCTGCCTCCCGGGTTTACGTCATTCTCCTGCCTCAGCCTCCCGAGTAGCTGGGACTACAGGCGCCCGCCACCTCGCCCAGCTAGTTTTTTGTATTTTTTAGTAGAGACGGGGTTTCACCGTGTTAGCCAGGATGGTCTCGATCTCCTGACCTCTTGATCCGCCCGTCTTGGCCTTCCAAAGTGCTGGGATTACAGGCTTGAGCCACCGCGCCCAGCCTCTTCTTCATTTTTTATTGCATACGAAGGTCCAGTTACTCCAGCATCAAGATTATCCTTTTTTACTGAATGGTCTTTTGCATCTTTGTCAGCCTGCTAGGATTTTAATTGGAATTACGCTGACTCTACAGATCATTTTGGGAATAATTGACATCTTAACAATATGGAAACTTCTAATGTATGAACAATTTATCTCAGCAATGTGTTCTCATTTTCAGTGTGCGGGTGGGTGTCAGAGGCGTTTGAACCAGAGTGATTCCATCTTGAATAAGGACTGGGTGAAATAAGCCTGAGACCTATGGGACTGCTTTCCCAGAAGGTTAGGCATTCATAGTCACAAGATGAGATAGGAGGTCCACACAAGATGCAAGTCACAAAGACTTGGCTGATAAAACAGGTTGCAGTAAAGAAGCTGGCCCCAAACCCACCAAAACCAAGACAGCCATGAAAATGACCTCTGGGGCCAGGTGCGGTGGCTCACGCCTGTAATCCCAGCACTTTGGGAGGCTGAGACGGGCAGATCACGAGGTCAGGAGATCGAGACCATCCTGGCTAACACAGTGAAACCCCGTCTCTACTAAAAAATACAAAAAAAAAAACTAGCCAGGCGAGGTGGCAGGTGCCTGTAGTCCCAGATACTCGGGAGGCTGAGGCAGGAGAATGGCATAAACCCAGGAAGCGGAGCTTGCAGTGAGCTGAGATCCGGCCACTGCACTCCAGCCTGGGCAACAGAGCAAGACTCTGTCTCAAAAAAAAAAAAAAAATGACCTCTGGTCAGCTGGGCACAGTGGCTCATGCCTGTAATCCCAGCACTTTGGGAGGCTGAGGCAGGCAAATAAATCATGAGATCAGGAGTTTGAGAACAACCTGACCAACATGGTAAAACCCTGTCTCTACTAAAAATACAAAAATTAGCTGGGCATGGTGATGCGTGCCTGTAGTCCCAGCTACTCAGGAGGCTGAGGCAGGAGAATTGCTTGAACCTGGGAGGCGGAGGTTGCAGTGAGCCAAGATCGCACCATGGCACCCCACCCTGGGCGGCAGAGCGAGACTCCGTCTTAAAAAAAAAAAAAAAAAAAGAAAAGAAGTGACCTCTGGTCGTCCTCACTGCTCGTTATACTGTAACTATAATGCATCAGTACACGAAACGACACTCCCACCAGTGCCATGACAGCTTACAAATGCCATGGCAATGTCAGGAAGTTACCGTATATGGTCTAAACGGGGGAAGAACCCTCTGTTCTGGGAATTGCCTACCCCTTTCCCAGAAAACTCATGAATAATCCACCCCTTGTTTAGGATATAATCAAGAAATAACTATAAGCATTAGTCAAGCAGCCCATGTCACTGCTCTGCCTATGGAGTAGACATTCTTTTGTTTCTTTACTTTCCTAATAAACTTGCCTTCACTTCACTGTAAGGACTCACCTCGAATTCTTTCTTGTACGAGATCCAAGAACGCTTTCTTGGGGTCTAGATTGAGACCCCTTCCTGATAACATAGGTATTTCACATCTTTTTCAGATTTATCCCAAGTATTTTAGATTTTGATATTATTATAAAAGGGTTTTGTTTTTATGTTTAATTTCTGTTGCTACTATATAAAAACAATTCATTTGTATATTGATCTTTTTATTTTGCAACTTTGCTAAACTCATGTGTGAGTTCCAGTAGCTTCTTAGTACTGGATGATGATATTATCTGTAAGTACACTTACAATGATATTATCTGTAAGTACACTTGGACTTCCACTTATCCACACTGGATGCTTGTGAAGTTCCTTGTTCTTGTGTTATTTCACTAGCTAGAACCTCCAGGATGATGCTGAATACAAGCAGTGAGAGTGAACATCCTTGTCCTGTTTCAGATCTGAGGGAAAAGCATCCAATCTTTAGCCATTAAGTGTGGTATTCTCTGTACGTCATTCATAGATACCCTTTCTCAGGCTGAGGAAGTTCTCTTCTAATCCTAGTTTGCTGAGAATTTTTCTTTTCTTTTTTTTTTTTTTTTTTTTTTGGAGGAATGCCTGTTGGGTTTGATCAGATGCTTTTTCTGCATTTATTGAGTTGATCATATGGTTTTCCTTTTGTACTTTGTTAATATATGGAATTACTTTGATTTTCTAGGGTTAAACCAACCTTGTATTCTTAGGATAAACCCCATTTAGTCATAATACATTATCCTTTTTATATGTTACGGGATGTGAATTGCTAACCATTTTGTTTTGAAGTTTTGCATAAATATTCCTTAGGGTTGTTCCATAGTTTTGGGGTGGGCTTGTAATGTCTTCTGATTTGTATATCATAGTAATGCTGGTCTCACAGAGTGAGTTGGAAAGCATTCCTCCTCTTCAATTTTCTTAAAAGAGTTCATGTGGAATTCTTGATTAAAACAAACTGGAAAAAAAGAGTTAATGTAGAATTGATATTTTCTTCTTTAAATGGTTGATACAATTCATCAGCAAACCCATTGAACCTTGAAGTTTTCTTCGTGAGGTTTTAGCTACACATCAATGTCTTGATAGACATAGGGTTATTCACATTATCTTTTTATTTTGTGGTGAGCTTTAGTAGTTTGTATCTTCAGAAGTTTGTCCATTTTATCTGTTTTCAAAGGTATTGGCATAAAGTTATTCATAATTTCTCTTACTATCTTTTTAACATCTGTAGGATCTGTAGTGCTGTCACCCTTCTTGTTCCTGATGTTAGTAATTTGTCTCTTCTCTTTTATTCCAGGTCAGTCTGGCTAGAAACAGCTTTTGGTTTTATTATTTCTACTGCTTTTTTGTTTTCTTTCACCAATTGTTGCTTTGATCTTTATTTTCTTTCTTCTGCTTACTTTGTCTAATTTGCCCTTCTTTAGTTCTTAAAGGGCAGAGCTGAAGTCTCTGATTTGAGACCTTTCTTCTTTTTTTAATGTGGACATTCAGTGCTATAAGTTTCCCCCTAGTTTCTGCTTTAGTGGCATCCCACAAATTCTGATATTTTGTTTTTATTTTCATTCAGTTCAAATCACTTACTAATCTCCCTTTTTTTTTCTTCTTTGATCTATGGGTTATTTGGATGTGTGTTAGTTTCCACATTTTTTGAAAATCTACAGATACCATCTGTTACTAATTTCTCATTTAATTTCATTGTAGTCAGTGAACATTCTCAGAACGGTCTGAATCCTTTTACTTTTTTTGGAAACGGAGTCTCGTTCTGTCACCCAGGCTGGAGTGCAGTGGCACAATCTCGGCTCACTGCAACCTCTGCCTTCCCGGTTCAAGTGATTCTCCTGCCTCCTACCTCAGCCTCCCAAGTAACTGGGATTACAGGCATGTGCCACCACACTCGGCTAATTTTTGTATTTTTAGTAGAGACAGGTTTTCACCAGGCCAGGCTGTCTCAAACTCCTGATCTGATCCACCTGCCTTGGCCTCCCAAAGTTCTGGGATTACAGGCGTGAGCCACTGGATCCGGCCACATTTCTTGAAATTTGTTTTAAGGTCCATCCAGAATGTTACTGCCTTGGTAAATGTTGTGTGTGTACTTGAAATCTGTGTGTATCCTGTGTCCCACTGGAATGTGCTATATTGATGTCACGTAGCTGACATTTTTAATAATGTTTGCAAAGCTTCTATATCCTTGCTAATTTTCTGTCTTCCTGTTCTATCAATTATTGATAGGAGAATATTGACACCTCTGACTATAATTACAGGTTTCTCTATTCCTTCTTGCATTCCAGTTTTTGTTTCATATATAACCCTTTTATCATTATGAAATGACCTTTATTGCTCGTAATATTCTTTGCTCTGAAATCTTTGTCTGATACAGAGTTGCACTATCAATGAGTAACCTTGGATATATCATGGATTTGGTTCCGGACCACTGTGATTAAGCTAATATCACAATCAAGCGAGTCCCATGAATTTTGTTTCCCAGCACATACGAAAGTTCTGTTTATCCTGTACTGTAGTCCATCAAGGGTACAATAGCATTATGTCTTTAAAAAACCATGTACATGTCCTGATTTTAAAAATACTTTATTGCTAAAAAAGTGCTAATGATCACCCGAACCTTTAGCCAGTTGTAATCTCTTTGCTGGTGCAGGTTCTTGCTTTCATGGTGATGGCTGCTGACTGATCAGGGTGGTGGTTGCTGAAGGTTGGGGTGACAGTTTCTTAAAAACACCAACTCACACATGTAATCCCAGCACTTTGGGGGGCCAAGGCAAGTGGATCACTTGAGGCCAGGAGTTCAAGACCAGCCTGGCCAACATGGTGAAACCCCGTCTCTACTACAAATACAAAAATTAGTCAGGTATGGTGGCATGTACCTGTAATCCCAGCTACTTGGGAGGTTGAGGCACAAGAATCGCTTGAACCTGGGAGGTGTAGGTTGCAGTGAGCTGAGATCCCACCCTTGCACTCCAGCCTGGGCAACAGAGCATGACTCCATCTCAAAATATTAATAAAAAACACCTATGAAGCTGGCCACATTGACTCTTCCTTTCATGAAAGATTTCTCTGTAGCATGCAATGCTCTCTAATGCCATTTTGCCTACAGTAGAACTTCTTTCAATCTTGGAGCCAATCCTCTCAACCCCTCAAACTACTTTATCAACCAAGTTTATGTACTTGGCTGTCATTTTTCAACAATGTTCACAGTATTTTCACCAGGAGCAGATTCCAACTCAAGAAGCCACTTTCTTTGGTCATTCATAAGAAGCGGTTCCTCATCCATTCAAGCTTGATCATGAGATTGCAGCAATTTAGTCACATCTTAAGGCTCTGCTTCTAATTCTAGTTCTCTTGCTATTTTCACCACATCTGTCCATCTTCCTCCACTGACATCTTCTTGAACCAAGTCATCCATGAAGGCTGGAACCAGCTTCTGCAAACTCCTGTTAATGGTGATACTTTGACCTCCTCCTGTAAATCACTAATGTTCGTAATGGCATCTAGAATGACGACTCCTTTCAAGAAGGTTTTCAGTTGACTTTGGCCAGATGCATTAGAGGAATCACTACCTGTGACAACTATAGCCTTACAAAATGTATTTCTTAAATAATAACACTTCAAAGTCAGTTGTTGCTTGATCTAGGGGCTGCAGGATGGATGCTGTGTTAGCAGTCATAGAAACAACGTTAGTCTCCAGCATCTCCATCAGAGCCCAGTAACTAGTTGCATTGTCAGTGAGCAATAATGTTTTGAAAGGAGTTTTGTTTTCTGAGCAGGAGGTCTCAACAGTGGGCTTAAAATATTCAGTGCACCCTGCTGCATCTGAACAAATGTGCTGTCATCCAGGCTTTGTTGTTCCGCTGTTAGAGCAGAGAGAGAGAAGACTCAGCACCGTTCATAAGGGCCCCAAAGGCTCACTTACCATCCTGAAAATCTCCATATTAGCAGTAAGGCTGTTCTGCTTTCTTATCATTCACGTGTTCATTAGAACAGCCCTTGTGATTTCCTTTATGAACTTCTCCCTTGCTGGCTAGCTGTTTGGTGCAAGAGACCTAGCTTTTGGCCTGTCTCAGTTGTCAACATGCCTTCCTCATTACACTTAATTATCTCTAGCTTGTGATTTAACGTGAGAGACACGTGAGTCTTCTTTCACTGAATGCCTAGACGCCATTCTAGGGTTATTAACAGGCCTGGTTTCAATGATGGTTGTGTCTCAGGGAATGGGGAGGCCCCCGGAGAAGGAGAGAGATGGGGGACAGCCAACCGGTCAGCAGAGTAGTGAGAGCACATGCACTTTTTTTTTTTTTTTTTTTTTTTTTTGAGACGGAGTCTCGCTCTGTCGCCCGGGCTGGAGTGCAGTGGCTGGATCTCAGCTCACTGCAAGCTCCACCTCCCGGGTTTACGCCATTCTCCTGCCTCAGCCTCCCAAGTAGCTGGGACTACAGGCGCCCGCCACCTCGCCCGGCTAGTTTTTGTTTTTGTATTTTTTAGTAGAGACGGGGTTTCACCGTGTTAGCCAGGATGGTCTTGATCTCCTGACCTCGTGATCCGCCCGTCTCGGCCTCCCAAAGTGCTGGGATTACAGGCTTGAGCCACCACACCTGGCCCACACGCACATTTATCAGTTAAGTTTGCTATCTTATGGGCACTGTTTGTGGCGCTCTGAAACAATTAAAATGGTGATATCAAAGATCACAGATGACAGACTACCATAACAGATATATTAATAATGAAAAAGTTGGATATATATGTGACACAGACATGAAGCAAATTCATGCTTTTGGAAAAATAGTGCTGACAGACTTGCCAGACACAGACTTTAAACATGTGAAAAATGCGGCATCTGTGAAGCACAGTAAAGCAGCGTGGGAAGAAGCGAGGTGTGGCCACCTGAACGCAGGGTGAATTGGCTTCTGTGAGTGTGCCCTATCTGCTTTACGTTACTGTTAATCTACTATGTCTTCAAGTTAAAATGTACTTCTTAAAAGCAGGATATAGCTGAGCGTGAAATCTGACAATCTCTGCCTTTTTACTAGGGTGTTTAGGCCATTTACGTTTAACTTGATTACTACTTTGATTAGATAAGTCTATCATCTTGTTACTTGTTTTCTGTCTGTCCTGTCTGTCCTTTTGTTCCTTTTTCTTCCCTCTTTTTCTGCCTTTCTTGGAGTTCCTGTGTCTCCTTTTTTGATTTGTTAACTGTATTTCTGACAGGTTGTGTTAGGATTTAGGGTGTAGATCTTTTAACTTAACACACTTACCCTTAAATGATGCAACACCACCTTACGTGTAGTGTGAGAACCTGACAGTCACGTACTTCCAGTCTTCTCCTTCCTGCCTTAGTCCTCTGCTTGTAATATGTTTTATTTATGCACATGATAAACCCCACAATACTTTGTTTTTGTTTCTGGTTAGTCAGTTATGTTTGAAAGATATGTAAATAAAAAAATAGTTGTAAATGTTGTGTATGTCTGCACATGCAGCTCCCACCCCTCATTCATGGAAGGAGTAGGGGTGTTCTTCCTTCTTCTTGTGTAGGCCCATGATTGTTTTTATTTTTATTTATTTTTTGAGACAGAGTCCCCCTCTGTCGCCCCAGGCTGGAGTGCAGTGGCGCGATCTCGGCTCACTGCAACCTCCACCTCCCGGGTTAAAGCGATTCTCCTGCCTCAGCCTCTCAAGTAGCTGTAATTACAGGATGTGCCACCACGCCTGGCCAATTTGTGTATTTTTAGTAGAAACAGGGTTTCACCATGTTGACAAGGCTGGTCTTGAACTCCTGACCTCAGGTGATCCACCCGCCTTGGCCTCCCACAGTGCTGGGATTACAGGCGTGAGCCACCGCGCCCGGCCTGCTATGTAAGCCCCTGTTTGCATCCTCATTTTCCTTCTGTCTGAAGAGCTTTGTTTAATATTCTTGCAGTGTGAATCAGCTGCTTTTGGATATTTTAATTGCACACCTGAAGAAGTCTTTATTTGGGAGGAGATATTTCCACTGGGTGGAGAATTCTGGGCTGTTCTTTGTCCCTCTGTACTTTACAGAGGTGATCTCACTGTCTTCTTAATTCCAGTGTTTCCTCCGAGAAGTCTGCTGTCATCCTTGTCGTCGTTCCTCTGTAGGTCAATTGTCTTTTCTTCCTCTGACTGCTTTTAAGATTTCGTCTGTACTACTGGTTTTGAGCAGTTTGATTATGATGTACTTTGATGTCGTTTTTCCCTTTTTTTTTTTTTTTTTTTTTTTTTTTTGGTGGTGGTTGGGGTTCTTTGAACTTCTCAGATCTCTCAGTTTACACTTTTCCACACATTTCAGAAAAATGAGGCCATTACTTTTTCAAGACTCTTTCCCTGTGCCCACCATTAGTGACCAGTCCTTGAATAACATTGCTGCAGAACTCAGTGGCTTGTGGCTTCTGAGGTCAGGAGTCCAAGTGTGGCTGAGCTGGCTGTCTGCTCAGGGATCTCCCCAGCCACAGTCCTCTTGGCTCTGCTGGGGAAGGTCCCACGTCCAGGTGCACCCATGTGGCTGTCAGAAGGATTCTGTTTCTCATCTGTGGTTGGGCTGCCAGGCTTGGTTCCTACGGCAGCTCCTTGCCACATAGGCAGCTCACCCACAGCAGCTGGCATGTCAGAGCTCCAAGAACCAGGGTGGGATCCACAGAAGTCACGGCTGCCGTGGCACAATTGCAGAGGGGACAGCCAGCACTTGCGCCACACTTTCCATCAGCTGTAAGTCACACGGAACGGCTGGTGCTACTGCGGGTGATGCCTGGAGGTGGAGCCATTTCAAAAGTGCCACCAGCCCACCTCCGGGACTCCCGCCCCATGTGCGTCAGGCCACGTGACGTCACCCCACAGCCCACACCCAGTGTGCTGCTGCTTTATATTTATCTGTTTTTTCCTTGTTGTTTGTATGCACTTTCCTTTCTTTTTCTCATCGGTTTCATCTCAGACGGTTTCCGTGGTGTATCTGCAGGTTCACTGATCTTGCTTCCACGATATCTGACCTGGCGTGGATCCGTCCCCCACCCTTGTTTTTTTTTTTTTTTTTTTTTTTGAGACGGAGTCTGGCTCTGTCACCCAGGCTGGAGTGCAGTGGCGCAATCTCGGCTCACTGCAAGCTCCGCCTCCCGGGTTCACGCCATTCTCCTGCCTCAGCCTCCCGAGTAGCTGGGACTACAGGCGCCCGCCACCTCGCCCGGCTAGTTTTTTGTATTTTTTAGTAGAGACGGGGTTTCACCATGTTAGCCAGGATGGTCTCGATCTCCTGACCTCGTGATCCGCCCGTCTCGGCCTCCCAAAGTGCTGGGATTACAGGCTTGAGCCACCGCGCCCAGCCCCCCCACCCTTGTTGTCTTCATCCTTAGAAGGTCAATTTGGCTCTTTTTGGTCGCTTTTATGTCTGTCCTTAGCTTTTTGGGCATATGGAGCAAAGTTACAGTGACTTAAATGTGATCTGCCGCTTCTGACGTCAGGTCAGCCCTAGGTTGGTTTCACTCGGCTGATTTTCTCTTTGTTGGGTGCTGCGAGGGTGTGTGTGCGTGTGTGTGTGCACGTGCCTGTGCATGCACGTGCGCATGTGTGTTCCTGTAAATATTCGTGAGCTCTGTTCGGAGACACAGTTCAGGTACTTGGAAACAGCCTGGTCCTCTGGGTCTTGGTTCAGGAAGTGTGAGGTGGGCGCAGGGCAGCATCCGTCTGTCTGGGGCTCACACCTCCCCTTGCTGAGGGGTGCCCATCTCAGTGCTGTGCCCCGGAGCCTCCTAGTTCTCAGGCTTTCCCGCAAGGCTGCTGGAGACAGGCGCTGCTTCAGCCCGGTGTGAGCTTCAGGTGCCGTTTTCTGGTTTTTTCTCTCTGATGCTCCAGGTTTTCTCAGCCTCTCACTGAGCACTCCAGGGAACTCGGCCCTGCCTGGGCCGTGATCAGTCTCCCCGGGCTCACCCCGTCTCTCAGGGCCCGCCACCCTTCCTGAATGAAAACTGTTGTTTCACATTTTATGCCTCATATTCTGGCTGTTTCAGATGGCAGGTGCATCTGTCCGTGTGGCTCTGTCTCGGCCAGATGCTGCCAGCAGCCCTCTGAGATGGGAAAATAGACATTTTGTCTCCATTTTACATTCAGGAAACTTCAGGAAACTTCAGCTCAGAGACAAACTGATGGGCCCCGGGGCCCATAGCAGATAAGAGGGGCAGCCTTCCAGGAGGGCGGGCCTGCATCTCCAGCCCTCCCCACACCACATCCCCAGTATCACATTGCCCTAAGCCTGGCACTCCTCGAAACATCACCCCCAGCGGCGTGGGCCTTGCCTGGGCGGGAGGTGAGAAGGCGCAGGGGCCACTGATGTCCTCTCCTCTCCTCCTCATTCGGCTACAGCTGGAAGGGGCGGTGCTGTCTAGCCTGGGCTCAGGAGAGGAGGACCCCACACCCAGGCTGGGCTCAGGAGGGGAGGAGCCCACACCCAGGTGGGGCCCAGGGAGCCACTGGGCGCCGGCAGTGCTGCAGCTCCTCCCTCCTCACCCGCGTGCCTGAGCTGAGTACCCGTCCCGCCTGCCCGCCGTGTGCCCTCTTCCCTTAACCTTCACTGTGCTCTGTGCTCCTGCTGCCCTCGGGGCCAGTCCCTGTCTTTTAACCCACACTCAGCCCCCTCTCCCTCCTTCTCCATCCCCGCCACCTCCTCTAACTCATCCCTGTGGCTTCCATGCCCTTCTACGGCCCTTGTAGTCCCCTGTGGCAGATGCCACTCACAGCAGGGGCTGCGCAGGCCACCCCACCCTGCGCCGGCGCCCCACTCCCTCCACTGCCCTCCGGCTGCGGCTGCAGGAGCAGCTGTGTGTGGCTCTAAAGCAGAGCGCCTGTGTGCGAGGGGGAGCTGTATAAATAGAATAATAATAATAATAATTGTTGGTTTGGGATTTTTCTGCGACTGCTGGGGTGCCTGGCCTTGCCCGCCCCGCCAGTCACTCTTGAAGGAAAGGTCACCCTCGCGGGGAAGATAAACCCCAATAACGCTGGTATAATTAGCACAGGCAGTATTTAGATGCTTTCCTCGGTACAATTAGGCAGGAATAATTGGCTGAGCTATTTTCCCCGTGCCGGACACGCTTTTTGCCAGCTTCCGTTCTTTGGAACTTCATGCTGGGACATTTGTTCTCGGCGTTCTGTCCAAGCTGTCCTGACCCAGTTGCCGCCAGGCCCTGGGCGCGGTGCTCGCGTGGCAGCATCTGCGAGGCCTCCTTTGGGCCCGGCTTAATCGCCTCCGGAGGGGCACCGTAGGGACAGGGGTGCAGAGAGATTTGGGAGCTGAGGGCCACACAGCAGGGTGTCCAGGGTCAAACCTGGACCTCCGGACCAGGAGCTCTGAGGAGCTGAGCTGGGCTGGGCCAGGGGCCAGGGGACATGTGCAGGGTGGGGCTGGGCCGGTCATGGGCATCCATGAGGGAGTGAGGCCGTGAGCAGGGGAGTCAGGCTTGGGCTAGAACAAGTCCTGTGGCCAGCCTGGAGGAGGAGTCCCTCGGCGGAGGTAACAGACCAGAGGCGGGAAGCTTGCTGTCTCCCTCCTGAGAGCAGAGACAAGCCAGGCAGTGACTATCAGGACGCAGTGGTGGCTGCTGCTCCGCAGTCACCCTCGGGCCATGGATGTGCAGCAGGCACAGACTCCTGTGCAGAGCCCCGCTGTGACGTGTGAGGCTGCCAGGGGTCCTCGGTATCCCGGTCTAACATTGTGTAGACCACGGTAGCACCAGCCACTTTCATGCTGCACCCGGCAGGCTCAGCACAGTCGACGTTATCACTCCCGACCTGTGGGATACAGATCACTGCCGCCAAGTCATGAAACCGGGCCGGGACCACGCTGACCTCTAACCCCGGGGTAGGGACCTGTAACCCCGGGACATGGACCGCGCTGACCTCTAACCCCGGGGCGGGGACCGTGCTGACCTCTAACCCCAGGGCCGGGACTGCGCTGACCTCTTACCCAGGGGCGAGGACTGCGCTGACCTCTAACTCCGGGGCGGGGACTGCACTGACCTCTAACCCTGGGGCCAGGACCACACTGACCTCTAACCCCGGGGCGGGGACCTGTAACCCCGGGGCGTGGACCACACTGACCTCTAACCCCGGGGCCGGGACCGCGCTGACCTCTAACCCGGGGGCGGGGACCGTGCTGACCTCTAACCCAGGGGCGGGGACCGCGCTGACCTCTAACCCCGGGGCGGGGACCTGTAACCCCGGGGCGTGGACCACACTGACCTCTAACCCCGGGGCCGGGACCGTGCTGACCTCTAACCCCCAGCAGCACCTGCAGGGGTGAGGGCACACATTACCCAGGTCTATCACCTCTGGACCCTGACGCCGTGGTCCAAGGCCTTCAGCCCCTGAGACTCTTTTTTTTTTTTTTTTTTTTTTTTTTTTTTGAGACGGAGTCTCATGCTGTTGCCCAGGCTGGAGTGCAGTGGCGCGATCTCGGCTCACTGCAAGCTCCGCCTCCCGGGTTCCCGCCATTCTCCTGCCTCAGCCTCCTGAGTAGCTGGGACTACAGGCGCCCGCCACCGCGCCCAGCTAATTTTTTGTATTTTTAGTAGAGACGGGGTTTCACTGTGGTCTCGATCTCCTGACCTTGTGATCCGCCCGCCTCAGCCTCCCAAAGTGCTGGGATTACAGGCTTGAGCCACCGCGCCCGGCCAAGCCCCTGAGACTCTTAAGGGGAGCGAGGGCGGCCCTGGCCGTGGAGGCTCATGCAGAGCCGTGTGCACAGTGAGACTGCCCAGTACTGTTCACAGGCGCTCAGATGGGCACCGCAAAGACCCGTGGACAGACAGAGCTGTGCCCCACCTGGGATTTGCACAAGCCCAACCTGGGTGCCCTGGCCACTGGGTGCCGAGGGGCGTGGGCCTGTGTCTCACACCTCAGCAGCAGCCCTGTGGTGGCCTCAGTAGGCTCTGCTGTGGCCACCTGACCAGCGCCACCCAACCCCCACCAGCTGGCTGAGCTCGCGCTGTGACCCACGCCCGGTGTCTGTGGTGCCACCAGCCAAGATGCCAGCCATGACGCCAGCGTGGCACCCCAGGACATCTGGGGCAGGTGGGCAGGCAGCATCGGCCTCAGCAGCCCACGGGGGGCTTCCCACAGAGTGTCCGGAGATGCTCCAGGCAGACGGGCAGACAGGGGCCCGGGCAAGACGCCCGAGGGTTGCAGGCCAGGTGGGTAAGGATTGGTGCTTGCGTGTGTCCATAGTGCTCATCGGCCTGTCTCAAAGCTATTCCGCCCTTGCAGATATAACTTAGATATACTTTTTTCCTAATTACAAATATGCAGCATATAGAAAAATCTGGAAAATGCAGAGAACCATGAGTCACTTTCCATGCCAACACTCCGAGTTAACCGCCGTTAGCATTTTGATGATTTTCTAAGGGTCCTTTTGCACTGTGTGTGGGTGTGTGTGTCGTGTCGCAGTGTGAACTTGCAGGGTTTCTCACCCCTGAAGTTCAAGGCTGACTCTCAGTGGACGCAGCTGAGTCTTCTCCCCGGCTCGCCCCACGTGTGCATGAAAGTGCCTGGGATGCGTCAGATTCTCAACTTGAGAAGCCCAGAGCGTCTTTTGAAGCTGAAAACACGTTGATTTCCTTACAGCCTCAAGACAAAAAAAATCTCTCCTTGCCTGGCTTTGAGAGCAGGTGTCTTCTACAAGCAAGGTTCACAGGGACCTGCAGCTGCCCTGGCAGAGGCCAGCCAGGCACGTCCATCTCCTCTCCCGCGGGTCCTGGTGGGGGAGCCTTTGTGGGAAGCCTGGGGGCTGCGGGGCCTGGCAGACAACCAGTCCCGCTTCAGTGAGGTGGGGATGAGGCCGGGAGCAGCTCATTTTCCAGTAGAGGCCATCCGGTGGTGCCAGGGCACGGGGCAGCCGCCGTCCTCGTGGCCTGGGGTCATGTGGGCACAGGGTTTCCTCATCCCACTGTGCTCAGCGTCTCCCCCGAGCCCGGTGATTTTACGCACCTGACTTGGTTAGTCTTCTCGGCCGTGCCCAGTTTGCAGACTGGGCTCAGAGAGGCGTTTCCATGTGCCCAGGGTCACGCAGCTTCCTGGTGGCCAAGCCGAGGTTAGAAGCTAGGTCTGGTGGGTGTGAAAGCCCCCGATGCCGGCAGCTCTGCCCCGAGGCCCACACAAGCAGGTGGAGTAAGAGAGGAGGCGTTGGGGCCAGCAGTGCTCAAGTCAGGATGGAGCCGTTTATCTGGAAGGTCTGTCGAGGGCGTGTGGTGGCGGCTGGGAGGTGGTGGCAGGCTGACTGCCTGCTGTTTGCCTGCAGTGTCTATGCCCAGGAGAGGGAGCAGCCCCGGGTCAGGACCCAGCTGCAGGGTACCCCATCCTCATGGACCTTGCTTCCTGCCCTCCCTCCCCTGACAAATGGGCCCCCAGCATAACTTCCCCCGAGGGCTCCTGTCCTCTCCCCACACACAGCCCTGCTCGGGAGCGGAGCTTGCAGCACCAAGGACAGGAGGACTGGGCTTCAGGGAAGCAGGCGCCTGGAGCTGTGTCCAGTTAGGCGCATGGCGCTTGTAGATCTGACCATGGAATGTTCATGCGTCCCCTGGCCCAGCAGCTGCAGCTTCTCATCTGGAACAAGGGGGTGCTTCTCCCAGGAAGGCCAGTGGGAGCAGGGATGTGTCTAAGAATGCCTGGGTGCTCTGTCCTCACGATGAACCCTGATGCCACAGCCCCAGCCTCTCTGTCCTCACGATGGCCCCTGATGCCACAGCCTTGGCCTCTGTGTCCTCACGATGGCCCCTGATGCTACAGTGGCCTCTGTGCCCAGGCCAGTCTCCAGCCCAGTGAGGTCTGTCCTGGGAAAAGAGAGAAGCAAGACAGATGTCGGCCTTGCCCTGTGGGGCCGGGGCACAGGCAGGAATCCCTCTCGGGGTTAAGACACTGCAGTCACCCCTCTGGGTTCTGTGCACTGGCCCCTCCAGGAGCCGGGGTCCCCCGTGGCCGTGGCGTCCCGGGAGAGATAGGCAGGGAGACGCTGGCACCCTGTCGTGTAGCTTGTCCTTTTATCTGCTTCACAGGCTCTTTCACTGTGCAATTTCCTAAAGTTTTGGTGAGGCCCATTTATCCATTTTAATTTTATTCTATGGATCGTGCTTTGGTGTTGAGTCTCAGAGCTCTGCCTCATCCAGATCCTGAAGATTTCTTTTTTAAAATAATTATGTGTTTTACACGTAAGTTCATGATACAGTTTGAGTTAAATTTTATATGAGGTGTGAGGTTTCAGTCAAAAAGAATTTTTTTTAACTACGTATGTCCAGCTGCTCTGGCACCAGCTGTAGCAAAGACAAGACTGTCCTTCCTCCACTGAAGCGCCTTTGTGACTCTTTTGTGACTTTTCTGTATCAATTAATAGGATCATTTGTTGTTTGCTCTTTAACCTGTTGATAGAGCAGATTACGTTGATTTTTCAAATACCAAACTAGCCGTGTACACCTAAACTAAGTCCCACGTGGTCACGGTATAATATTCTTTGTTAGAAAGTGGCCTGGACGTGTCTGTGGGTCTGTTTCAGGTTCCTCTGTTCTGTTCCACTGGTCTCCACATCTCCCCTCCAGCGCTGCCCCAGCCGTGTCTGTCTGACGTAGGAGCCGTGTAACGCTGTGCTGTAGCTGTACAGTTCTCAACATCAGGAAGGGCAGTTCCTTCACTCTTCTTTTTCGGAATTGCTTTCCGTATAAATTTTAGAATAATCTTATATATCTCTACCAAAAAACAAAAAAAAATCATGCTGGCCAGGCATGGTGGCTCATGCCTATAATCCCAACACTTGGGGAAGCCAAGACAGGAGGATTGCCTGAGCCCAGGAGTTCGAGACCAGCCTGGGCAATATAGGGAGACCCCATCTCTACAAAAAACAGCCATGAGTGGTGGTGCGCACCTGTAGTTCCAGCCACTTGGGACATTGAGGCAGGAAGATTGCTTGAGGCTGCAGTGAGCCAAGACCGCACCACTGCACTGCAGCCCGGGTGACAGAATAAGACCCTGTTTCAAAAATATATATTTATACTGAGGTTTAGATAGCAATTACATTAAAACCAAAGATCAAGTTTGGAAACATTGATGTATTTACTATGTTGAGTCTTCCAGTTCATAAACATTGTATCTATTTATGCAAACATTCTTTTGATTCCTTTCATCAGTATTTCCTGACTTTCTGCAGACACGGTGCAAGTTTTTGTTAGATTTATACCCAAGTATGTAAGATGTTCTGTAAATGGTATTGCCTTTTAATTTTGCTTTTCACTGGTTTGCAATTGCTTTATAGAAATGTGGTTGATTTTTGCATGTTCATCTTATTTCCTGCAACCTTCGTGAACTCACTTAGTGTTTGAGGAGTTTTCTGCAGATTGCTCAGGGTTTTCTATGTGGGCCGTCACGTCATTTGCGAGTAGGGACAGTTCGTTTCTTTTCCAGTCCCTGCGCTGCTGTTTTCCTTTTCTTACCTTCATGCCCTGGTGTGAGGGGCTCTTGTGCTGGGTTGAGGATGAGTCGGGTAAGCCAGCTCCCCGCTGACCGAACGAGGGAAGGCAGCCAGGCTCTTCCGCGAAGCAGTGTGAGCTGAGGGTTCTTTGTGGAGGACTTTGCCTTGATTCCTGCTTTGCAAGAGTTCCCTTCAGGAATGGAGATTAAATGTTGTCAAACGCTTTGTGTCAACGGGATCATAGCATTGTTTTTCTTTAGCCTGTTGATAGGGCAGATAACATTGATTGATTTTCAAATTTGAACTAGCCTTTGTTTTACACCTCGACTGAATCTTACTTGGTCAGGGTGTGATACTCTTTTTTGTATATTACTGGATTCCATTTGTTAGTATTTGTTGAGTATTTTTGCATCCAAGTTCACGAGAGACTCATTTTTCTGCGTGTGTGCGCACTATCCTTGTTGGTTTCAGTACAAGGTTAATAGTGGAAAGGTGTTTCCCTGTCTTTTGTTAACTGAAAAGGGATTGTGTAAAATTGGTATTAATTCATATTTAATGTTCAGTAAAACTGTCCAGTGAAACCATCTGGGACTGGAGATTCTGAGTAGCATTTTAATTACAACAAACTTGATTTATTTAATGGTTATAGGACTACCGAGGCTGTCTATTTTATCTTGGCACGTTTTGGTAGTCTGTGGTTCTCCAGGAATCCGTCCAGTTCTTTATGAGCACCAGATTTCGTTGTCATATTTTTTATTGTTATTTTAATAGCTTCTGGATCTATTATAATACTTCCATTTCATTTCTGATATTGGTCATTTCACTCTTCTCTTTTTAATCTTTGGCAGTTTTGCTAGGGGTTTATCAATTTTACTGTTGTTGGTCTTTTTAAAAAAATTTTGAGACAGGGTCTCACTCTGTTGCCCAGGCTGGAGTGCAGTGGTGTGATCACAGCTCACTACAGCCTCAAACTCCTAGGCCCAAGTGATCCCGAATAGCTGGGGCTACAGGTGCATGCCACCACACCTGGCTGATTGATTGTAGAGATGGGATCTCACTGTGTTGTCCAGGCTGTTCTCAAACTCCAGGGCTCAAGCAATCCTCTCACCTTGGCCTCCCAAAGTGCAAAGATTACAGGCATAAGCCCCTGCTCCTGGCCGGCCTTATTGCTATTTTTTAAAGAACCAGTTTTTGGTTTTAAGAACTGTCTTTTGTTTTCCCATTCATTCCTACTTTTATTTCCTTCTCCTGCTTCAGGCTTGTTTTGGCCTTCGTTTCTTAAAGTAGGAATTTAGAGAATTGATTTGAGATCTTTCTTCTTTTCTGATAGAGGCATTGAGTGCTGTCAGTTTCCCTCTAAGCACTGCCTTGGGTGCATCCGGCAAATTTTATTATGCTGTATTCTTGTTTCCATTCTGTTCTTTTTTATTTCCTTCGAGGCATCCCATTTGAGTCGTGGATTACTTCGAAGTGTGCTGTTTAATTTCCAGGCACTTACCCAGTTTTCCTGTTTTCGCTGACTGGTTTCTGGTTTTGATGTCCACTGGTGTGGCCTCCACCTCTTCATGCCACCCCACAGATGAACAGGATTCACATAACTTCCCAGTATCTCAAAGTAGCATCGTTTCCATTTCCTGCATGTTTTCTCATTTTAATGCATTATTTCAGCTTTGCTTGTTTGAGCCAGGACTCAGGGCTTCTTTCATTCCGTCTCTAGCTTCCTCCCCTCGAGTTTCCCTGTTCGTGGAGTTGCTCTTGGACCCTCAGCCGCAGGGAGTCTTGCTCTCGACAGGAATCCTGCATACCTCCCCCTTGGCCTCCGAGCCCCACCACATCCTGCGGTTGGTGGTGTGTGGAGAGAGGCGCTGTCTCTGCTCTCCAAGTGCCTCGTCAGCCCGCACTCCTCCCTCACTCCGTGTCTGTTGTCCGTGCCCCGTGGGACACCACGGGGCTCAGCTCAGGGGATGGTAGGACCAGCGCTTAGTAAGGCCCCGCAGCCCCGGTCACTGTATGAGCACTGCACAGAGACCTGCTCACGTGGCAGAGCTGGAATGGAGGCCGGGCATGCACTTCCCGGCCCACGTGTTCCACAGACAAGCTGCAGAGGCCCCCGACCCTCCAGGGCAGGCCCGCTCTGCTTCCAGAGGGGCAGGTGAGCCCCAGGCCAGGCCAGTCAGGGTCTGGGCTGGAGTGCAGTGGCCACAATGGACACTGAGAGTGTCTTCATTAAGAGTGAGTGTCTCAGTCTCCCCCAGGGCACCCGCCAGCCACACGGCCGCTGTATGTGCCGACTAGACAGGTGGCAGCTCGGGCCGGCCAGACAGAAGGGAGAGGAAGCCACAGCCAGCAAGCAGGCCGCCCCATAAATATTTCCAGCCACAGCCAACGTGTCTCACTGGCAATTTGCTTTTTAAAAAATTGCGCTCTAATTTTAAGTGAGCAGCCCCTAATTACAGTGATTTACGAGGTACCTGGGGACTGTGTGATATTTGAACATGGCAGAGGGCTGAGCAGAGATGGATGGGCCGGGTGCCACTCATTCAGCAGGTCCTGCTAATGCCAGAGTGCCGCTGAGGGTGTCAGACTGAGGCGGCCCCTCCCAATGCAGCCGGGTACGCTGGGGGAAACAGAGTCAGAGGTGGGGCGGCCCCTCCCAGTGCAGCCGGGTATGCTGGGGGAAACGGAGTCAGTGAGGCGGCCCCTCCCAGTGCAGACCGGGTACGCTGGGGGAAACAGAGTCAGTGGGGCAGCCCCTCCCAATGCAGACGGGGTACTCTGGGGGAAACGGAGCCAGAGGTGGGGCAGCCCCTCCTAGTGCAGACCGGGTACACTGGGGGAAACGGAGTCAGAGGTGGGGCGGCCCCTCCCAGTGCAGACCGGGTACGCTGGGGGAAACGGAGTCAGAGGTGGGCTGCAGGGCGGTTTGACTTGTTCGCGGGGGGCTGGTGTTTTGCAAACACTGGGTCTGCCTTTGTGTGGGGCTTGAGCTAGGAGAGTAGTACTGGTCACTCCTGCCTGTCCCCGTCCACCCCCGCCCTAACCTGGAGGGCAGTACGGAATCTTAGGGCATCATTCTTCCAGAGCCACTTGAGGCCAGCAGAGAGGAGGTGCTGTAGGAGCCGTGGGTGGGCGACCCGGCCTACCATTGGGAGCAGCTGTCTCGCTGACACTGGCAGGGTGCACCTGTTTCAAATAAAGAATGATCAGAGCTCATGCCTGTAATCCTCACCTCGTGGGAAACTGAGGCAGGAGGCTCACATCAAGACAGGAGTTTGGGACAAGCCTGGGCAACAAAGCTGAAGTCTGTCTCTAAAAAAAAAATTTAAAAATTAGCCAGGTGTGATGGCACATGCCTGTAATTCCAGCTGCTCAGGAGGCTGAGGGGGGGGGTCACTTGAGCCCAGGAGTTCGAGGCTGCAGTGAACCATGATCATGCCACTGCACTCCAGCCTGGATGACAGTGAGACTTGTCTCTAAAAAATATATATATTTTTAGAAAAGAACGGCCAGGCTCCCAAAGCCTGCCAGCCTCTGAGGGCCAGGGAAGGTGGGTACCTGGAGAACAGCTGTTCTTCGGTCCAGCCTGGCCGGAGTCTGTACCTCAGTGCTGCAGGCCCAGCCAGGTTGCCAGCCCCGGGTTGGGAGGAGGGCGAAGGTGCCGGCTAAGGAGACTTCTTCCCACATTGCCTCCCACCCCTGCCCGGCAGCTGCAGGAGAATCAGCACCTCTGACATTTAGGGGGAGAAATTCAGAATCAAGAGCAGAAGGCAGAAATGAAAGGATTTTCTCAGTAAAAGGTCAGAGTGGTTTCTCTTGTTTTTGTTTAAAAATGGTTTGTGTTGAACTATGACAAGGCCAAATGTATTAAGGCAGCAGGAACAGGGGGAGGGCGGGGGACGGCTCCTGAGAAACAGGAGGTGCAGGAACAGGCCAGGCAGCAAGGTGGAGCGGGGGGCGGCTCCACCATCAGGGCCGGGCCCAGCTCAGGTCCCGGTGGACAGGGAGCTGCCAGGACGAAGCTGGGTGCAGCCAGGCCGCCCTGTGGCTCCTGGGGAGGGTTCCCAGAGGGCTGCCTGCCAGAGGAGTGCTTTACAAGAGCTTCCTGAGCTCTGATGCACACACATGCGGCTCACCCTCAAGTCTACCGTTCCGTTCTTCCTGGCACATCCAGTGTGCAGCCGCTACCACAGTCTTAACCGTGGCGCCTTTCCACCGGCCCTGAGCCCCGATGTGCCCCTCCAGGACATCCCCTAGGCGTGGAGTTGTGCCGACTCGTCTTTGTGTCTGGCTGGGCATGTTTTGGGGGTTTACCCGCGTGGCAGCATGTCTCAGAGTTCAGCTGTATGAAGCAGTGTTGACGGGTAAACCCGGTTTTCTCTCTCCGACGGTTGAGGGCTGGTTCCACTTCCCATCTGTTAGGGATGGGATCGTGTTGCCGGGGACATCAGCGCTCAGACTCCCTGGCTGGGCACGCGGGCACGTGCTGGGCCCATGGACTCTGCGTTCAGCTCTTTGAGGAGCCGCCAGCTGTTTGCAGGGGCCGCCCCACACACGCCCCCACCAGCCACGCGGAGGGTCGGATTCCCCTCCACCCAGCAGCTTGTGCTGTTTGCTCTCTGTGGCCATCGGCGTGAGGCGGGTCCGTGTCTCGCTCAGTGCGGTTCACATTTCCCCGGTGCCCGGCATCCTGGCATGAGCTCGTTGGCCGTGTGTGGCTCTTCTCTGGAAAGATGTTCAAGGGCCCCTTAGTTGGGCCCTGTCCTCTTTATGGTGGAGTTGTGGGAGTTCGGGCATATTCTGGGTTCGGGACTTTTCAGGGACGTGGTTTGAGAGGGAGCTTTCTGGTGGGCTGGGTTTGTGTCCTGCCTGACCTGGGGCTGTGTGGGACACCTGCCAGCCCTGTGGACAGTCGGGGCCTGGGTGCCCACTGGGGCAGAACCAGCCAGCAGGCACCTGGGCAGATTTGGGCATCAGCAAGAAGTCGTTCCTGGTGAGAGCTGTCTGGAGACCGAGCACCCTGGCTTGGGAAGCAGGGGTCTCCCCGTGTTTGGGAGTGTGTGTGTCACAGGTGTGTCCCCTCCCACCTGCGGCATCTCTGCTGTGGTCTCCAGAGTGGGAAGTGGGTCCATGCCAGAGCCCTCTGCCCTGTGCCGACTGGGGTGGGGCTGGCTCTCGGGGGCAGCTGGGGAGGGAGAGAGATGACCGAGTCCCTGCTCAGAAGGGCCTCTGTCCACTCCCCACAGCCCAGGATGGTGGCACAGCAGCTCACTCAGACCTGCTGCGTGACCTGAACCCTGTAGGTCCTGCCCTGTGTCCCCTGGCACCTGCCGTGCTGTCTGGAAGCTCCTGGTCACCAGGCCATCTCCTCCTTGCCCGTTCTCCAGTTACAGGAGGCTGCCCTCTGGGCTGCAGAACCCACAGAGCCAGACCCCGCCTGGCCCCAGCAGCCCCTCACAAGTGGGGAAACCTAGGTTGTGGGGCCCCAGGCAGTCTGGAAGGCATTGCGGGACTTGCCCAGGGCGTGGGGTCTTCCAGCCTCAGTGGAGAGTGGCACTGGGGCCAGTCACAGGTGCACAGACAGGTGCTGGAGCCCCCCAGGCGGAGGAGGAAGGGGCGAGGCAGCAGCGCCTTGGGTGGGCACACCCCGCAATGCCTGGGACCCCCAGCTGCCTGTGCACATAACAGTGTAGACGACAGAGACCCTGCCCTGGGTTAATTCAGTCCCTTTAGGTGACCTGGAATAAGGCCTGGCAGGGTTAAGGACACATCTACCCCTGTCCAGGTCCTCAGGCCAAGGGAAGCCCCCATGGCTGGAGGGGCTGTGTAGGGAGGGAGGGGAGAGGGAGAGAGGCCTGCCAGGCTGACCGCTGTCCTGTCTCTTACCTGCCCCACAGGCCACCAGCCCCTCGGGCTCCAAGATGCAGCTGCTGGAGACGGAGTTCTCGCACACCGTGGGCGAGCTCATCGAAGTGCACCTGCGACGCCAGGACAGCATCCCCGCCTTCCTCAGCTCGCTCACCCTCGAGCTCTTCAGCCGCCAGACCGTGGCCTAGCCTGCAGCCGCTCCGCTCAGCCAGACCTGCGGGTCCCCTGCCCCGCCAGCCACAGGCTGGGTGCATGTCCTGCCTCTCCAGCCCCGCAGCAGCGGTATGACTGACAGACACGCCGAGACCTACGTCAGACTTCTGCTGGGGCGGCCAGCACCCTCCCCACGTGCAGACACTGTGTGTCCTGGAGCCTGGTGTGCGGGCGTCGGCTGCCAGCCCAGGTTCCTCACCTTGTGAAATAAAGTCTTCTCCCCCAGACAGTCCACCCACCCTGTGTGTCTGTGGCCTAGCCCTAGCAGGGTGGGAGGGAGGAGCGGAAGGACCTCTGTCAGCACACCACCAGCCGTAGCCCAGCGTTGTGGGGGTCAGGCATCTCCACTCAGGGAATGCACAGCCAGCACACAGGTGGCAGCTGGGACCAAGGGTGGCCGGGGTGCCCTCCCCACCACCATGGGCTGAGGCTCCTCCGCTTAGCAGCTTCCAGCTCTGCCTCGAGGCCAGGCCCCAGCTCCGGGGCTTCCCTTTGCTGATGGAACCCGGACGGAGGCACAGGGGTTGGGGGGACTGTCTTCACAGATAAGGGCGCATCGAGGGGAGACTGCCCTCTGTGCCCGTCACTCCAGGGCCAAGGGAGGGCCTGGACCCGGCTGGCAGCACCAAAGCCAGGGGCGTGTGGTGACTCCACCCCACAGGGCAGATGGAGCACCTGGCCCTCGAGGCTGGAGAGCGAGTCCCCTCCACTCGGCTCGGCAGCCCCGGCCTTAGAGGTACAGGTGCCCCTGTCTGAGCCCAGCAGAGGGGAGCCGGTGCAGCCAGGGGAACGGCCTCGCTGCAGAGACGCCGCTGCTGAGACGAGGGAGACCTGAGGCAGGGGCCAGGGGAGGAAGGACCGGGGAGGGTGGCCCCTGCCTCCTGCCTGCGAACTGGGGGCCAGGGCCATGCCCAGGGCTGCCGCCTCCACCCAGACTCCTCCAGGGCGAGGCAGCTCCAGCTCTGCTATCCCCGCCTCACCCCCTACTTTCCACTCGCAGCACCCCCCACCCACCATTAGAACACTCCACCAGCCTCCACAGACCCCACTCCCAGCACCCCCCGCCCACCATTAGAACACTCCACCAGCTCCACAGACCCCACTCCCGGCACCCCCCGCCCACCATTAGAACACTCCACCAGCCTCCACAGACCCCACTCCCGGCCCCCCCCCCGCCCACCATTAGAACACTCCACCAGCCTCCACAGACCCCACTCCCAGCACCCCCCACCCACCATTAGAACACTCCACCATCTCCACAAACCCCACTCCCGGCACCCCCCGCCCACCATTAGAACACTCCACCAGCCTCCACAGACCCCACTCCCAGCACCCCCCACCCACCATTAGAACACTCCACCATCTCCACAAACCCCACTCCCGGCACCCCCCGCCCACAGTTAGAGCACTCCACCAGGCTCTGCAAACCCTTCCTGAAAGCCCTTTTCCTCCAGGTCTCGGGGAAAGTTGGGGGGACTGTCCTCTAAGTGGCCCACTGGGAGAGATGGGTGTGCCCTGCAGCCTTGATACAGGAAGCCCCTGATTCCTCCTGCATGTCCTCTCCCAACCCCCCAACGTCACCGTTCAGTGTTGGCTTCTGTTCCTGGGCACAAAGGGTTTGACGGAGGGGTCCTCGGAGGCCCGTGGGGTTCAGCTGCACGAGGCTTTGTGCGGGACGCAGGCTGTGCAGACAAGAGGAGAAGTGAGACGTTTCCATGTCAGGCAAAGGCTGTTCTGCCCTGGCTCGGCCCCTGGACACACATGTGCCTCAGACAGACATGGCCCCGCCAGAGCTGGGCAGCCACTGGCTCTCACACTGAAACCGGGAGCCCCAGACTGCCCGGCCCCATCGCAGCCCTGGGGCTGCCGCCGCCCCACGTCTCAGCTGAGCACACCGGGGCCCACGCAAGATGCTGCTCCCATGGCCACAGATGATCAGAACGAGGGCCCTGGTCTAGCCTTTGGGCTGTCCTCCGCCAATACTCCCCAGGCCAATCCCAGGGTCCTGGCACCCCAGCCCCCACCACCCTGCTTTCCCCATCACCATTCCTGCCACGCCACAGCCTGAGCGCCGAGGTGCCTGTTCCCACCCACCCTTTCACTGCCAGCAGCCCCGGTGACGGCCCCCCCGACACACTCATGGAGCTGGGGCTTTAGGACCAGGGAGCCAGCACCACCCTGGCTGTGAACACAGAGGGGCAGGGGTCGGTTCTTGTCAAGGCAATTTAGGAGATGGGGTCTGACTGGGCCCTGAAGGCGGGTGGGACCCCAACAGGTGGGAAGCGGGGATAGGGTGGGCCCAGAGGCTGGAGGTCAGGGGCTGTCCTGGGGGAGGACAGAGGGCTGGGCCCTCAGGCAGAACAGAAGCCCGCAGCCTCTGCCCCGGGGGCAGCAGGAGGAGTGGTCCCTGGTGGGTGACAGCCAGGTCCAGGTCCAGGCAGGAGCCCCCCCAAAGGTGGTGGTCTTGATGGCAAGGCCAGAGCTAAACTCCAGCCAGCCCAGGTAGGAATGGAATTTATCGGGAGGATTTGGGGCAGAGGCTGAGAAAACGGGAGGGTGGAGAGGTGGCTCAGCCTCAGGTGGCTCTGGCACTGACTCCCCTGGTGGACACACACCCCACAGCTCCGGGACCCTGGGACCGCCGATTCTGCCATCACCGATGCCAAACCTGGTGGCCAAGGAGCACTGGCCACGGACTCCACCCACGCCAGAAACACCGCACCAGGGGATCCCACAGCCACAGACCCCGTGGCCACAGGACTCCACCCACTGTCCCCAAGTCCTTGCGTCACCTTCCCGAGATCTGAGGCTGCTGAACCTTCTGGTTGCTGCAGGCCGGGCCACTGCCCACACCTGCCTTCCACCCTGGCTTCCGTGGCAATCGGGACAGGCTTGGCAGCTAAAGGGCCACAGACAACCACCCTGTCCCCAGTGCAACCTCACGTCCGCATCCGGACCCGTGGCTCCTTTCTGCCTTGGTCTCCCCTTCCCCCTCCACAGCCAGGGGTCTCCAAAGCACCTTCCTTTCGGGGGGAGCCTGGGGCTGGCCCCTCCCCTGCCGGCTCCCCGGGAGGGTCTACAACAGGCTGGGCCCCCAGCCAGCGCTGAGATGCAGCAGCTCCGGCTCTACTCAGATTGTGGGATTCTCCTTTCCTGTGAAGAGGCAGGGGTGGGGCGCAGCCCTCACACCCCCAAGGGACATGTCTGGGTGGGCTGGAGAGAGCAGAGGTCTCTGATAACACATCTCCCTCGCGGGCTGATTTAATAAACCTTCCCCACGAGTTTGTCAAATCCTCTTCACGCGTCTGCCAGTGGAATGGGAAAGAAACAGTGCGTGAGGACCCCGGGAGGCACCGCCGGGCCCCGGGCCCCGCCCAGCCCTGGCCGCCAGGCCAGAGAAAGTTCTGGTTCTGGCAGATTCCCCGCTTCCCCCAGCTCCTTAGTGGGCACCCAACGCTAAATGGTTCTTAAGCCGCTAATGACTAATTTTAAGGGATTAGTGCCGCAGCAATAAACTGTAATTGCCAGGATGTAACAGGATTTGGGGGGCCCCAGGGCTCCTTCCAACTTCCCGGCAGGCCGGGAAGGACAGTGCCACCTGCCGGGGCCTCCGAGGGACCAACCTCCCTCCCTCCCTCCCTCCCTCCCACTGCACCTGGCATGGGGCAGCCAGCACAAGACCCTTGCAAGGTGAGTCTCTGTCTCTCTCCTTCCCGCAGACACCTCGCGAAAGTTCTGGAGAAATCCCTGGGTTTTGTGCAGCCTCTCACTCCTCAGAGTGGGGTCCCTAGAAGTGCCTGAGAAAGGCAGGTCCTCAGGTCCCGCCTGGAACAATTGTGAGAATCCACCTTTAACAAATCTCTCGGGCAGCTCGTACACACGGAGGCTCTCGTCGGCTTGGAACTTGCCAATTGGCAATGCCCATCCCCATCCCATAATGATCCTGCAAGTCTGGTCGTCAGGAGAGGAGACCTCAGTGCAGAAAGACAGGGGCTGGCCCACCAACGCCTTCTGCCAGTCTGTGTTGGGTGTGGACTCAAACCCTGCTCTCTCGACTGCAAATTCAGCTGCCCCTCCAGGCCCCAGCGTCTGAGGTAAACTTGGCCCATTGCCCTCCTGTTAAAATGTCGCCAGGACACCGGGGCCGGTGAGGGCCGGGACCTTCATCCAGAGACAGCATTGGAGGGAGACTCAGAGGTCCAGGGACTCAGAACCTCAGGCCATACATACCGGAGTGTGTTTGCAGGCATGTACATGCAGAGGTGTGGGTATGCACCACTGCCACGCCTGGACACACGACCCATGTACACATGTGTACATACAGGCATGTGCAGTGCATGTACCCAGGCTTGGTTTGTGTGTGCACGTGAGCATGCGTGTACATGTGCCATGTGTGTGCATAATTGCACATGTATATTGGTGTGTAGCCCTGTGTGCACATGTGTACATAGAGGCATGTGTATGTGCATGTATCCCTGTATGGTTTGTGTACATGAGCATGTGTGTGCATGTGACGTGTGCATGTGTGACTGCACGTGTATTGGTGCATGTCGTGTGCACATAGGTGCATATGTGCACCTGTGTGCAAGCATGACTGTGCACGTGTGTACTGGTGTGGGCCACGTGTGCATTGTACATGTGTGTACACACGACTGCATGTGTGTTGGTGCATAGCCATGTGTGCACATGGATGCATATGTATGCACCTGTGTGCATGCATGCTTGCACCCTGAGGACAGGCGGCTTCACCAGAATGCTTAAATTCCTGCTTCCAGCCCAGAGACGAGGAGTTCCCTGTCCGAAGTCGCACAGTGAGAGAGGCCCAGCAAGGAGGCGCTAGGAGCCCAGTCCAGACATCAGCTGGCTCAGCCTGGCAGTCTCATTTTGTTTTACGTTTTCTTTAACTGCACAATTCCAATGCATTTTTAACACTAAAACAAAACACAGATCCCTCCAACAATACAGGAGGAACGTAGAGTGAAAAGGAGAAGTCCCCTTCTGGCTCCCATCCCAGACTCTCCCGCCTGTGGGTGGATATGCACACCTGCCATATGGACACACGAAAACACACGGTTTTGCTTCCCTGGGGGGCCTGTGTGGTTTTAAAATCCCTACGTATTGTTCCACAGCTTGATTTTTCTCACTTGACAATACGTCTTGGAAATTTTCCACAGAAACGTCTACCGATGTACTTCACTGGGTTTTGCTGTTGCTGCCAACACCCTCAAGAAGTTTTATTGAAAATGGTGACGCACAGAAACACCAGGTTCTCGTCTTAAAGTAAAATTGACAGCATTTTCCACAACTTCCATAGTTCTGAACCAAAGCAAAACACAACACTGAGTCCCAGATCCCAGCAAGCAGAGGTGGGAACCACACCTCTGAGAACCACAGGGAGAGGCTCCGGGGAAACAGCACCTGCCGACTGATGCCCTGATCTTGGACCTGGGCCCCCAGAACCTCGAGAAAGAACTGCCGCGGCGGAGGCCACCCTGGTGGGTCATCTTCTGGGCTTTGGTTACAGCAGCCAGAGCTGCCCAACTCATCCTCACCCACGAGTGAGGCCTCCCTTCTGCTCATCTCCTGAGCCAGCTCTATCCTTTCTTCCGGCATTCCTCACTACCTGGCATTTTGTTCAATGCATAGTTTATTTATGATAGACACGTACTGCACGTCTGTTTCAGTAGATGCAGGAATGTTTTAGACAGTTTAGTGTCCCCACCCACAGAACAGCACTAAGAGAGACGCCATGCGAACCGCATATGTAACTTGACATTTTTTAGTAGCCACATTAAATAGTAAGCAGAAGCCAGTGAAATTAGTGTTATTAAATACACCTTCTTTAACCCAATATATCCTAAATGGCATCGTTTCGATGTGTAATCAATATGGACAGTGAATGGGACCTTCCCCAGTCAGCCTTGGTCTCGGGGATCCCACTGGATTTCCCACTTGTCCTTCTCGGTTGGGTCCAGCCACCCCAGGTGCTCCTGGCTCTGGCGTGTCACCCCCGTGGGGAAAGGAGGGGGCCTTGTCACGTTTGCTGAGGAAGCTGGCGCCTGTCATGGCTCACACCAGTGCACGGCCGTACGCCGGTGAATCCATGCTGTGTGGTGACAGCTGATGGCGTGCTGTGTCCCTACTTGACTAATGAGAAAACTGGAACCAGAGAACAAGGGAAGCGGCTGTCCCAGCTCTGGTGTCCCTGGGCACAGGTGGAGGTGGTGGCAGAGCCAGGCCTGGCTCCCTCCTGGGCAGAGACAGAGGTGAGCAGTGAGCGGTGCCCACCAAGGACAGGGGACCTGGAGCTCAAGGTCCCTCAGCTTCCTCCAAGCACCTCTTCCCAGATGGACCTGGGGGCTGGGCAGCCGGGCGCACCCCGGCCGGGACATCAGGCGGCCTCAGTTCAATGCTGGCTCAGCCCAGCCTGCGGGACGGTCATGGGCAAGGGTCCTCCCCTCCCCGGGCCTCAGTCTTCGAATCTGGAAAACGGACGGACCACAGAACCTGCGGGGGGTGTCACCTGGCCCAGCACCCAGCCCGGGTAGGGGGACACCCCAGGGCACAGTATGTGGCCTCTTCAGCATAACACTATAATTAACCCAATTACCCACCGCCTTCATGCTTTTTTTATTTAAAATGTAAATTAAATTTTGCAGCAGGTTTACAGGCTGTTAACGGAATTCACTAATCAAACCCAACACCAAGTCCTCGAAAATGAGAATTCAAAAAGGTCTATATTTGCATATTCATGTTTTAAATAGGGTTCAGAAGGTATATTTGCAGCTGATGAAAGGATTAATTAAATCTATTTGCATTGGTGAAGCATTTTAACCCCTTCTGAGCTGGCCGAAGAGGGGAAGGCCCTGGGGCCTGGTGGTAAACGTAGCCTCGGGCGGACAGCTAGAGGTGCTGCACCTGCTGCCCGTTCCTGGGGCCCCCCATCCCAGCAGGGAGCCTCCCCCAGCCCAGTATGGCTGAGTGGGCACCAGACCCGGGGCCTTCACCGCAGCCCCACAGCAGCCCTGCGACACAATAGCTTCAGGGGTTTTTACTTTAAAAACAAACATACACTAGAATTTTGGTTTTTTATAACATTCATACTCACTTTAACATATTTAGAAAACGTGGGAAAGTCTCAAGAAAAAAATGCAAGTCACTTAAGTCCGGGCACGGTGGCTCACGCCTGTAATCCCAGCACTTTGGGAGACTGAGGCCGGCGGATCACCTGAGGTCGGGAGTTCGAGACCAGCCCGGTCAACATGGAGAAACCCCATCTCAACTGAAAATACAAAATTAGGGAGTCACCATGGTGCGCGCCTGCAATCCCAGCTACTCGGGAGGCTGAGGCAGGAGAATGGCTTGAACCTGGGAGGTGGAGATTGAAGTGAGCCGAGATCGCACCATTGCACTCCAGCCTGGGCCACAGAGCGAGACACCATCTCAAAAAAATAAGAAGTCGTCCGGGCGCGGTGGCTCAAGCCTGTAATCCCAGCACTTTGGGAGGCCGAGACGGGCGGATCACGAGGTCAGGAGATCGAGACCATCCTGGCTAACACGGTGAAACCCCATCTCTACTAAAAAATACAAAAAACTAGCCGGGCGAGGTGGCGGGCACCTGTAGTCCCAGCTACTCGGGAGGCTGAGGCAGGAGAATGGCATAAACCCGGGAGGCGGAGCTTGCAGTGAGCTGAGATCGCGCCACTGCACTCCAGCCTGGGCGACAGAGCGAGACTCTGTCTCAAAAAAAAAAAAAAAAAACAAGAAGTCACTTAAACACCCCCACTCAGCAATGCCTCTGGAGACTCTTATCTTCCCGCCCCTCCTCCATGTACATGTTGTGTGATAGTGTCTGTGCGTGTGCACATGTATGTTGTGGGTGTGCACACATGTGTACATGTGTTGTGGTTGTGCATGTGTGCATGTGCACATGTGAGTGTACATGTGTGCACTTGTGGATGTGTGCACGTGTGCATGTGTGCACGTGTGTTGAGTGTGCGTGTGCAGTGTTGTGAGTGTGCATGTGTGCACATTTGTGAGTGTGCACACATACCTGTGTTGTCTGCACGCACACGCACACACATGCAGAATCAGCCCCCGGAACCTGCAGCTCTCACATGTATGTCCCCAGGCAGGGTCTCATGTACAGACCTGGTGGGCACTCTGCAGGTGGGAGCACCCTCCTACAACGCAGCCCTGCATGACCCCATGAGGGCCACCCCACAGCTGCTCAGAGCCCTGGCACGGTCTGGGGCCCTGGCCACCTTTTTCACAACGTGTGGTGTGAGGACGAGTGTGGTGCCCTCACCCAACACCCCAGAATCCCCAGGAAGAGGGCGTCTTGGCAGCCTTACAGCTCACGTCCAAGTGGGCTCTAGGTACAAACACGGGAGTTATACATGTAACACATGCCTGTAGACACGGGACAGAAACACTCAGAACTGTGCATGCAACATGTGGACATGGGCAGCTACAGACATCACGTGTGCACCGTGTCATATAAACAAGCAGCTACAGATATCATGTGTGCGTCATGTGGAAAACAGTTACAGACGTGTGTGCCATGTCACATAGACAAGCAGTTACAGATGTCATGTGTGTGCCATGTCATATAGACAGGCAGCTAGACATGTGTGCACTGTGTTACCTAGACAAGCAGTTAGACATGTACACTGTGTCATATAGACAGGCAGTGACAGACATGTGTTGTGTCATATAGACAGGCAGTGACAAATGTGTGTGTCCTGTCATATAGACAAGCAGTTACAGACGCGTGTGCCGTGTCATACAGACAGGCAGTGACAGATGTGTGTGTGCCGTGTCATACAGACAGGCAGTGACAGACGTGTGTGCACCGTGTCATACAGGCAGTGACAGACGTGTGTGCCGTGTCATATAGACAGGCAGTGACAGACGTGTGTGCCGTGTCATATAGACAGGCAGTGACAGACGTGTGCACCATATCATATAGATAATATGTATGCACAGAGCTGTAGGCACAACATACATGCATATGACATACACTATATACACATGTACTTTAGACACGGATGGACACACCCAGCAATACACATGAGGCACGTGTACCTGTGTAGTTACAGCATATGTGCAGAGTGTAACGTGGAGCATGTTACAGAGTTACACCACACACATGCCTGGAGTTGAAGAGCCGAGACGTTTACACGTGTAGTTACAGATGCAGTATACACACACGGTGTGATGGTTCACACAATCCACTTGATGGAAGGGTGCAAAGTATCGACCCTGGGAGAGTCTGTGAGGTGCTGCCAAAGGAGATCAACATTTGAGTGGGTGGCTGGGAAACGCAGACCCATCCTCAATCTGGGTGGGCACCATCTAACCAGCTGCCAGCACAGTGAGGATAAAGCAGGCAGAAAAATGTGAAAAGAGAGACTGGCCTGGCCTCCCAGCCTCCATCTTTCCCCCGTGCTGGGTGCTTCCTGCCCTCGAACATCAGACTCCAAGTTCTTCAGTTCTGGAACTTGAACTGGCTCTCCCTGCTCCTCAGCCTGCAGAGGGCCTACTGTGGGACCTTGTGATTGTGTGAATTAATACTTAATAAACTCCCCTGTATATGTATATATATTCCATTAGTTCTGTCTCTCTAGAGAACCCTAACACCCACAGACGTACACATACGACTGACATATTGTTCAATGACGTTTACGGAGGTCGCTGTTCTGAACTGAGCTCCTGCACTGGGCCCCGGCGGAGTGGACCAGAGTGGAAGCACGGGTCCTGGGGCCCATCATCCGACTAAACTTAGAAGCGGGCCAGTTCCCCCAAAAACAGGAGATCATAGCAACCAGTGGTGAGGGTTCCGTCCACCTGAGCCAGCCCGACACCAAAGTCCCCTCCGCTTCAGCCCTCTAAGGAAAGGGACTCGGAGATGACCCATCGGGTTTTCATTCATTGTCTGCACTGCCCTGGTCTTTTCTGTCTGTGAAGCCCGTGCCTTCTGCTCAGTTCCACAGATGGAGCTGCCACGTTCAGGAATCGGTAACAGGAGCCACTCCCATCATTAAATCCAAGTCGTTGAAATACTGTTTTTTGACAATACACATAGAAATATATATGTGTATATATACGTATATCTATGTATATATGTATGTCTATATATGTCTACAGAGAAATATGTACTACAGATTTAAATATATACACATAGAAATGTATAAATATATACACTGTTTTTTTGTTTGTTTGTTTGTTTTTTTGAGATGGAGTCTCGTTCTGTCACCCAGGCTGGAGTGCAGTGGCATGATCCCGACTCACTGCAACCTCCGCCTCCCGGGTTCAAGTGATTCTCCTGCCTCAGCCTCCTGAGTAGCTGGGATTACAGGTGCCCACTACCATACCCAGCTATTTTTTTGTTGTTGTTTTTAGTAGAGACGGGATTTCACCATGTCGATCAGGCTGGTCTCAAACTCCCGACCTCATGATCTGCCCACCTCAGCCTCCCAAAGTGCTGGTATTACAGGTGTGAACCACCGCACCTGGCCCACACATTTTTTTTTTTTTTTGAGACAGGATCTCACTCTATTGCCCAGGCTGGAGGGCAGTGGTGTGATCACAGCTCACTGAAACCTCCACCTCCCAGGCTCAAGCGATCCTCCCACCTCAGCCTCCCGGAATAGCTGGGAACACAGGCACCCACCACCACGTCTGGCTAATTTTTTGTATTTTTGGTAGAGATGGGGTTTGGCCATATTGCCCAGGCTGGTCTCAAACTCCTGACCTCAGGTGATCCTCTGGTCTCGGCCTCCCGAAGTGCTGAAATTCCAGGAGTGAGCCAGCACACCTAGCCTGTGCACATGTATTTATACATATATTTATGTCTACACAGATAAATATCTCAATATGTACACATTTCTATAGACAATACATACCATATCTATGAAGACACAAATAATGTTTTCAGGGAATTTGGACATACTGCATATGCTGTTTTGTGTTATTCCTGTTTTCACTAAAAATTAGAAGACGATGCTCTTTCCACACCATTACATCCCTCCGGAAGTGCAGTTTCAACGGCCGCCGAGAGCCCCACTGAGTGCCTTAAATATCTGATCCCCGCTTTCTGTCAGGAAATTCAGTTTTTCCCTTTCGTTACGATTATTTCTCAGCAGTCACCTATAAGCCATGAGCCCGCCAACCTCCGGCCCGTGCCTTACAGGAGCCTCCCGGGAGATCACCGGGGAGCGGGAGGAGGCTTGGAGGCTTCAGCTGTGTTGCTTTGTCCAGTTCATTCCCAGAATGGGCCCCCAGGTTGCAGATGGGAAACTGAGGGTCGGGGAGACCAGCAACACAGCCATACAGCGGAGGTCGCTGAGAGCGGGAGAAACGTACACGGGAAGAAGATGGAGTTTGTAGTTTAAAGAAAAAGCGGCCGGGCACGGTGGCTCACGCCTGTAATTCCAGCACTTTGGGAGGCCGAGGCAGGCGGATCACGAGGTCAGGAGATCGAGACCATCCTGGCTAACACAGTGAAACCCCGTCTCTACTAAAAATACAAAAAATTAGCCAGGTGTGTTGGCGGGCACCTGTAGTCCCAGCTAGAGGCTGAGGCAGGAGAATGGTGTGAATCCGGGAGGCGGAGCTTGCAGTGAGCTGAGATCGCGCCACTGCACTCCAGCCTGGCTGATGGAATGAAACTCTGTCTCAAAAACAATAAAAATTAAAAATAAATAAATTAGCTGGGTGAGGTGGCACATGCCTGCTATCCCAGCTACTTGGGAGGCTGAGGCAGGAGAATGGCTTGAATCCAGAAGCTAGAGGTTGCAGTGAGCCAAAATTGCACCACTGCACTCCAGCCTGGGCGACAGAGCAAGACTCTGTCTCAAGAACAGAAACATGTAGTTGTGAACCCACCACTCCATCGTCCCCCAAAACCCTCCCACCCTCTGACACTGGGCTTTTTTTTTTTTTTCCAAGACAGGATCTCGCTCTTTCGCCCAGTGTGCAGTGTAGTGGCGCAATCTTGGCTCACTGCAACCTCTGCCTCCCAGGTTCAAGCAATTCTCGTACCTCAGCCTCCTGCGTAGCTGGGATTACAGGTACCCACCACCATACCCAGCTTATTTTTGTATTTTTAGTAGAGACAGGGTTTTACCATGTTGGCCAGGCTGGTCTCAAACTCCTGACCTCGTGATCCACCCGCCATGGCCTCCCAAAGTGCTGGGATTACAGGTGTGAGCCACCGCTCCCAGCCAACACTATGCTTTTAATTCCTGGGAATAACTTGTGGTGTGCATGTCCACCCAGGCTGCCACAACAACATCTCATAGACCAGGCCACTTGTAAACAACAGAAATCCGTTTCTCTCAGTCCTGGAGGCTGGAAGGCTGAGATCAAGGTGCGGGCTGGTTCAGTTCCTGGGGAGGCCTCTTTCTGGCTTGTGGGTGGTGTCTTTTCCCATGGCTGGGAGGGAGGGAAGGGGGAGAGGCAGAGAGGGAGAGAGAAGAAAGAGCTCTTTTCTCCTTACAAGGCCACAGTCTTATCAGATCAGGGTTGCACAATTAAGACTTCATTCAACCTTAATCACCTCCTTAAGGCCTTATCTCCAAGCACGGTCACACCGGGGCTGCAGCTGCAACGTGAATTTGGAGGGCGCACAATTTGGTCCATAGCACATGGGTTTGACCTAATGGTCAGTGTTTGAAGTAATTTAAACAAATGTGATAAATGTAGCTAGTGATTTTAATATTTAGAAGAATTTGATTAAAGTCTATAATCAATACCTAAATACCTGGGAAACTTTATTGGTTAATTTTTTTAATTGGGATTCATTAATTGTGCAATTGTGTTTAAATATTTAGGGACATAGACTTAGGAGGTTCGTAAGGTGAGTGAACTGATCAGGAGACGAAGCAGAGACAGGTGGGAGGGCGTCTCCACATACGCAGGAGCCTCTTGGAGATGAAAGATTCCGGAACAGAGACACGAGGAGGCTTTTTTGTCAGAGGCCTTCTAGCCAGAGCAACTCCATCTCGAACAGGGGCTGGGAAAAATGGGGCTGAGACCTGCAGTCCAGGAGGCTGAGTCTTCTTAGTCACAGGATAGCATAGGAGGTCCCAAGACACAGGTCACAAAGACCCCGCTGATAAAACAGGATGTGGCAAAGAAGCTGGCCAAAGCCCACCAAAACCAAGATGGTGATGAACGTGACCTCTGGTCATCCTCAATGCTCATTATGCTCTAATTATAATACAGTGGCATGCCAAGAGACACTCCCACCAGTGCCATGACAGTTTACAGATGCCATGCCAACACCTGGAAGTTCCCCTCTATGGTCTAAAAAGGAGAGGAACCCTCAGTTCTGAGAACTCTCTACCCCCTTTCCTAGAAAGCTCATGAATAATCTACCCCTTGTTTTGCATATGATCAATAAATTACCATAAAAATAGCCAGCCAGCAGCCCCTGGCAGCTCTGCCTATGGAGTGGTTACCTTTTGTTTCTTGACTTTGCTAATAAACTTGCTTTCACGTTATGCTATGGACTCACCCTGAATTCTTGTGTGAGGTCAAAGAATATCCCTCTTGGGGTCTGGATCAGGACCCTTGTCCAGTAACAGTTTGTGACAGAGCAGGAGCTTTGCCATCTTGGACAAATACCACCATTCTAAAGTTCACTTTGATCAAAAGCTGCCTATATCCAAAGGTCATCCGCCTAATGGCTAAGGTCAGCATGACAATAAACCACAAATAACATCTCCGACCAGAAACATTCCAAACCCCTCCCCAACCAGAGATATGCCAGCCCTGAGATAACCCCCCTCCAGCCAGAAAGAAGTCAGCCCCAAGATAACCTCCCCTCTGCCCAGAGACATTCCAACCCCACCATAAAACTTCCCACACAGAAACATTCCAAACCTGTGATAAGCCCCCTCACCCTAAAACCTATATATACTCTTAGTCTGTAAGAGAGAGCGCTTGTGAGTGGGCACAGTGGCTCATGCCTGTAGTCCCAGCACTTTGGGAGGCCAAGGCGGGCAGATCATGAGGTCAGGAGTTCAAGATCAGCCTGGCCAACACGGTGAAACCCCATCTCTACTAATAATAAAAAAAGTAGCCAGGCATGGTGGCACGCACATGTAGTCCCAGCTACTCGCAGGGCTGAGGCAGAAGAATCGCTTGAACCTGGGGGGCGGAGGTTTCAGCAAGCTGAGATTGTGCCACTGCACTCCAGCCTGGTTAACAGAGCAAGAGTCCATCTCAAAAAAAAAAAAAAAAAAAAAGAGAGAACACTCCTGACCAAAATCAGCCAGAAGCCCCACTCTGGTTTATTCCTGCAAAATAAACCTGTCTCTGACTGTTGAGCTGCTTTTCATGTTTCTTTCTTCTTTCTTTAACTCTTAGAGTTTGTCCCATGTTGAGGGCGTGAAGCTGGGTCTCTCTTGCAGGCTGCTGGCCCAGTGTGACCTGGAGTCAGCCAGATGCTGAATTTCTCTGCTCGTGAGCACCATCTCCACCCCTAGCCAGGGACTCCAGAGAGGCCTCAGATGTCACAAAACAAGTCATTCTCCTGGGCTGTCCCCCCACCAGCCACTGGCCGTTGTCTCTTTGTTCAAGCCACCAAGGGGCTCCTGAAGCCCCATTTCTAGTTTAGGAATGAGTGATCGGAAAAACTTTAAGTGACTGAGAAAACTGCTGCTGAAAGATGCCGTCTGTGCAAGGAAAACGTGGCGAAGTGAGAGACAGGGGATGAGGCAGGGTTTTGAGGAAACCGAAAGGCGCGGGCAGGACAGATGTACCCCTTGGAGGCAGGAAATGGCTGCAGAAGCTTAAACGGTTTACACAGAACCAAGCTGGAATGATTTTGTGAGCCTATTTATGAAGCTGAATAAAACATGAATAATTTTTTTTGAGACAGAGTCTTGCTCTGTTGCGCAGGGTGGAGTGCAATGGCACGATCTCAGCTCACTGCAACCTCTGCCTCCTGGGTTCAAGTGATTCTCTTGCCTCAGCCTCCTGAGTAGCTGCGGTTACAGGCACCCACCATCATGTCTGGCTAATTTTTGTACTTTTAGTAGAGATGGGGTTTCACCATGTTAGCCAGGCTGGTCTCGAACTCCTGACCTCATGATTTGCCAACCTCAGCCTCCCAAAGTGCCGGGATTACAGGCGTGAGCCACCGCACCTGGCCTGCAACTGAACTTTTTCTCACTCAATGTTCTAAGATTTATTCATATTATTCTTGGATTGTTGTTGATTTCACCACGGTATAAAATTCCATAGTATGAGTATACCAAAAATGTATTTATCCATCAAACGGATGTTTGGTCTGTTTCCAACTTTTTGCTACTAGAAACAGTGTGGTGTGAACATCCCATTACCTCTCTCCTTGAGTTCATGTAGAAAAGTTTATTTAGGATTTAACTCAGAGTAGAACTTCTGGGGCATTGCACCTGTAAATGTTCAGCTTTACAAGCTAAAGCCTAATTATTTTCCAAAGTGCTGAGACAAATTTACCTTTCCACCAACAAGATGCAAGATCTTTTTATTTTTTAAATTTTAGAGACAGGGTCTTGTTCTGTTGCCCAAGCTGGAGTGCAGTGGCACCATCATAGCTCACTGCAGCCTTGAACTTCTGTGCTCAAACAATTCTCCTGCCTCAACCTCCCAAGTAGCTGGGATGACAGGCACATACCACCACATCTGGCTAATTTTTTTTTTAAGAGGTGGGGTCTCACTGTGTTGCCCAGGCTGGTCTCAAACTCCTGACCTCAAGCAATTCTCCAGCCATGGCCTCCCAAACAGCTGGGATTATAGGCGTGAGCCACTGCGCCCAGCCAAGGTGCAAGATCTTGCTGCATCTTGTCACCAACACTTTGCACTACAAGACTTTCCAAGTTTTTCCAGTTTGTACTGGGTACAAAATGGCAACTTGAACATGCATGTTCTTGAATACAGACTTTCAAAGTTTTTCCAGTCTACTGGGTACAAAATAGCAACTTGAACATGCATGTTCTTGAATACCAAGAAAGCTAGATATCTTCTCATAGGAGTATTTGCCATTCATATTTCTTCTGTTGCGAAATGGTCATTCCTGTCTGTTACTCATTTTTCTGTGGGCTTGGGTCTCTTTCTTACCGATGTTGTGGAATTCCTTTCATACTTGGATACCCACCCTTTGCTGCTATACGTGTGGAAGAGATCTCCTTGCACCCTGTGACTTGTTTTTATCCTCTTTATGTCATTTCTTGATAAACAAAGTTCTCGACGTGCATGTAGTTGAATTTATCAATCTTTTATGTTACGGTCAGCGCTCTTGTGTCTTAAGAAACCCCAACACAGTGAGAACATAAACATAATCTCCCACACTGTCTTCTGCAAGTGACTTTTATTTATGACGTGAGACAGAAACTCAATTTCATTTTTTCCACATGAATAACGAATTGTCTCAGCAGCATTTATTAAACAGTCTCCTGTTTCCTGAGCTGATTCCACCGCCCATGCTGTCATAAATCAGGCCTCCACACACACGTGGATCAGCGTCTGCGCCTTTGTTCTTTTTCCTCGGTCACGACGTCTATCCCAGCCTTCCTGCCAAACTCTCTTAATTAATGAGCTCCACACACAGGGGATCGGGGTCACTCCTGGGTGGCGGGCAGTGACTTGGAGGGACTGCGAAGGGGCTGCTAGCTTCTTGAAATGTTGTGTTTTTTTTCTTTTTTTTTAAAGAGAATACATCAAGTGCTTCACTATCATAAATTATAGTTGGATCCCTCTTCCAGATAAGAACTCTGGAATAAATCCAATCTATTCCTCTTTTCCTAAGAGTGTTTTTTCGTTTCGTTTTGAGACAAGAGTTTTGCTCTTGTTGCCCAGGCTGGAGTGCTATGGCACAATCTCAGCTCACTGCAACCTCCACCTCCCGGGTTTCAAGCGATTCTCCTGCCTCAGCCTCCCAAGTAGCTGGGATTACAGGCGCCCGCCACCATGCTTGATTAATTTTTTGTATTTTTAGTAGAAATGGGGTTTCACCATGTTGGCCAGGCTGGTCTCGAACTCCTGACCTCAAGTGATCCGCCCAGCTCAGCCTCCCAAAGCGCTGGGATTACAGGCGTGAGACACCGCATCCGGCCTCGAGTTTTTAACATGTGAATTTTTATTGGAGTTAACAAATAAGAATAAAGATACACAAATATAAGGGTGCAGCTCAGTGAGTCTTTGTTTTTCAACTCCCAACAGAAAACTTTATCGGGCCCCCACCCCCTGCCGCAAAAACCATCTGTGCCCACGAGGGCAACTCCTCCCACTGGGGAGATGACTTTTGCCTGCTGTGAACATCATGGAAATGAAACCGCACACAGTGTGTCTTCACTTGTGTCTGGCTTCTGCCCAAATGCTGTTTGCATTACACTCAGCCGCTGTGGCTGTGGGTGGCTATTTTCACTCATTGTCATTAGTGCACAGGATTCCACAGCATGACTATTTCACAGTTTATCCATTCTGCTGCCAACGGGTAGGGTTCCACTTGGGGCATCAAGAATGGGTCACTGTGAGCAGTCTTGTCCACATCTTCTGGGGAACACAGGTGTGCACTTCTGTGGGATACGGACCCAGGAATGGAACCACTGGGTCAAAGGACATCCAACTCAACTTTATTTTTTTGAGATGGACTCTTGCTCTGTCGCGCAGGCTGGAGTGCAGTGGCATGATCCCAGCTCACTACAACCTCTGCCTCCCGGGTTCAAGCAATTCTCCTGCCTCAGCCTCCCAAGTAGCTGGGATTATAGGCGCCCACCCCATGCCCAGCTAATTTTTGTATTTTTAGTGGAGATGGAATTTCATCGTATTGGTCAGGCTGATCTCGAACTCCTGACCTCAGGTGATCCACCCACTTCAGCCTCCCAAAGTGCTGGGATGACAGGTGTGAGCCACCACACCCGGCCATTACATCAGCTTTAGCAGACACTGCCAAACAGATTTCTAGTGACTGGCATCACTCCCATAAGCAGTGTTTGGGAATGCCGATCCTCCATGTGCTCACAGCCCTTGGTATGTTTCACCTTTTTCATTTTAGCCATTCTGATGGGTATGTGGTGGTATCTTATCATGGGTTTATTTTTGAGACGGGATCTCACCATCACCCAGGCTGATGTACAGTGGCACAGTCAAAGCTCACTGCAACCTTGAATTCCTGGGCTCAAGCAATCCTCCCAGCTCAGGCTCCTGACCAGCTGGGACTACAGGTATGTGCCACGACCACGCCCAGCTGATTTTTGTATTTTTAATAGAGAGAGGGTCTCACTATGTTGCCCAGGCTGGTCTCAAACTCCTGGGCTCAAGTGATCCTCTCACCTTGGCCTCCCAAAGTGCTGAGATTACAGGTGTGAGCCACCATGCCCAGCCTGTCCTTTTTTGTTTTTTTGAGATGGAGTCTCGCTTTGTCACCCAGGCTGGAGTGCAATGATGTGATCTTGGGTCACTGCAAACTCCGCCTCCCAGGTTCAAGCAATTCTCCTGCCTCAGCCTCCCAAGTAGCTGGGATTACAGGTGTGTACCACAACACGCAGCTAATTTTATTTTTTTTAGTAGGGATGGGTTTCACCACGTAGGTCAGGCTTGTCTCCAACTCCTGACCTCAGGTGATCCACCTGCCTCGGCCTCCCAAAGTGCTGGGATTACAGGTGTGAGCCACTGTGCCCAGCCCCTACTTTGTCATTTTTTAATGGTTAATATTTTCTGCATATTGTTTAAGACATCTTTGTTTAGCCCAAGATGATTAAGCTATTCTTCTATATTTTATGGTAGAAGCTTTATGGTTTCACTTTTCTGTTTAGATATTTGATTAATAATCTCAAATTAATTTTACTTATGGCATGAGATCAAGGTTCATTCTTCCTCTTCTGAATATCCAGTTACTCTAAAACCATTAATTGAAAAGACCATCCTTTCCTCTCTGAATTACACTGGTGCCTTTGTCATAGATCAGAGGGCTATGTATGTGGTGATTTCTTTCTAAGTTTTCACAACAAAACTCATGAGGATTTTGATGTTGCATTGAATCTACGGATCAATTTGAGGGGAACTGACATCTTAATATCACTGAGTCAGTTCATGAACACAGTATCTCTCTTCATTTATTTAGCACTTTTTAATTTCTCAGCCACATTTTATAGTTTTTAATATAGAGACCTTACATATTTTTCATTAGATTCCCAGGTATTGTAAAAATTTATTTTCTAATTTTTGAAACTATAGGAATACAATTGATGTTTGTATATTAGTTTCAGTATATTGTATCCAGTGAATTTTGCTAAAATTATTAATTTAATAGCTTGTGGATTTTTTTTTCTTTTTCTTTTTCTTTTTTCTTTTTCTTTTTTTTTTCTTTTTTTTTTTTTTGAGATGGAGTTGCCCTCTTATTGCCCAGGTTGGAGTGCAATGGCGCAATCTTGGCTCACCACAACCTCCATCTCCTGGGTTCAAGCGATTCTCCTGCTTCAGCCTCCCGAGTAGCTGGGATTACAGGCATGCAGCACCACGCCCAGCTAATGGCTTGTGGATTTTTTTGTTAGATTTACTATGCTCACAATCATGGTACCTACAAATAAAGACAGTTTACTTCCTCAAATCCATTTTTTATCACCTTTTAAAATTTTTCCTGCCTTATTGCATTGGCTACAATCTACTACATAATGTTATGTCAAAGTGGTGATTGTGTTTTTATTTTGTTTACAAAGGGAGCAAACATTCAATATTTCACTATTGATATGATGTTATCTGTAAGTTATTTTGGTATATTTGATCAACTTAAGTTCTGTTTTATTTGTAATTGTCAGAAAGTTTTCATTATAAAAAGTTGTGCTGTTTCAGTGTATTTTTGGCATCTATTGAGGTAATCATATGATTCTACTTTATCGAGAAAGTGAATTATATTAATTTTTAAATGTGGAAACAACCTTTCATTCCTGAAGTAAACCCAACTTAGTTATATACTGTCCTTTTTAAAAAAGGATTTTGTGCCGGGCACAGTGACTCACACCTGTAATCCCAGCACTTTGGGAGGCCACGGTACGTGGATCACCTAAGGTCAGGAGTGCAAGACCAGCCTGGACAACATGATGAAACCCCATCTCTACTAAAAATACAAAAATTAGCCAAGCCTGGTGGTGCACACCTGTAATCCCAGCTACTCAGGAGGCTAAAGCAGGAGAATCACTTGAACCCAGGAGGCAGAGGTTGCAGCAAGCTGAGATCATGTCACTGCAGTCCAGCCTGGGCAAAAAGGGCGAAATTCCATCTCAAAAAAAAAAAAAAAAGAAAGAAAGAAAGAAAAAAGGATTTTTTTTGGGGGGGTCTATGTTAAAAAGTTTTTCTTCTGAAGTTTTCTTTTCTTGTAATGTCTGTCTGGTTTTGCTATCAGGGTAATGCTGACCTCACAAACAAATGTGAAGTCTTCTTCCCTTCTACTGCGGAAAGAGATTTTGTAGAACTGGTGTTACTTCTTCCTTAAATATGTTGTAAAATTTGTCAGTGAAACCATCTGGGCCCAGAGTTTTATTTTTGCAATGTTTTTAAGTATTAATTTCATTAATAGACATAAGACCATTTAGCTTATTTTTTCTTTTTTTGAGTGAGCTTTGGTAGTTTGTAGGAAAGGGATATAGTCCTTTCAAGAAATACATTCTTCTAAGCTGTAGAATTTATGAGTGTGAATTTGTTTGTAATCATCCATTAGCAGTCTGTAGGGATTGTGATGATGCTCCCCATTTCATTTATGATATCAATAATTTATTCCTCCTCCTCCTCCTTCTGTCTGGCTAAAGACATATTAATTTTATTGATCTTTTCAAAGAACCGTATTTTGGTTTCATTCATTTTTGTCTATTTTTCTCTTCAATTTCAGTTGTTTCTGCCCTTTTAAAAATATTTTTTCCTTTCTGCTGCTTGCCTTGGGTTTAATTTGCTCTTAATGTTCAAGTTCTAATCTGGATCCAATCATCAGCTAGAAATCACACAGCAATTTAAACAGGAGACGTTTAATATTTAGAAATTATCAAGCTAGAATAGAAGAGTATCTATAAAAATGGAAAGAGAACTCTAAGGACACTCTTCATTGAGAAGAGCAAAGACAGACTAGGGGCAGTAGAGAGATTCAGGCCTCACTGAAAAAGCTGTGGTTGCAACTACTGGAGGGTGGAGATGTTTTCTGGGTTGCCTCAGCAAGAGCTGGTCCACGGTCACTGGGAAAGCAGAAACAGCCCTCTGGGGTGCATGTGAACTAAAGCTAGCAAGCAGGTGTGTAGAAGATGTCAGGCATAAAGAAGTATTCAGTGACACTGTTGGAACAAGACCTAGAACTCATGGTGCCTGCATTGGGAGGGCTGAAGAAAATACAGGTGAGCCATGGATGATGGAGGCAGGCTAAAGGAGTCAGGTGTGAGGGTGGTGGGACAAGTTTCTATGCAGGCTCTGCTGGAACTGAGAGCTAGAGAAGCTTCTTCAGGCAGAGAGGCTTCCTCATGTGTGTAACCTAGCGCACTTCTGTGTATGACTCGGACCAGCATCACTCTGGGTCAGTGTGGGGGATGCAAGTTGAGGGACTGGCCACCCAGTGAGCCAGCCCTGCCAGGACCCCAACGTGTGTGTGTTTGGGGCTGAGAAGAGGATTTGGAGAGCTGGGGCAGCTCTGGGTGTCTGTGTGGATGAAATTTGAATGGCCAGCTCAATAGATGACCACCCCATGGGATCCCTGGTGTGCATACTCCTGGAGATGAGGACTTGGCAAGAAGCTGTGACCAGGCTGTCTCAGGTCCCTACCTACACCAGGTGGGAACAGGTTGAGATCTGCACAGGTTGAGATCTGGAAAAAAAACACATGGAGCCATACTCTGGAGAAAGTTGAATCCTGTGGCATTTAGCACCACAGAGAAGCAGAAGCAGTCGGGGGGAAAGATTGCTCTTCAGGATAATGGTGAATAGGCCACAAGAATCAAGACCCCTCTTCCTGCCATGTCTCTCCAGTGCCCCCTGCTGATGAATGTTTTGCCAACTGTAAAGGAAAAATAAAGAACCAGTTTCAAAGATCAGGCATTGAAGGTGAATTAGGAGCTGAGAATACATTGCTTAGTATTATAGAACCCATAGGATATGTTTTTCATCCTTTTGATTTTAATGTTTATGTATTTATACTTAATGTGATCTCTTGTAAACAACAAATACTTGGTTCTTAGTATTTCGTGCAGTCTGACAATCTTTGTCTTTTAATTGGCATCTTTAGACCATTTACATGTAATACAATTATTGACATGGTTCATTAAAATTTACCGCTTTGTTCTTGTTTTGTTCCATTTTTTCCTGTTTTCTACTTTTTCTGCCTAATTTGGGGTAAGTTTGGTATTTCCTTTTCCATTTCATCTCCACTTTTGTCTGTAACTCTTAAAAGTTGTTTTTTTGTTTTGTTTTTTTTGAGACGGAGTCTCCCTCTGTCACCCAGGCTGGAGTGCAGTGGCGTGATCTCCACTTACTGCAAGCTCTGCCTCCCAGGTTCACGCCATTCTCCTGCCTCAGCCTCCCGTGTAGCTGGGAATACAGGCACCCACCACAGCGCCCAGCTAATTTTTGTATTTTTAGTAGAGACAGGGTTTCACCGTGTTAGCCAGGATGGTCTCGATCTCCTGACCTCGTGATCCACCCGTCTTGGCCTCCCAAAGTGCTGGGATTACAGGCGTGAGCCACCACGCCCGGCCAAAAGTTTTTAGTGGTTGCTCAAAAGTATACTTCCAATTCTTCTTTCTCATCTTTTGTGCTTTTGCTTTAATGTTACTTTGACATATGTTATAAACCTATAATACATTGCTACTATATTTGCTTTAGAAAGTCAATTTCCTTTTACAGTGATTAAATATAAGAAGTCTTAACTATATTTATTTTAATCATTTCCAAAGATTTGTGTAGATCCAAACTTATGTCTGATACCATATTCCTTTTCTCCAAAAAACTTTAACTTTTCTTGTAATGAAGATCTGCTACTAATGAATTCCCTCAGCTTTCGTTTGTCTGCAAAAGTCATTTTGCCTTGATTTCTAAAATATATTTTTTTGGCCGGGCGCGGTGGCTCAAGCCTGTAATCCCAGCACTTTGGGAGGCTGAGACGAGCGGATCACGAGGTCAGGAGATCGAGACCATCCTGGTTAACATGGTGAAACCCCATCTCTACTAAAAAATACAAAAAACTAGCCAGGTGAGGTGGCGGCGCCTGTAGTCCCAGCTACTCGGGAGGCTGAGGCAGGAGAATCGTGCAAATCCGGGAGGCGGAGCTTGCAGTGAGCTGAGATCCGGCCACTGCACTCCAGCCTGGGCGACAGCGCGAGACTCCGTCTCAAAAAATATATATATATATACATATTTTATATATACATATTTATATATACATATATATATATACATATTTTATATATATACATATATATATATTTTTTTCTGAGTATAGAATTCTGGTTTGAGTTTTTTCCTCCAGCTTATGTAAAGATGTCATTCCATTATCTTGTTGATATAGTTTATAACAACAAATCTGTTGCAATGTTTATCTTTGATCCTATTAATGTACTTTCTACTCTTTACTTTGGTTGACATCAAGATTTCCTCTTTACCTTTTGTTTTCAGCAATTTTCATATGATGTATTTGGGTGTCCCTTTTTTTATTTATCTTTTGGGGGGGTTCTCAAACCTTTTGAATTTATAGTTTGATATCTCTTATTTTTGAAAAATTTTTAGCCTTTATTTCTTCAAATATTTCTTCTGCCCTGTTCTCTTGTTTTAGGTTTCCAACTGCATGTAGTATGTTGCTTTAGAGTCTCACAGCTCTTAGATACTCTGTTCTGTTTTTGTTTTTATTTTCACTTTTTTTTCTCTGTATGCTTTAACTTGGGCATCTGTTATTGATCTAGCTTCAAGTTCAATAATTCTTTCCTTGCCAGTGTCTAATCTGCTAAGGAACCCTTTGAAGATACTCATCTATGTTATTAGTTGTTTTTGTTTTGCTTTTAGCATTTCCATTTGACTTATACTTTCCATTGTTCTGCTGAAATTCTTCTTGTTCACATACTTTCTACCTTCTCTCTTATAGCTAATGGCATACTAATCATGGTTATGCTTTTAAGAGTTTCAATTTTCCTGTCTGGTAGTTTCAACATCTGCGTCATCTATAAACCTGGTTTCAATGATTGTTTTGTCTCTTGCTAGTAGATCGTCTGTTTCCTTGCTTTCTTGTGTATCTTGTAATTTTTGGTTGAATGCTGAATATGTAGTAGAGACTTGGGTAGATGGTAGTAATGACTGAAAATGTGCATACCTCCTTTGCTGCCAGATCATTAGTATAGAAGATTGAGTTACTCTACTTAGAAGTTCACTTGGGCATAGGTTTTGTTATCGCTGTGATTAACACTGGCTTGAAATTCCTCTAACGTTACCTTTTGATCTAGTGTGGGGATTGTGTTTTGGAGGTTTTCTCCATGTTCTTGCCCTACAGTCAGCTTTCAGACTTCTCTGTGTGACTGTTCCTCAGAACTGGTCTCTATGCAATTGTCTCTCTCTCTCTCTGTCTCTCTGTGATAGACTGTTGATGGCTACTTGGTCCTTGCTAACCTAGAAAAAGGGGCAGATCCTAGAATTCAGGGATGAGACTTTCCCGGTGATCCTGCTCCTTCACCAACTGCAAAAATCCTCCTGGGAGGATCACTTGCACCCGGAAGTTTGAGGCTTCACTGAATCATGATCATGTCACTGCACTCCAGCCTGGTGATGTAGCAAGACCCTGTCTCTATTAAAAATAATAATTAAAAAAAGAATCCTGTAATAATCTCAGCCCATAGTTTCCTGCTCACCCCCTAGACGTAGAGGGTATTTATATTTATACCACAAGGATCCCTTATGCTAACAATCTGTTAATTTTTAAATAATGTTTGCATTTATAGTTGTGAGGAATTTGCCTGTAATTTTTTTCTTATAATGCCCTTGCCATGTTTTACTATCAAATGTATGTTAGCCTTATAAAATGACTTAGGAAGTATTTCCACATTTTCTATTCCCTAGAAGACGTCACATGACATTGGTATTATTTGTTTCTTAAGTGGAAAAATTAGTGAGGCCATCTGAGATTGGTGCTGTCTTATGGGGGAGGTTTTAAATTTATATTCAGTTTCCCTAACAAATATATGTCTATTCAGACTTTCTATTTCTTTTTGTGTCAGTTTCAATAAGTTGTGTTTCAAGTAAATTTTTATTTTGTCTAAATTGTCTACTGCAATGGCCTAAGAATGTTCGTAAGTTTTTTTTTTTTTTTTTTTTTTTTTTTTTTTTTTTTTTTTTTTTTTGAGACAGGGTCTCACTCTGTCTCCCAGGCTGGAGTACAGTGACATGGCGTGATCATAGCTCACTGCAGCCTTGACCTCCTGGGCTCAGGCAAGCCTCTGCCTCAGCCTCCCAAGTAGCTGGGACTACAGGCACATGACATCAGACTCGGGTAATTTTTAATTTTGTAAAGACAAGGTCTCACTATGTTGCCCAGGCTGGCCTCAAACTCCTGGATTCAAGTGATCCTCCTGCCTTGGCCTCCCAAAGGGCTGGATTACAGGTGGCAGCCACCACTACGCCTGGCCCATAATAATTTCTAATTATCCTTTTACTGATTGAAGATCTGATGCCTTTTGCTTTTTCATTTCTGATGTTGGCACATGGTTTTATTTTTCTCTTCTCCTTGATCGGTTTTTCCAGAGATTTGTTATTTTTATTAATATTTTTAAAAGAAGCCTCTTTTGGTTTTATTAAATTTCTCTCTTGTATATGTTCTTTTTATCTCATTGATTTTTGCAATCATTTTTAGATAGGAAAAAAATGATTATTTCAGTCGGGCATGGCAGCTCATGCCTGTAATCCCAGCACTTTGGGAGGCTGAGGTGGGCGGATCACCTGAGGTCAGGAGTTTGAGACCAGCCTGACCAACATGGAGAAACCCCATCTCTACTAAAAATACAAAATTAGCTGGGCATGGTTGTGGTGGATGCCTGTAATTTTAGCAGTTTGGGAGGCTGAGGCAGGAGGATCGCTTGAACCCGGGAGGCAGAGGATGCAGTGAGCCAAGATTGCCGCGCCATTGCACTTCAGCTTGGGCAAAAAGAGTGAAATTCTGTCTCAAAAAAAAAAAAAAAAAAAAAGATGATTTCAAAAATCAATGAAATTTGCTATTCCTTTTCTAACTTTTTGAGTTCAGCTCTTTCTACAATATGTGCATTCAAAACTCTAAATTTTTATGCCTATGCTAGTAGGTGTGTTTAAATGTAGAATTTTATATCTTTGTTGAATTGGTCTTTTATCACAATAAACTGTCCCCATCTATCTCTCACGGAAACATCTTGCTTTAAAGTCCACAGAGAGTAAGATAGCTAATCCAGCTTTATTTTGCAAGGTATGTCTTTTATCTTTTTACATTTTATTTGTATTTGTATATTTAAATGTTTCATTTAAACAGCTTATACTTCAGTCTTTTTCATCCAATTTTTATCTTTTATTTGAAGTGTTTAGTCAGTTTATATTTAACGTAATAGATAAGTTTAAAGTATAGATAAGTTTAACATAAGATAAGTTTAAGTACATCATATTATGTATGTATATATTTTATATTTGTCTGATACTTTTTTTTTTTTGAGGCAGAGTCTTGCTGTGTTGCCTAGGCTGGAGTGCAGTGGCATGATCTCGGCTCACTGCAACCTCTGCCTTCCAGGTTCAAGCAATTCTCTTGTCTCAGCCTCCCAAGTAGCTAGGATTACCGGCACAAGCCACCATTTCCGGCTAAGTTATATATTTTTAGTAGAGATGGGATTTCACCATGTTTGCCGGGCTGGCCTTAAACTCCTGACCTCAAGTGATCCGCCCACTGTGGCCTCCCAAAGTGCTGGGATTATAGGCATGAGCCAGCTTGCCTGGCCTGGTCTGATGTGTTCTATGTTCCATTTTTACTTCTTTCTTTCCTTTTCTATATTCATCACTTCTTTATATTAATTTGCTTATTCCATCTCATTAGCTTTTTTTTTTTTTTTTTTGAGACAGGGTCTCACTTTGTCACCCAGGCTGGATTGCAGGGGTACAATCACGGCTCACTGCAGCCTTGACCTCCCCAGGCTAAGGTGATCCTCCCATCTCAGCCTTGTGAGTAGCTTGGATTACAGGTGTACACTACTATGCCCAGTTCATTTTTGGGTTTTTGTTGTTGTTGTTGTTTGTAGAAACAGAGCCTCACTATGTTGCCCAGGCTAGTCTCGAACTCCTGGCCTCAAGTGATCCCCCCGCCTTGGCCTCCCAAAGTGCTGTGATTATAGGTGTGAGCCACTGCGCCGGCCAGTATTCAGTGTTCTAAATTCCCTCCTGTGTACCACTTTCGCAGCATTTTGAGAATTCCACTATGTTGTGTTTCTATCGTTATTCACTTCAAATTTCTTACTAATTTCCATTTTTGATCTCTTTGACCTATGGATTACTCAGAAGTGCTTATTTTTGTCCCCAAATATTTGGGTATTCTCTAGGAATCTTTGTTACTGTTTGTTTTTATTTTTGAGATGGAGTTTTGCTCTTGTCGCCCAGGCTGGAGTGCAGTGGTGTGATCTCGGCTCACTGCAACCTCCGCCTCCTGGGTTCAGTGATTCTCACGCCTCGGTCTCCTGAGTAGCTGGGATGACAGGTGCCCACCACCACGCCTGGCTAATTTTTGTACTTTTAGTAGAGTTGGGGTTTCACCATGTTGGCCAGGCTGGTCTCAAACTCCTGACCTCAGGTGATCCACCCACCTCAGCCTCCCAAAGTGCTGGGATTACAGGCATGAGCCACCATGCCTGGCCTCTGTTACTACTCTGTTAATTCGATTGAGGTGAGAGAACACACTCTGTATGATTTGAATCTTTTCAAGTTTACTGAGACTTGTTTGTGGCCCCAAATAGGATCTACCTTGGTGAATCTTCCACGTGGAATTTAAAAAGAACGCACATTCTCCTATTGCTGGGTTGAGCATTCTATAAATATCAAGTCCATTGAGGTGGCCAATGGTGATGCCCTGATCTTCTGAGTTCTTAGTGGTTTTCTGTGCGCCTGTTTGATCGGTTATTGAGAGAGCAGGGTTGAAATCACTGTCATGGATTTCCCTACGCCTCTTTACCGTTCTTTTGGGTTTTGCTTCGTGTATTTTGTTTTGGGGGTTTTGTCTTGTTTTTGTTTTTTGAGACAGAGTCTCGCCGTCACCCAGGCTGGCATGCAGTGACTCAATCTCGGCTCACTGCAACCTCTACCTCCTGGGTTCAAGGGATTCTCATGCCTCAGCCTCCCGAGTACCTGGGACTACAGATGAGCACCACAATGCTCGGCTAATTTTTTGTATTTTTAGTAGAGTTGGGGTTTCGCCATGTTGGCCTGGCTGGTCTGGAACTCCTGACCTCAAGTGATCCACCCATCTCAGTCTCCCAAAGTGCTGGGATGACAGGTGTGAGCTACCACGCCCGGCCAGCTTAGTGTATTTTGAAACTCTGCTGTTAGGTGGATTAACATTCATGAATTGCTTTCAGGAGTGGCTGAAGAGGACCCTCTACAAAGCTCCAGCTCTCTCTGCAGCTCCCTCCTCCCCAGGGCTCTGCTTTGCTCTCTCCATCTGTCCTTATCTCCCTGAACCCTCAGCTCCATTTCCTCAGCTCTGTGAGTCCAGCAGCTCAGCTCGGGTCCCCCCTCCCTGTGTCACAGTCTGGAAACTCTCCAGGCAGGACTCTGGAGAATCATAAGGCCCACTCAAGGAGGGAAAAATCGGAGAGAATCTAAATGTTGTAAAAGAGATACACTTAAGAGATAAATATATGTTCAAATTATTTTTTATTCAAGCAGAGAATATACCTTTTGAGTGTCTACATGACAGTTAGAAAGCTTGACAATACATTGAGACGCAAAAAAAAAAAAAATAATAATAATGGAGCATTTTCTTAAACCGCAATGCATTATCACTTGAAATTAATAAGCATTTTATGATTCAATTGGACGTGTAAAGGATTCTCCTAAATGAGTCTTGGGTCAAAGAGGAAATAAAAACCGCACTTACACTCTATAACGATGGAGAGAATAATTGCTGTTTAAACTTAGATCTAGCTAAGACTATGAAAAAAAATACATAAGATTAAATGTTTTCATTATTTAACAAGTAGAAATAAAGCCGGTGTGTTAAAGACATCAAGACACACGTCAAGAAAGCAGGAGGGAGCAATATGTAAAAACAGAATTTATGTTAATACAGTTTATCGGTGACACGTAGAAACTCTAAGTTGATTCTTTATAACTAATATTAACACTCTGATGGCAAGTACGCTATGTGTTTTATTTTACTTTATTTTATTTTATTTTAATTTTTGAGACAGAGTCACCCAGGCTGGAGTGCAGTGGTGCAATCTCCGCTCACTGCAAACTCCGTCTCCTGGGTTCAAGCGATTCTCCTGCCTCAGCCTCCCAGGAAGCTGGGATTACAGGCATGAGCCACTTCACTCAGTGAATTTTTGTATTTTCAGTAGAGACGGGGTTTCACTATTTTGGTGAGGCTGGTCTTGAACTTCTGACCTCAAATGATCCGCCTGCCTTGGCCTCCCAACGAGCCTGGATCATAGATGTGAGCCACCGCGCCTAGCCACTGTGTTTTAAGAAGCCGTCCGAGCAATGCTCACACATGCTAAAATCTGTGAGTCACTGTGAAGATGGCTTTTGAGGCAGATACACCAGATTAATTGAACACCCCTGATGTGGCACTCCTCTATGCCTGATGAGAGCCCCTGTGCCTGCTGGGTGCTGTAGAGGAAAAGGGCAGATGCCCCCCACGTGTGGCCCTTGCACCAGCAGTGCCAGCATCACCGAGAGCTCCTCAGACATGCAGATTCTCAGGCCTGCCCCAGCCTGTCTGGGTCCAAAACTCTGGAGGGGGTGCTGGGAACCTCTGCTTACAAGTTCTCCGGTGGACTCGGATGTAAGCTAAGGTTGAGAGCTCTGGACTAGAGACCCTGCGATTACTCCCTGCAAAACACCTAAATTACGTTGCCAGAATGAAGCTGCAAACAACTGAAAGAAATTCTGGGAGTCTATGGGCAAAATGACAGCAGGAGTCCAAGAGGCAGGAGAGGGGCTGAAGCCAGCAGATACTTGGGGCACGAATGTGGTTCTGACATGGTGACTCTGTCCTAAGAGGGACGGGGCACCATGCCTGGGGACCAGGATGGGAGCGGGGTCAGAGGCCACCCAGCCTGAAGCCAGCATTCTGGAACGGCTGCCCCTTTCAGAAAAGGGCGAACTAGGAAACATCCTGAGCCTAGTTGGCAGGGAAACTGTCTCAACCTTAGAACCGGGAAAGTTTATTTCTTAAATCCCGAGAGAATGTGTGGCACTGACCAGCCCTGCCACAGGCTTGGCCCCTGAATATTCTGCTCTTAGCATGACCCCAAAATGACAAGGCGAGAATTGTAATTATGTTTTTTTGTTGTTGTTGGGGCGGGGGGAGTGTCAGGGGAGATGGAGTCTCACTCTGTCGCCTAGACTGGAGTGCAGTGGCGCGATCTTGGCTCACCGCCACCTCTGCCTCCCGGGTTCAAGCAATTCTCCTGCCTCAGCCTCCCAAGTAGCTTGGATTACAGGTGTCTGCCACCATACCAAGCTAATTTTTATATTTTTATTAGAAACAGGGTTTTGCCATGTTGGCCGGGCTGGTCTCGAACTCCTGACCTCAGGTGATCTGCCCACCTTACCCTCCCAAAATGTCGGGATTACAGGCATGAGCCACCACGCCCAGCTGAGAATTGTAATTTAATGTGGATTTGTAGTGCCCCAGGAACCTGCCCAAAACAAACACATTTTTCTCTGGAGGAATACACCTCAACCCAGGCCTCAGAGAATTTCCAGGGTCAAGTTCAAATATCTATTTACATATAATATGTACAATAATATGATTTTTAATAAAAGAAAAAAACTACCAGACAGTAAAAGGCACCATGTAAAAGCTCAGCCCAAATAACAAACAGAACTTGGCCCAGAAAGACCTGGGATATTGGTGTTAACGAAAGCAGCATATAAAACACAACGTTTAATATTTTTAAAGACCTGAAATAGGGAAATGAAAACCTAGTAAGAGAATTTAAAAACTGGGAAAGAAACAAAGTAAAACAAATATAGTCATGAATAAATCTTAAATCACTGGAAAGATTAGACAGCAGACAAACATGACTAAACAGAGAATTAGAAAATTGGGGCCGGGTGCAGTGGCTCACACCTGTAATCCCAGCACTTTGGGAGGTTGAGGCAAACAGATCACCTGAGATCAGGAGTTCGAGATCAGCCTGGCCAACATGGCAAAACCTTGTCACTATGAAAAATATAAAAACTAGACATGGTGGCACATAGCTGTAATCTCAGCTACTTGGAAGGTTGAGGCAGGAGAATCACTTGAACCCGGGAGGTGGAGGTTGCAGTGAGCTAAGATTGTGCCACTGCACTCCAGCATGGGCAACAGAGTGAGACTCTGTCTCAAAAGAACAAGAAAAAATTGGCAGACTAGAAGGTAGACCTGCAGAAAATCCACGGACTGCAGCACAATGGAAGGGTTAAACACAGACCAACACAGCTGAAGGTAGAATTAGTAGACTGGAAATTGACCCAAAGATGTTACAGGGAATGTAGCACCAAGATAATCAGAGGTGAAAAGACAGGCTCTGAGACACAGAAGGTCAGGGGAGAAGGTCCGGCACAGGGTTAATTGGTGCTGCAGAAAGAAATTCTGCACAGAACAGGAAAGAGGCATTGTCAGGAGGGATAATGGGAAAGGATTTCCTAGAATGAATGAAAGACATAGTCTTTCAGATAAGGAAGCCCAGATGAATCCAAGCAGGATGACTAGAAATCCATTCAGAGGTTCCTCATAGTGGAACTGCAGAACACGACACACAGGTCTTAAAAGCTGCACCAGAGAAAATACAGGTCACCCATACACTACAACAATCAGACCACCTCCAACTTCCTATCAGACAGAAAAGAAGCAAAAAAGGAACAGGAACAACTGTCTTCCAAGTTTAGACAGAAAATAACTGTTAAAGAAAAGCTCTAAAATTGTATGCCTATGGCCAGGCACGGTGGCTCATGCCTGTAATCCCAGCTGAGGCAGGTGGATCACCTGAGGTCAGGAGTTTGAGACCAGCCTGGCCAACATTGTGAAATCCCATCTCTACTAAAAATACAAAATATTAGTTGGGTGTGGTGGCACACGCTTGTAGTCCCAGCTACTTGGGAGGCTGAGGCAGGAGAATTGCTTGAATCCGGGAGGGAGAGGGTGCAGTGAGCCAAGATCGTGCCACTGCACTCTATCCTGGGCAACAGAGCAAGACTCTGTCTCAAAAAAATAAAAATAAAATAATAAATAATAAAAATAAAAAACAAAAAAGATGCTCCTAAAATGTTAGTACAGGTATTGGTTGAAAGTAAAAAGAATTGGTTGAGACGGAGTTTTGCTCTCGTTGCCCAGGCTGGAGTGCCATGGCACAATCTCGGCTCACTGCAACCTCCACCTCCTGGGTTTAAGCGTTTGCCCTTGCCTCAGCCTCCTGAGTAGCTAGGATTACAGGCATGTGCCACCAAGCCAGGCTGATTTTGTACTTTTAGTAGAGAGGGGGTTTCTCCATGTTGGTCAGGCTGGTCTCGAGCTCCCGACCTCAGGTGATCCACCCACCTTGGCCTCCCAAAGTGCTGGGATTACAGGCGTGAGCCACCGTGCCCGGCCAGGAAAAAATATTCTAATCAAAATGCAAAAAGCATTGTTAGGGATAAAGAAGTCACAGTATGATGCCGACTCGGGAGAACTACAGAAGAATTCTGAACTTGTATGTACCTATTAGGATAACTTTAAATTTTATAAAGAAAACAAATTACAAAAGAAATGGCTACAAGAAACTGATCAATCCAGCAGCACACAGGGAGATTTTAACACACCTCCTTCAGTAATTGATAGAACGAGCAAATCAAAATCAGTAAGGGTTTAGAAGATCTGAGTAACAATAACAAACCTGGTCCGCAGGATATTTATAGAATTCTGTATACAATAACGGGAGAAGATGCTTTTCTTCTCCAGGGCCCAAGAAATATTATAAAACTGAATACATAGTCGACCATAAATCAAATCTAAATAGACCTGGAAGAATTGGTATCTTAGTAACAACATTCTCTGATCACAACACAAGTCATTTAGAAGTCAATAACAATGAAAGAAATCTAAAACCTAAAAATCTTAATAAATCTAGAAATTTAAAAACAATTTCTAATTATCCATGGGTAAAAAAGTCTCATAATGGAAATTCAGAAATGCTTAAGACTAAATAATGAAAATACCAAAAATGACAATGAGTTATAATACCATATGGGGATGAGTACTTTGTAATCATAAATGCATATATTAGAAGAAAATCTGCTAAAATTAATAAAGTACCCAACTTAAAAAGTTAGCAGAACAGGAAAATAATTCCAAAGAAAATGAAGATAATCAAGGCAAGCAGAAATTAATAAAATAGAAAAATACAATGGGGAGGAATTATAGACTCAACTTTTTGAAAGAACTAATATAGTTGAACTAAGCCTCTAGCAAGACTGATCAATTTTTTTAAAAAATAGAAAACACAGAAACTATTGAGATAGAGAAAATGAACATCACTACACAGAAGAGTCGAGATTGAAAAGTTAATAAGGGAATATTATGGGCTGGGTGTGGTGGCTCACGCCTGTAATCCCAATACTTTGGGAGGTTGAGGGGGGCAAATCACCAGAGGTCAGAAATTCAAGACCAGCTGACCCATATGGTGAAACCCCGTCTCTACTAAAAATACAAAAAATTAGCTGGGTGTGGTGGCGGGCGCCTGTAGTCCCAGCTACTCGGGAGGCTGAGGCAGGAGAATGGTGTGAACCCGGGAGGCAGAGCTTGCAGTGAGCCAAGATCACGCCACTGCACTCCAGCCTGGGTGACAAAGCGAGACTATGTCTCAAAAAAATCAGCTGGGCTTGCTGACACTTGCCTGTAATCCCAGCTACTTGAGAGGCTGAGACAGGAGAATCACTTGAATCTAGGAGGTGGAGGTTGCAATGAGCCGAGATCGTGCCACTGCACTCCAGCCTGGGCAACAGAGCGGGACCATCTCAAAAAAAAAAGAAAAGAAAAGAAAAAAAAAGGAATATTATGAACATCTTTTTGCAAATAAATTTGATAATTACATGAAATGGACACATTCCCAGGAAAATACAAATTCCCAATACAGACTCAGAAGAGACATCCTGAATTGTACAACAACAACAAAGATTTAATCAATATTTTAGGAATCTTCTCACAAATACAAAAACGAGCCGGGCGCGGTGGCTCACGCCTGTAATCCCTGCACTTTGGGAGGCTGAGGCGGGCGGATCACGAGGTCAGGAGATCAAGACCATCCTGGCTAACACGGTGAAACCCTGTCTCTACTAAAATACAAAAAATTAGCCGGGCGCGTTTGCTGGCGCCTGTAGTCCCAGCTACTCGGGAGGCTGAGGCAGGAGAATGGCGCGAACCCGGGAGGCGGAGCTTGCAATGAGCCGAGATGGTGCCACTGCACTCCAGCCTGGGCGACAAAGTGAAGACTCCACCTCAAAAAAACAAAACAAAACAAAACAAAAAAAAAAACAAAAAAAAAAACAAAACAAACAAACAAAAAAAACAAATACAAAAACGAGGCCCAGCTTGTTTTGTGAGCAAGTTCTAGCAAAGCGTTCCAGGCACAGATGATTTACATCTTATTCAAAGTCTTCCAGGAAAGACAGCCAAAGGGAGCATTCCCCAGCAGATTCTCTGATGATGGGAAAATCCTTGTGCCCGATAGACAAGGGTGGTAAGAGAAGGGAAGTTAATGGCACTCTAACAAGCATACACAAAATCTCTGAAACAACAACAAAAACAATCCAACCATCTAGCAGTGATGCAGGACAGGCGAGCCCCAGAGTAGGGCTTAGCTGGCGAGGGTTCTTAGCTTCGCCTAGGACAGACTTCAAGGGAAAGCTGGCAGTGGGGTAGAATAAGGTAGCTTTACTGGTGTTACAGCCTCGTGACTCTCCTGCAGGGCAGGGCTACCCCACAGGCAGTGTGTTGAGAGTAACATCTTAGGAGCAGTTCTGCAATCATACCTATACCCACTTTCTTGGTTTTGTTTGTTTGTTTGTTTGTTTTTGTTTTGAGACAGAGTCTCGCTCTGTCACCCAGGCTGGAGCGCAGTGGTGGCATCTCAGTTCACTGCAACCTCCGCCTCCCGGGTTCACGCCATTCTCCTGCTTCACCCTCCCGAGTAGCTGGGATTACAGGTGCCCGCCACCACGCCTGGCTAATTTTTGTATTTTTAGTGGAGACGGGGTTTCACCATATTGGCCAGGCTGATGTCAAACTCTTGACCTCAAGTGAACTGCCCACCTCGGCCTCCCAAAGTGCTGGAATTACAGCTGTGAGCCATTACGCCCAAACTCCACTTTCAATTATACGTAAGTTAAAGGGCAGATTATTTAGAAATTTCTAGAAAAGGGGCCGGGCACGGTGGCTCATGCCTGTAATCCCAGCACTTTGGGAGGCCACGGCGGGCGGATCACCAGGTCAGGAGATGGAGACCATCCTGGCTAACACGGTAAAACCCCGTCTCTACTAAAAATACAAAAAATTAGCTGGGCATGGTGGCGGGCACCTGTAATCCCAGCTACTCGGGAGGCTGAGGCAGGAGAATGGCGTAAACCCGGGAGCTTGCAAGCTTGCAGTGAGCTGAGATCGTGCCACTGCACTCCAGCCTGGGTGATAAGAGCGAGACTCCTTCTCAAAAAAAAAAAAAAAAAAAAAAAGGGTGGTAACTTCTAGGTCACTGCCATGAAAAGGGGAGGTAACTTTCGGGTGTTGCCATGGCAATGCTAAACTGGCATGGCACTGGTGGACCTGTCTGATGGAGAGGGGCCTTCGGTGCCTCTTCTGTGTTTTAGCCAGTCTTCAATCTGGTTGATTCCCACCTCCTACCTCAATAGTATTATACAGACAAGCAATGCTCAGTGCTGGGGATACATTCTGAGACATGCGTAGAATATTATACCCATATTGCTATAATGTTATAGGTGTGTGTGCGTGTTGTTGGACCATTTCGTCATGTGTAAGTGAACTTCCACAGATCCAGCAGTGTACTCGAAGATGGCAGAACCTACCCCACACCCAGGCTGTATGGTGTTGCCTGTGGCTCCAGGGCTGCAAACGTGCACAGCAGGTGACAGCATTGAACACTGCAGGCAACCGCAACACAATAGCGTATACCTGTGAATCTAAACACATCTAAACACAGAGAAGGCACAGTGAAAATATAGGATCAATGATTTTAAAGTGCTGTACCTGATACAGCACTCACCACGAATGGAGCTTGCGGGAGTGGAAGGTGCCCTGGGTGAGTCGGTGAGAGAGGGTGAGTGAGTGTGAAGGCCTAGGGCATTATTGTGCACCACTTTTTTTTGTTTTTTGAGACAGGGTCTCACTCTGTCGCCCAGGCTAGAGTGCAGTGGCACCATCTCAGCTCACTGCAACCTCTGCTTCCCAGGTTCAAGCGATTCTCCTGCCTCAGCCTCCTGAGTAGCTGAGACTACAGGTGTGCACCATCAAACCCGGCTAATTTTTGTATTTTTAGTAAAGACGGGGTTTTGCCATGTTGACCAAGCTGGTCTCAAACTCCTGACTTCTGGTGATCCACCTGCCTTGGCCTCCCAAAGTGCTGGGATTATAGGTGTGAGCCACCCTTCCTGGCCTACTGGAGACTTTATAAACACTGTATACTTAAGCTATACTCTGTTTATTAAAAATATTTTTTCTTCAATAATAAAGTAACGTTAGCTTACTGTTACTTTGTAAACTTTAAAAAAACCTTTACTCTTTTGTAATACGTAGCTTAAAACACAAACACATTGTACAGCTGTACAAAAATATTTTCTTTCTTCTTTATTCTGTAAGTTTTTTTCTATTAAGGTTGGTGCAAAAGTAATGCCATTACTTTTTTTTTTTTTTTTTTTTTTTTGAGACGGAGTCTGGCTCTGTTGCCCAGGCTGGAGTGCAGTGGCCGGATCTCAGCTCACTGCAAGCTCTGCCTCCCGGGTTTACGCCATTCTCCTGCCTCAGCCTCCCGAGTAGCTGGGACTACAGGCGCCCGCCACCTCGCCCGGCTAGTTTTTTGTGTTTTTTAGTAGAGACAGGGTTTCACCATGTTAGCTAGGATAGTCTCGATCTCCTGACCTCAGGATCCGCCCGTCTCAGCCTCCCAAAGTGCTGGGATTATAGGCTTGAGCCACCGTGCCCGGCCTGCCATTACTTTTTAATGCCATTACTTTTAATGGCAAAAACTGCAATTACTTTTGCACCAACCTAGTATTTTTGAAACTTTTTTCTAATTATTTTGGTTTTTTTTTTTTTGATGGAGTCTCGCTCTGTCACCCAGGCTGGAGTACAGTGGCACGATTTCAGCTCACTGCAACCCCTACCTTCCCGGTTCAAGTGATTCTCCTGCCTCAGCCTCCCAGGAAGCTAGGATTACAGACACGTGCCACCACACCTGGCTAATTTTTGTATTTTTAGTAGAGACGGGGTTTCACCATGTTGGCCAGGCTGGTCTTGAACTCCTGACCTCAGGTGATCCTCCTGCCTGGGCCTCCCAAAGTACTGGGATTACAGGCGTGAGCCACTGCACCCGGCCCTTTTTTCTACTTTAAAACGCTTTTTTGTTACAAACAGAAACACACATATTAGCCCAGTATTAGCCTAGGCCTACACAGGGTCAGGATCGCCAATATCACTGACTTCCCTTCCACATCCTGTCCCAATGGAGGCCTTCTGCAATCCCTCCCGAAGGACCTGCCTGAGGCTGCTTTATAGTTACTTTGTTTTTGTTTTTAATCAGTAGTATACTCTAAGATCATGATAAAAAAAAAGTATAGGATAGTATCTACATGAACTAGTAACAGAGTGGTTTATAATCATTAGCAAGTACTGTGCACTGGACATAATTGTATGTGCTAGACTTTTCTATGACTGGTGGTGCAGAGGGCTTGTTTACCCAGCATCACGTGCGTGCACACACACACACACACATGAGTAACGCATTGCACTGTGATGTGACGATGGCCACCACAGCACCAGGCGATAGGGAATTTTCAGGTCCATTACAATCTCTCATGAGACTACTGTCGGATATGTAGTTAGTCACTGACCAAAATGTCTCTATGCAGCGCAAGACTGTGTATACATTTGGTCATAACGTTTTTCTTTTCTTTTTCTTTTTCTTTTTTTTTTGAGACAGAGTCTCGCTCTGTAGCCCAGGCTGGAGTGCAGTGGCGCGATCTCGGCTCACTGCAAGCTCCGCCTCCCGGGTTCCCGCCATTCTCCTGCCTCAGCCTCCCGAGTAGCTGGGACCACAGGCGCCCGCCACCTCGCCCGGCTAGTTTTTTGTATTTTTTAGTAGAGACGGGGTTTCACTGTGTTAGCCAGGATGGTCTTTTTTTTTTTTTTTTTTTTTTTTTTGAGACGGAGTCTCACGCTGTTGCCCAGGCTGGAGTGCAGTGGCGCGATCTCGGCTCACTGCAAGCTCCGCCTCCCGGGTTCCCGCCATTCTCCTGCCTCAGCCTCCTGAGTAGCTGGGACTACAGGCGCCCGCCACCGCGCCCGGCTAATTTTTTGTATTTTTAGTAGAGACGGGGTTTCACTGTGGTCTCGATCTCCTGACCTTGTGATCCGCCCGCCTCGGCCTCCCAAAGTGCTGGGATTACAGGCTTGAGCCACAGCGCCCGGCCGCCAGGATGGTCTTGATCTTCTGACCTCATGATCCGCCTGTCTCGGCCTCCCAAAGTGCTGGGATTACAGGCTTGAGCCACCGCACCCGGCCAATGTTTTTCTAAAAAATAGTGTCTTGCTGAACTTGCCCAGGCTGGAGTGCAGTGGCACGATCACCGTTCACTGCAGCCTTGACCTCCTGGGCTCAAGTGATCCTCCCACCTCAGCCTCCTGAGTAACTGGGACTACAGGCGTGTGCCACCACACCTGGCTATTTTTTATTTTTTATTTTTTGTAGAAATAGGGGCTTGCTATGTTGCCCCCAGGCTGGTTTCAAACTCCTGGCCTCAAGTGATCCTCCCGCCTTGGCCTCTCAAAGTGCTGGGATTACAGGCGTGAGCCACTATGCCTGGCCCATAATGTGCTTTATCTATTTAATTTGGTTATAATGCGACAGCATGATCTCTCTGTGTGTGCCTGTATCTGTAACACGTTATGACCAAATCGAGTTTATCCCTGGATTGAAACGGTGCCTTAACATTAGGAAATACGTGTATACATTCTCCATAGTAACAGAATAAGGAAGGAACATCTCCGGTCATCTCGCTGGCATAGGAAAAACGTTTTTTAATTTTATTTTTATTTTTTGAGACATGGGCTCTTTATGTCACCCAGGCTGGAGTGCAGTGGTGCAATCACAGCTCACTGCAGGCTCGACTTCCCAGGCTCAAGCGATCCTCCCACCTCAGCCTCCCGAGTAGCTGGAACCACAGGTGCGCACCACCATGCTTGGCTAGTTTGTTTTAAACTTTCATTGGAGACAGGGTCAGACAGTGTCGCCCAGGCTGGTCTCAAACTCCTGAGCTAAAGTGATCCTCCTGCCTCAGCTTCCTGCTGGGATTATAGGTGTGAGCCACTGCACCTGGCCAGGAAAAACATTTAAAAAAATGGAACATCTATCTATCCATAATAAAAATGCATAGCAAAGTGAAGACAATTTCCTTAACCCCAAACCTCAGCCACATGGTGTAGCAGTGATGATTCCTGGAAGCACACGCAGGATTTTCATGAAGCTTGGCGAACTGATTCTAGAATTTAGAGCAGAGTCAAGAACAGCCGAAATGCTTCACCTCCCAGGTTACAGGGCATACTGTAAATCCTTAGTAACTACGGGAGTAAGTATCATTCTAGTCCCTTTGGACAGGATGGACCGAGAGCTCAGAGAGGCATGTGTGCCTATATAAACTCGATGCTTAGCAAAGGGGGTGCCAGAAATCAGCAGGAGGAAACGGACATTCAATAAATGGTGCTTGGGCAACTGGTTATCCCTACAGGGAGGGGAGCAGAATGGCATTTAGCCATCACTTCATACCAAAAAACAAATCAAGGTACAAACGTGAGACACAAAGAGCACAAGATGCAAAAAGCACACTGTGACCGTGAAGACACACACCACAAAGGCAGAAAGTACCATCTGCAACTATAGTCAGTGAGCATGGCTGTTTATCAAAAGTCAACACAAAGAAGGTGAAAACAGAGGTTGCACACTCAGAGAAGATAATTCCAGCACACACATAGCTGACAAAGGGTTAGCATCTAGAACAAAGACTTCCTAAAATCCAAAAGAGAAAAATGACAACCCGATGGAAAGATGGATAAAGGCATGAATAGGCTTTCACTGAAAACAACACACAAATGGCCAAAAATGGTCCATATCAAAGTATTCCAAGAAATGGCCAGGTGCAGTGGCTCACATCTGTAACCCCAGCACTTTGGGAGGCTGAGGCAGGCGAATCATGAGGTCAGGAGTTCAAGACCAGCCTGGTCAACACGGTGGACCCTGTCTCTACTAAAAATAGAAAAGTTAGCCGGGCGTGGTGGTGGCACCTGTAATCCCAGCTACTCAGGAGGTTGAGGCAGGAGAATTGCTTGCACCCAGGAGGCAGCAGTGGCAGTGAGCCAAAATCACACCACCGCACTCCAGCCTGGGCAATAAAGTGAGATTCCATCTCAAAAAAAAAAAAAAAAAAAAAGTATTCCAAGAAATGGAAATGAAAACTTTAACAGGGCACCATTTTTGCACAGACTAGACTGACAACAATGATCACGTCTGATGATGTCGAGCGTTAGCAAGGGTGTTGGTTGGCAGAGACTCTCGTGCACTGATGGAGGGATAAATTGGTATGGCTGTTCTGAAAATGAACTTCCAATGATCTAGCCATGCCAATGGTGTGATAGCCTTTGGCCCAGCAATTCCGCTCCTAGGTACAGGCCCGAAAGAAACTTCTGCACCAGATCTCTAGGACAGGAAGGGAAATTTCTGCACCAGATCTCTAGGACAGGAAGGGCCACTACCTCATTGTTCACAAGATCAAACCATCAGAAAAAACTCAATTTCCACTTAACAGATGAATGAATAAATATATGGATGTATATTCATACAATGAACCACAACACTGAACTGGAGATTAAAGAACTACAGCCATGCCTGGCCGGGTGTGGTGGCTCACACCTGTAATCCCAGCACTTTCGGAGGCCAAGGCAGGTGGATCATGAGGTCAGGAGATCGAGACCATCCTGGCTAACGCAGTGAAACCCCATCTCTACTAAAAAAAAAAAAAAAAAAAAAGAAAAAAAAAAAAATATATATATATAACTAGCCAGGTGTGGTGGTGGGCACCTGTGGTCCCAGCTACTCGGGAGGCTGAGGCAGGAGAATGGCATGAACCCGGAGGCAGAGCTTGCAGTGAGCTGAGACTGCGCTGCTGCACTCCAGCCTGGGTGACAGAGCAAGACTCTGTCTCAGAAAAAAAAAAAAAAAAAGAACTACAGCCATGCCCATTGGTAGACGAATCTTAAAATAATTTTGGACAGAAAAGTAAGTTGTAGGGGCCAGGCACCATGGCTCATGTCTGTAATCCCAGTGCTTTGGGAGGCTGAGATGGGAAGATGGCTTGAGTCCAGGAGTTCAAGATCAGTCTAGGCAACATAACAAGACCACATCTCAACAACAAAAAGAATTAGCTGAGCATGGTGGTGAGTGCATCTATAATCTGTTATTTGGATGGCTGAGGCAGGATGAACACTTGAGCCCAGGAGTTTGAGGCTGCAGTGAGCCATGGCTGCACCACTGCACTCCAGCCTGGGCAACAAACACCTGGCTTATTAAGGAAAAAAAAAAAAAAGCAAGTTGCAAAAGAACAGAATACATGCACTGACACCATTTTTATGTATAATTAAAATAATGAACAAGTAAACACTATTTATGGATGTACCCAAAAGTAGCATAATTCTTAGGAAAAGCGATGTCATTATAATAAAAATTAATTCAGACTGGTGGTCACCTCCGGGGACTGGAGAATGACACAAGGGGATGGGATAAAAGAATGACACAAGGTGCATAACAGGTTCTTAGGTATTTGTTCTGTTCCTAAACTCCCTGATTTTTATACCTATTTTATATGTTATTGTATGTCAAATAGCTTTCTTTAAAAAAAAAAAAAAAAAGTACTGAAATTCATAAGAGCCCAATAAAGTGGTCACCTTAAAAATGTGTATTCTGGGCAGGGCGTGGTGGCTCATGCCTGTAATCAGTCCCAGCATTTTGGGAGGCCAAGGCGGGCAGATCACGAGGTCAGGAGATCAAGACCATCCTGGCTAACACAGTGAAACCCTGTCTCTACTAAAAATACAGAAAATTAGCCAGGTGTGGTGACAGGCGCCTGTAATCCCAGCTACTTGGGAGGCTGAGGCAGGACAATTGCTTGAACCCAGGAAGCAGAGGTTGCAATGAGCTGAAATCACACCACTGCACTCCAGCCTGGGCAACAGAGCGTGACTCTGTGGAATGAATGAATGAATGAATGAATGAATGAGTATTCTGAATTCTGGTGCCAGCCACGACGGAGTAAACTGACTATAGCTGAGGAAGGAAAATAGGGTCTAGAGGCAGCGAACCTACGAGTAATTCATACTGACTTCCTAGGATTAAATCAAAAGGAAAACCCCAACTTCTATGCCCGAGTAACAGAAGGACCAGACGCTACTCCCTTTGCACCATGCCCGCTTTTCTGAGAAGCAGATAAAAAAGTTGAAAGTATCTCTGATTGGTCCCCTCTCACAACCAATCAGGCTGGTCCAGGGTCCAAGTCTTCATTTGCATAGGAGTTTAACCTTGTAACTTCAATTCAGCCTCTGATTGGTTACTTTCTGCAACCAATCAGATGTTTCCACAGGAGGTAACTTTGTGATTTCACTTCAGCCTCTGATTAGCTGCTTTCTGCAACCAATTAGACCCATTGCAGGCCACTACTTCATTTACATAGGGTGTACACTGAGTAACCAATGGGAAACCTCTAGAGGGTATTTAAACCCCAGAAAATTGTGTAATCAGGCTCTTGAGCCCCTGTGCTCAAGCCTGCTCCCACCTTATGGAATGTGCTTTTGTTTTCCATAAATCTCTGCTTTTGTGGCTTCATTCTTTCCTTGCTTTGTTTGCACAGTTTTGTTGTTGTTGTTTTGAGACAGAGTCGCACTCTGTCACCCAGGCTGGAGTGCCGTGATGCAATCTCAGCTCGCTGCAACCTCTGCCTCCCAGGTCCAAGCAATTCTCCTACCTCCCAAGTAACTGGGATTACAGGCGCCCACCACCACACCCAGCTAATTTTTGTATTTTTAGTAGAGACAGTGTTTCACCATGTTGGCCAGGCTGGCCTCAAACTCCTGACTTCAAGGATCCACCCACCTTGGCCTCCCAAAGTGCTGGGATTACAGGCGGGAGCAGCCACCTCTCCTGGCCTGTTTGTGCATTTTGTCCAATTCTTTGTTGAAGATGCCAAGAACCTGGACACCCCCAACCGGTAACACAGCCTCTCTCCCCCACTGATTACAGCAAACACTTTGGAACAGAATATAAAAATCAACTGCCTGAGGGCCTGTGAAGTGTTAATAACAGCAGGCAGACTGGAGCCTGAAGTCAAAGGTTGAATAACAACTGGAAGTGAGGGTGAGTTTTGCACTGTTTTGCCCTCTGTTGACCCCCAGCGTTGACCCAAGTGTGGGACAAATCCCAGTGCTGCGCTATAGGTACTAACAGTAAAAACCCAGGGGAAAAATATGTCTAGCCAGAAGACAGAGAAAGGAGTCTGAGGGTGTGGAAGAAATCGCACAAAAGAATGAGCTGGAGAAAGGCCTTGCCCAGTCCTGCATATGAACCAACAGAAGTCCCAGGTTCAGGCCTGAGCTACTCCCTCAACGTTCCCAAGGAATTATGTGAGGTTTCAAGACCTGGACCACCATGTACACCATCCAAACCCCAGACTAATCCTCCAGAGACCACACACCAGGGAGACCCAACCAACACTGGAAGGACTTTGAAAACTGAGCTGATGTTGGAACCGCTGCCTGTGGAAAGAAAGCCAGAATGTGTGCTCTGCATCTGGCCAGCGGAACCACTGCCTCCTAAAGCAACAGCAGCAAGGCAGCCTTCTCCAGAGTGTTAAGTGGAACCCAGAGCCTCACAACACAGTATTCAAAATGTCCAGCCTCTATCCAAAATTACCCAACCCACAAAAGATACAGGAAAAGCCAACCAAGGCCGGGCGCGGTGGCTCACGGCTGTAATCCCAGCACTTTGGGAGGCCGAGGCAGGCGGATTGCCTGAGGTCAGGAGTCCAAGATCAGCCTGACCAATATGGTGAAACCCCGTCTCTAGTAAAAATACAAAAATTAGCTGGGCATGGTGGCAGGTGCCTATAGTCCCAGCTATTCGGGAGGCTGAGGTTGGAGAATTACTTGAATCCGGGAGGCAGAGGCTGCAGTGAGCTGAGATCATGGCACTGTACTTTAGCCTGGGCGATAGAGTGAGGTCCTGTTTCAAAAAAAAGAAAGAAATAGAAAGAAAAAAGAAAAGCTGGCCAGGTGCAGTGGTTCATGCCTGTAATCCTAGCACTTTGGGAGGCTGAGGTGGGCAGATCATCTGAGGTCAGGAGTTCGAGACCAGCCTGGTCAACATGGTGAAACCCTGTCCCTACTAAAAATACAAAATAAAAACTATCCAGGGGTCATGGCAGGCACCTGTAATCCCAGCTACTCAGGAGACTGAGGCAGGAGAATTGCTTGAACCCCGGAGGCGGAAGTTGCAGTAAGCTGAGATTGCACAATTGCACCATTGCACTCCAGCCTGGGCAACAGAGTGAGACCCCATCTCAAAAAAAAAAAAAAAAAAAAAAAGCTGAGCAATACTCAAGAAAAAAAGACAATCAACAGACACCAGTCCCAGAATAACACAGGTAAATTTTTTTAATTCATGAGGTTAAGATGAACAATCTGGAAGTGAATGGAAGGATAAAATTTCTCTGCAGAAAGATAGAAACTAGAACCAAATGGAAATTTTAGAATTGAAAAAAAAAAAACCTACATTATCTGAAATAAAAAATTCATAGGATGGACTCAGTATTAGAATAGAGATGAAAGGGGGAGGCTTTGGGAAACTTGAAGACAGATGACTAGAAATGGTCCACTCTGAAGAACAGAGAGTATAGAAGATTGAGTGGGAAAGGAACAGAATCTCAGGAACCTATGGAACAATAAGCTCGATCGTTCCTGTTGCTGGAATCCCAAAAGGACAGAAGTAATTGGAGTGGAAAACTATATTTGAAGACATTATGGCCACACTTTTCCAAATTTGGTGGAAAACATAAATTTACCAATTCAAGAGCTCAGCAAATTCCAAATACGATAAACCCAAGGAAAACGATGCCCAGGCACATCATCCATCAAAATGCTGAAAAATAAAGATAAAGAAGCCTCGAGGGCAGCTGGAGGATGTGATAACCATGGGAAAAACAATGGCTTATGTAACTGTGGGTTTATCCTCAGAAAATACAGAAAATCAACATACTTAAGGTGCCTAAAGAACTGTCCTCCTACAATTCTATGTCCAGCAAAAATATCCTTCAGGAATGAAGGGTAAATGAAGATATTTTCACAGGAAGGAAAATTAAGAGAATTTGTTATCAGTGGACATTCTTTTAACAAAATCCTAAAGGAAATGTTTTCAGACTGAAAAGAAGTAACGCTAGAGGGAAACTGGAACTTAGGAATAAAGGAAAACCAGTAGAAACACAAATATCAGGGTAAATATAATACTGCTTCTTCTTAAGTTCTTTAGAATATATATAACTATTGATAGCAAAAATTGTAACATTTATCTGGGTGGTTTCCAATGTATGTAGACATAATATGTATGACAATCTTAACATAAAGATGGAGACAATTCTCCATTTATGAAATGTACTTGAGGTGGTAAAATATTTACGCAGAATGTGAAAAGTTGTGCTATATACGCTATAATCTCTAACACAACCACTAAAAAATACAAGATATAGCAAAAAAGCCAACAGATATATAAAGTGGAAAACAAAAAAATAATCCAACAGATGAACTTAAAACAACAAAATGGAGGCTTTAAATTAAGTCATATTAATAATCACATTAAATATGTATATATTTTTTTGAGACGGAGACTTGCTCAGTTGCCCAGGCGGGAGTGCAGTGGCACTCTCGATTCACTGCAACCTCTGCCTCCCGGATTCATGCCATTCTTCTGCCTCAGCCTCCTGAGTAGTTGGGACTACAGGCACCCACCACCATGCCCGGCTAATTTTTGTATTTTTAGTAGAGATGGGGTTTCACCATGTTAACCAGGATGGTCTCAATCTCCTGACCTCGTGATCCACCTGCCTCGGCCTCCCAAAGTGCTGGGATTACAGGCGTGAGCCACCACGCCTGGCCCTATAAATGGTTTTTTAAAACCTTTTAGAACTAATAAATGAATATGGTAAAGTTGCAGAATATGAAATCAACACACAAAAGTCAGTAGCAGTCCTACACACTAACAACAAACTATCTGAAAAAGAAATCAAGAAAACTGTCCCCCATTTACAACAGCCACAAAACAAGAAAATACTTAGGAATAAATTTAACCAAGCAGGAGAAAGATCTGTATACTGAAAATTATAAAACATTGATAAAAGAAATTAAAACACAAATAAATGGAGAGCTATTTCATGTTCATGGACTGGAAGAATAAATATTGTTAAAATGTTCATACTATCCAAAGCTATCTACAGATACAGTACAATCCCTATCAAAATTCCAATGTCCTATTTCACAGAAATAGAAAAAAAATCCTAAAATTAATATGGAACCACACACACACACACACACACCCCCAAGGCAATCTTGAGCTAAAAGAACAAAGCTGGAGGCGTCATACTACCTGACTTCAAACTACATTACAAAAGCTAAAGTAATTAAAACAGCACATTGGGCTGGGCGTGGTGGCTCACGCCTATAATCCCAGCCCTTTGGGAGGCTGAGGTGGGTCATCACCTGAGATCAGGAGTTCCAGACCAGCCTGGCCAACATGGTGAAAACCTGTCTCTACTAAAAATGCAAAAATTAGCTGGGTATTGTGGCATGTGTCTGTAATCCCAGCTGCTTGTGAGGCTGAGGCAGGAGAATTGCTTGAACCCTGGAGGCAGAGGTTGCAGTGAGCCGAGATCACACCACTGCATTCCAGCCTGGGTAATAGAGCAAGATTCCATCTCTAAATAAATAAATAAAAACAGCATGTTACCAGCATAAAATAGATGCATCAGCCAATGAAACAGAGTACAGAGCCCGGAAATGAACTCATGCATTGATGATCAATTGATTTACAGCAGAGTTACCAAGAACACACAATGGGAAAAGGGCAGTCTCTGGAATAAAGAGTTAGGAAAACTGGGTATTCAAAGACAGAAGAGTGAAATTGGACCCCTATCTCACACCACATTAAAAAAAAAAAAAAAAAACTCAAAATGGATTAGAGACTTAACGTAAGATCTGAAACTGTAAAGCTACTAGAAGAAAACAGGGGAAAACTACAGGCGATTAGTCTGGGCAATGATATTTTGGCTTTGACTCCAAAAGCTCAGGCAACAAAAGCAAAAATAGGCAAGAGAGATTACGTCAAACTGAAAAGCTTCTGCACAGCAAATTAACAGAGTGAAGAGACATCTTACAGATTGAGAAAAAATATCTGTAAACCACACATCTAATAAGGGCTTAATATCCAAAATACAGAAGGAACTCAAACAACTCAACAGCAAGCAAACAACTCGGGCAAAGGCCCTGAATAGACATTTCTCTAAAGAAGACACGCAAATGACCGACGGGTAATGAAAACATGCTCATCATCACAAACCATTAGGGAAATGTACAAATCAAATACAATGAGATATCACCTCACATCTGTTAGGACGGCTAATATCAAAAAGATGAAAGAGGCCAGGTGCCGCGGCTCACGCCTATAATCCCAGCACTTTGGGAGGCTGGGGGTGGGGGGAAGGGGGAAGAATCACTTGAGGCCAGGAGTTTGAGACCAGCCTGGCCAACATGGCAAAACTGTCTCTACTAAAAATACAAAAAATTAGCAGGGTGTGGTGGCACATGCCTGTCATCCCAGCTCCTCAGGAGGCTGAGGCAGGAGAATTGCTTGAACCTGGGAGGCAGTGAGCCAAGATTGTGCCACTGCACTCTAGCCTGGGCAACAGAGTGAGACTATCTCAAAAAAAAAAAAAAAAAAAAAAAGTGATGAAAGATAGCAAGGGTTGGTGAGAATGTGGGGCAAAAGAAACCCTTGTATACTTGCATGGGAATGTAAATTACTACACCCATTATAGAAAACATGATTGAGGTTCCTCAAAAAAACTAAAAACAGAATGCCCATGTGATCCAGCAATCCCACTTCTGGATCCCTCTCCTAAGGATGTGAAATCAGTATGTTGAAAAGATATCTGCCCTCTCATGTTCACTGGAGCATTATTTACAATAGTCAAGTTATGGAATCAAACTGGGTGCGCACCCAGTGGGTGAATGAATAAAGAAGACGTTTTATACTACAGCGGAATACTATTCAGCCTTGAAAAAGCATGGCATTTTGCCATTTGCAACAATATGAATGATCCCAGAGGACATTATGCCAAGTGAAATAAGCTGTGCACAGAAAGACAAATACCGCACGTTCTCACTCCTACGTGGCATCTAAAACAACCAGACTCAGAAGCAGAGTAGAATGGTGGTTGTCAGAGGCTGGGAGGTGGGGAGAATGGGGAGATACTGGTCAAAGGGGACAAAGTTTCAGGTAGGACGAACACATGGTAAGTGTCTGATGAGATGGATATATTGATTAGCTTGATTCAATCATTCCACGCTGTATATGTATATCATGACATCACTTTGTACCCCATAATTATAATTTGTCAATATAAATCTTTAAACATTTTTTATTTTTCGAGATGGAGTCTTGCTCTGTCACCCAGGCTAGAGTGCAGTGGCACGATCTCGGTTCACTGCGACCTCCACCTCCCAGGTTCAAGTGATTTTCCTGCCTCAGCCTCCTGAGAAGCTGAGATTACAGGCACCTGCCACCCCACCCGGCTAATTTTTGTATTTTTAGTAGAGACGGGGTTTCGCTACGTTGGCCAGGCTGGTCTCAAACTCCTGACCCCAAGTGATCTGCCTGCCTCGGCCTCCTAAAGTGCTGGGATTACAGGCGTGAGCCACTGTGGCAGGCTTAAAATTTAATAAAATTATGTTTTAAATGTAAAACTAAAAAAAAGCAAATGTAAATAGTTTAAGTACACCAGTTGAAAGAGATTGATTGTCAGATTGAATTAAACAAAATCCCATAGGGTCTCCAAAAATGTTCCTCCAGCTGATAAATGAGTTTAGCAAGGTCATGGGAAATAAGGTCAATAGACAAAAATTGGCTGGTTGTGGTGACTCACGCCTGTAATCCCAGCACTTTGAGAGGCCAAGGCAGGTAGATCACCTGAGGTCAGGAGTTTGAGACAAGCCTGACCAATATGGTAAAACCCCATCTCTACTAAAAATATAAAAATTATCCAGGCATGGTGGTGGCACCTGTAGTCCCAGCTACTTGGGGGGCTGAGGCACAAGAATCACTTGAACCTGTGAGGCAGAGGTTGCAGTGAGCCGAGATCGCACCACCACACTCCAGCCCGGGCAACAGAGTGAGACTGTCTCAAAATATCAATAAAAAGTGAAAAAAAAAAAAGTCTATAGACTAGCAACAAACAGCTGTTGGAGGCTGCGGTGAGCTGAGATTGCACCACCACACTCGTCTGGGCCACAGAGTACCCTGTTTCTAAAAATAATAATGATAATAAAGAATGGTTACATAAAGAAATTGGGCAATATGAAATGCTGGTGAGTATTTAGAGCAAACAGAATTATTTTCTGTGGCGGGAGGAAACGTCCAATGCACGGCCACTCTGGAAAACAGTTTCACAGTTTCTTAGACATACAGTGACCTTCTGAGCTAGCAATCCCATTGATACTGGCTGGAAGGTCTTAGCTGTGAGCCAAAGTTTGGAACCTGTCCACAAACCTGCCAGGGTCCTCAGAGTACCTTCCCCACTTTCCCTGACATGGTCGGACATCAGTTATGGGAAATGACTTGAGTCTTGCACTGGACTAGCCCCCACTCCTCCGCTGAGAGGCTGTGGGAGCTGCTGAATAGGGTGATCCGCTGTGGGGATGTGGGGGCCTGAGAAGGATTTGTTCCTCCTCCGGCTGCCTTGCATGGATGGAGCATTTGGCAAGGGGTTATACGGGGGCAGCCAGAGATCCCCAAGAGACAAGTGGCCCTTGTAAGAGGGGGTCATCCACAACATCTGGCTCAGTCTTAGGACTTTTTTTTTTTTTAAGACCAAGTCTCAGGTCTAAAACTCAGTCTCTTCAGACCAAGTTGGCCAGGCTGGAGTGCAGTGGTGCGATCTCGGCTCACTGCAACCTCCATCTCCCGGATTCAAGTGATTCTCCTGCCTCAGCCTCCTGAGTAGTTGGGACTACAGGCTTGAGCCACCGCTCCCGGCTAATGTTTTTAATAGAGACGGAGTTTCACCATCTTGGCCAGGCTGGTCTTGAACCCCTGACCTCAAGTGATCTGCCTGCCTCGGCCTCCCAAAATATTGGGATGACAGGTGTGAGCCACCGTGCCCGGCCTCAGGACTTTCTTTTTGAGGGCCAGTCTTAGAAGCTTTACAGATTGCAGGATTCTGGAAGGCGTTTCCCACAGTGGTCTGGCCTATATATTGTAGATGTTTCTGACCTTAGAGTGTCAGACGTCCCAGACCTCAGGGTGTCAGGTGACGTCCCCAGCCTTGGGGTGTCAGATATCCCGAACCTCAGGGTGGGCCCTTGCGCTGTTTTGGAGGCGTCCCCCATAGGCGATGGATTGATTTACTGTGATTCCCCTAGTCCCGGGATGCAATGCTTAGCTTTTTGGGTCCCACCGAGTGAAATAAGCTTCTTCAGCCTGTAACCCTCGTGAGACATGGGATCTCACCACAGACCTTAACGCTATTAACAGCAAAGTCAGGGATCTGTCTCTCAGAACAATGAAGAATTCCGGGTTCTCACGCAAAAAGGCTCATAAGTAAAATGAGAGGCCCCTGCCCCGCTCTAAGAAGAGGAACCTAAAAATCATAACTCCACACCACAGCCTCCCCACACAGCACAGGGACACAGACACCGGAACAGGCAGCTGTCACCTCCACAAAGACATTTTGCCGCACAAACATCGTCCTGTCTGTTGCGTGGACGTGTCTTGTACTCGGCAGGACCTGAATGACCTGTTCCATGACCGAGTTATCCTGTCACCGGAGACTTCAAGCAGCGGGTGCCCTGGTGGCTTTTCACTGCCCAACCCGCGCCCACAGATGGCAGCTTTGACAAAGAAAGAAGAAAAAAACACATCCCCAAATTTGGGCTTACCTCCTGGCCTGATGCCAACACGTGTTACCGGATGGACGGTCTCGGCTGTGAGTTGTCCAAGGTCTTGGCGTGTTGAAAAAAAGAATTGAACAAAATGCATACACAAAGCAATAAGGGAATGAAGCAAAGAAAGACAAGAAGAAAAAGGACTGAGGAGGGAGGAGGAACAAAGGCACGATTCACGGAGCAAGAGAGGCTCCAGCAGGTGGTTCAAGAACCTCCTGATTACAAGGCTCCCAGGGCTTTTATAGAGCCAAGAAAACTTCGCACCACCCTCTTGGTGCCCTTTAGAGGCCTCCGATTGGTTACCCCCATGAAGGATTGGCCCTTGACCAATCAGAGGCTGAAGTGGAGGCATCTGTGGTGTTATCGCAGGTTAAACACGGCCTGTCTGCTGCCTCACCTTGCCTAGAACTGGCTGCACCTGTTGGTCTTTTTGCTTCTCCCTTAATCCCTGGTTACTCTCATTCCCTATTCTCCTTCCTTAATATCATGGATCTCTATGCCAGAAAACTGAAAAATCATGCTCACACAAAAACTGACGCCTGCAAGTTTGTAGCAGTTTTGTTCACATTTACCAAAGACGGAACTCAGCCTTCAACTAGTGCATAAGGAAACCGTGGTGCCTTCATACCGAGCAATACCACTCAGCAATGAAAAGGACACACGTACATACCAGGATCAATCAGAAGCCTGACGCCAGCTGAAGGAAGCCAGGCTCTGAAGGCTCCCGCTGCAGGAGTCCTGGGTCTGGGTGATGCCGCAGGGTGGCTGGACGGGGGACCTCACTGGGAGGGGCACAGGGCGGGCTCAGGGGTTCAAGGAAGGCTGGTTGCAGAGGCTCGGCCCCTGAGAGCTGTCTTTGAGGAGCTGCACCTTGATTTTGGCGGTGGTTACGCGACTCTGTGCATTTGTCCAATTCTTAGAATTGCACACCAGAAAAGTTGACTTTTACTCTATGTCAATTCAAGCAAACTGTAAAAAGAAAGATGTATTTCAAGATAATTTTTTTTTTCTGAGAAGAAGTCTTGCTCTGTTGCCCAGGCTGGAGTGCAGTGGCATGATCTCAGCTCACTGCAACCTCTGCCTCCCAGGTTCAAGCGATTCTCCTGCCTCAGCCTCCCAAGTAGCTGGGATTGCAGGCGCCCACCACCACGCCTGGCTAATTTTTGTATTTTTCGTAGAGATGGGGTTTCACCATGTTGGCCAGGCTAGTCTCGAACTCCTGACCTCAAGTAATCCACCCACCTCAGCCTCCCAAAGTGCTGGGATTACAGGCGTGAACCAGCGCACCCAGCTAAATACTTTTTTCCTGCCTGTTAGCAATAGCCATCAGAATAACATGGGGGGAAAAGCCCATTTAAAATAATAACAACATGAAATTAAAAAAGCTTTAGGTCTGGGAAAAAATGCCACGACCTTAGAGTGAGCATCAGCGGGCCCTGGGGTGGTGTTCTTGTTGGAAGTGACAGAGCCCACCGGAAGCTGCATGAGCAGAGACAGAGGTGGGTGATCTCAGTGGCTCCCCAGGCCAGCTGGTTACAGGACCTCAAACGAGGTGTGTGTGGGCGCTGTGGTGTCTCTGCTCTAAACAACTGCTGCTCTCCCTGGTGAATTTTAACTCTGTGTGTGTGTGTGTTGTACGTGCACAGACACATACACACACAGAGTTAAAATGGTTTGGCGGTGGTTACGTGACATGGGTCGCGTGTGTGCATGTGTGTGTGTTGTATGTGCACAGGCACATACACAGAGTTAAAATGGCTTGGCGGTGGTTATGTGACATGGGTTGCGTGTGTGTGTGTGTTGTATGCACACAGGCACATACAGAGTTAAACTGGCTTGGCAGTGGTTACATGACATGGGTCGCGTGTGTGCGTGGGTGTCATGGGCTGAGAGTTCCAGTCCCAAGTGCCAGTGCGTGTTAATGGGACCTTGGTTGGAAACAGGGTCTTTGCAGATGATCAAGGTAAGATGAAATCATTAGGGTGGCCCCTAATCTAATATTACCGGTGACCCCATTAAAAGAGGGACATTTGGACACAGACACAGAGATGCACGTGTGAAGACGAAGGCAGAAATCGGGTGAATCTTCTAGAAGCCAAGGGCTCATCCAAAGCTGCCCTCCAAGGATCGTAAGCTAAATGAGAGAGCCAGGGATGGACTCTCCCTGACATCCCTGGGAAGGAACCAGCCCTGCCCATGCCTGGCTTTTGGGGGTCCGGCCTCCTGAGCTGTGGTACAATACATTTCTGTTGTTGGAGCTTCCTAGTGTGTGGCACTTTGTAAAGGCAGCCCTAGCAACGTGAGGCGGTGTGTACACTGCTACTTAGTGCGTTTGTACTACTTAGCCTTTAATAAACACCATGGAAGACGCCAAGTTAATTCAGAGAACAGATACACAAACACACAGATACACACAAAAACACACACATACACACACAAACACACACATACACAAACACACAAACATACGCACATACACACACAAACACACACATACACACAAACACACACACACCCATGCAACCCACACAAACACAAATGCACACACAAACATACACACACACAAACACACATACACACACATACACACAAACACACACACATACACACATGCACAAACACATACACAGACCCTGTTTCCAAACAAGGTCCCATTCACATGCACTGGCGGTTAGGAATTGAACACTCACCGCATGACACCCACACACACGCAACACACACAAACACACACACAAACACACACACACACACACTTAGGGAGGCCAAGGCAGGTGGATCACCTGAGGTCAGGAGTTCAAGACCAGCCTGGCCAACATGGTAAAACCCTATCTCCACTAAAAACACAAAAATTAGCCAGGTGTGGTGGTGCAAGCCTGTAGTCCCAGCTACTTGGGATCCTGAGGCAGGAGAAAATCACTTGAACCTGGGAGGAGGAGGTTGCAATGAGCTGAGATTGCACCACTGTATTCCAGCCTGGGCGACAGAGTGAGACTCCATCTCAAAAAACAAAACAAAACAACAAAATTTAACCCAGTGCCTTAGTTTTCTATGGCTGCTGTAATGAATTGTCACAAATTTAGGTGGCTTAAAATAATACAAACTTATTCATACAGTTCTATAGGTTAGGTGTAAAGTCCGAATCGGGTCTCCCTGGGCGAAAACCAAGGCGTCCATAGGGCTGATTCTTTCTGGAGGCTTGGGGAGAATCTGCTTCCCGGCTTTTCCAGCTCCTGGAGGCACCCACGTGCCCTGGCAAGGGGCCCTTCCTCCATCTTCAGAGCTCACAGAGCAGCATCTTCTGTACCCAGATGTCCCAGGCCCCCCTCTTTTTTCTTTTTTTTTTTTTTTGAGGCGGAGTCTTGCTCTGTTGCCCAGGCTGGAGTGCAGTGGTGCGGTCTCAGCTCACTGCAAGCTCCGCCTCCCGGGTTCACTCCATTCTCCTGTCTCATCCTCTGGAGTAGCTGGGACTACAGGCACCTGCCACCACGCCCGGCTAATTTTTTGTATTTCTTTTTTAGTAGAGATGGGGTTTCACCGTGTTAGCCAGGATGGTCTCGATCTCCTGACCTTGTGATCTGCCCCCCTTGGCCTTCCAAAGTGCTGGGATTACAGGCATGAGCCACTGCGCCTGGCCCCTCCCAGGCCCCCCTCTTATAAGGACCTTTGTGATGACCTCAGGCACACCTGGAGAACCCAGGAAACTGCCTTTCTGCAGAGCCCTGCCTGAGTCCCCATTGCCACACAAGGCACCAGGGTCACGAGTCCTGGGGGTCCAGACCTGGGCATCTTCAGGGCCATCGCTCTGCCCACTGCACATAGCAACATAAAAGCACAGACATGGAACCCCACTTCCATTAGCCCTTTATTCTCTGTGATCACATGGAGATTTTATCTGGGTTTAAAATTCAAGAGTGACACAGAGTATGAATTGTAAAGTGTCATGTTTTGGTTTGGTGAATGCAAATTTTGTTTTGTATGTGAGATATTTTACTAAAATTGGCTAATATATTTTTAATTGAAATTTACTCTTAGTTGTTTTATTTTTTTATTTTTTTGAAACAGAGTGTCACTCTGTCACCCAGGCTGGAATGCAGTGGTGCCATCTCGGCTCACTGTAACCTCCACCTCCTGGGTTCAAGCAATGCTCCTGACTCAGCCTCCCGAGTAGCTGGGGTTACAGGCGTGTGCCACCAAGCCCAGCTAATTTTTGTACTTTTAGTAGAGACGGGGTTTTGGCATGTTGCCCAGGCTGGTCTCGAACTCCTGATCTCAGGTGATCCACCCACCTCAGCCTCCCAAAGTGCTGGGATTACAGGCATGAGCCACCGCGCCCAGCCAATTTTATTTTAAAACTAAAGAATGAGTCAAGAAAATAAAGATGTTGCCTAAATTGTAGCTTTGAAGATATTTTGGTTTTATAACATTAACTTATTTTTTGACTGGAATAATCATACACATGAAATTCAATAAAATAAAATGTTCACAGCTGCATTCCTGTCCTTGCCATTATTATTATTATTTCCTTGAGACAGGGTCTTGCTCTGTCATCCAGGCTAGAGTGCAGTGGCACAATCACGGCTCACTGCAGCCTTGACTTACCCCCAGGGTCAGGTGATCCTTCCACCTCAGCTTCCCGCATAGCTGGGACCACAGGCTTGTACCACCACACCTGCCTAATTTTTTTTTTTTTTGAGGCGGAGTCTCACACTGTCGCCCAGGCTGGAGTGCAGTAGCGCAATCTCGGCTTACCACAACCTCCGCCTCGCGGGTTCAAGCGATTCTCCTGCCTCAGCCTCCCAAGTTGCTGGGATTACAGGTGTGTGCCACCATGCCCGCCTAATTTTTGTATTTTTAGTAGAAACGGGGTTTCTCCATGTTGGCCAGGCTGGTCTCGAACTCTTGACCTTGTGATCTGCCTGCCTCAACCTCCCAAAGTGCTGGGATTACAGGTGTGAGACAACGTGCCTGGCCACACCTGCTTGATTTTTGTATTTTTAGTAGAGACGGGGTTTCATCGTGTTGCACAAGTTGGTCTCAAATGCCTAGGCTCAAGCATTCCTTCCTCCTTGGCCTCCCAAAGTGTTGGGGTTACAGGTGTGAACCACCACACAGCCTCCTTATGGGATTGTATCAAAAGTCACAAGGAGCCGCCATGAGCACTCCACGCTGGAGACATTTCCCACCCTGGGGCTCCAGGCTCTGCAGGCATGGGATGTATCCCAGTAGCAAGGCCCCTAAACCAACGTGCTACCCTCAGACGAGGATCACTGTCCTTCCAGCTGGGGGTGAGGGTCCCCACCTCTCCCCGGATCTGCCCCCCTCAGGCTGGCCACTGTGAGGGTCTGTCGCCTGCAGCACTCACTCCTGGACCACTTTCCAGGTTGAGGAGAGAGCCCAGGTTCCATCACTGACCAGCTTCCAGGCCTTGGGCAAGTTCTGAAACTTCTCTGTGCCCCGTTTCCACACTCATAAATGGGATGACAATGATTCTGACTGTCAGAGCGGAGATGCGGCTGGTACATACCGGTGTGGGGTCCGTTTCAACCAGGCAGTGCCGGGGTCCTGCCAGTCATCGCCATCATCATTGTTATTATTGAGATGGCGTCTCACTCTGTGGCCCAGGCTGGAATGCAGTGGTGCGATCCTAGCTCACTGCAGCCTCGCCTTCCCGGGCTCAAGCAAGTCTCCCATCTGAGCCTCCTGCATAGCTGGAACTCAGGTGCACACCACCACGCTCGGCTAATTTATTAATTTTTTTAGAGACGGTGTCTCATGATGTTGCCCAGGCTAGTCTTGAACTCCTGACCTCAAGTGTTCCTCCTGCCTCAGTCTCCCATAGTGTTTGAATTACAGGCGTGAGCCACCACGCCAGGCCCAGTTATTAAATGTTTTGAACATCACTCCTATCTGTCCCCATGTGGTTATTGTGAGGACAACAGGAGTCCATTCTTGCAAACTTTGGAGAGCACGGCCTGGCACACAGCAAGGGGTCCGCGAATGTTTTCATCGTTGCGTTTCTCAGGCAGGCAGACTCCCCCCAGACCCACCCCATCGTTACAGATGGTAATTCCAGAGAAAACGCCTTCACTTCCCAACACCCATATATGAAATCTCATGGAGCAACTGACGCCTGGGCTGTGATCCATCACTGTGGTCAGGGAGATGGAGTTCTCTGATTGGCTCCGATTGGTTCATGGCTCCACCCCTTTGGTGGGGACGGCATCCCTGGGGGTGTGAAGGAAAGAGGCTCTGAGGCCCAGGAAGTGGTTGCTGGGTAGATACGAACACATACACACACATGCACACACACACAAGCATGCATACACATGCACACATGCACTTGCACGCACACACACACGTGCACACACGTGTCTGCACACATGCACACATGCACACACATGCACTCACACACATGCACACGTGCACAAACGCACATACACAAACGTGCACACACAAACACATGCACACGCATATGCACACACACACGCACACACAGGTACACACATACACATGCACACATAAGCACACACACGCGCACACACACAAACACACACAAACGCACTCACACACACATGGAAAAGAAAAAAAGAAAAAAAAAGTTTTCTCCACCAGGGCATATAAAAACCCACTTTGCATAAAAGGGAAGAGTTATGATGTTGCTGCATTGAAGACAATATTATAAAGATGTAATTTCCCTCCAAGTTAGTCTATAAATTTAAAGCAATCCCACACAAAAGCCCAGCAAGCGTTCTGCAATGTGGGATCGTGATTCTAAGGCTCATCTGAAGAATGCTCGCATGAGAACAGCCGAGAAAAATGTGGAAATAGAAAGGAATAATGAAGAGGGCTTACCCTATTAGACATTAAAATGCATCACTAGCTAAGCCAGCTAAAGCAACCTGAATCTGGGGAGGAAGAGACAGATAGATCAATGAGTGAGAACGCAGGAGCCGAGAACAGACAGGACCTAGATGAGGATTTGGTGAGAGGTGGGAGTGGCGTCTCACATCAGTGGGTGTAGAATGGATTGCTCGATAACTGTACCGAACATCTGGTCAATCATTTGGAAGAAAATTCCGAAGCTCTCTACTTTGTATGCCAAGCCGAAATAAATCCCAGAATAGTAAATGTTTAAGATAAAAAGATATTGGGCCAGGCGCGGTGGCTCACGCGTGTAATCCCAGCACTTTGGGTGACCAAGGTGGGCAGATCACTTGAGTTGAGGAGTTCGAGACCAGCCTGGCCAACATGGTGAAAGCTCATCTCTATTAAAAACACGAAGATTAGCCGAACATGGTTGTGGGTGCCTGTAATCCCAGCTACTTAGGGGGCTGAGGTAGGAGAATCTATTGAACCCGGGAGGCAGAGGTTGCAGTGAGCCAAGATCGCGCCACTGCACTCCAGCCTGGGTGACAGCCCAAGACTCTATCTCCAAAAGGAAGGAAGGAAGCAAGGAAGGAAGGAAGGAAAGAAGGAAGGAAGGAAGGGAGGGAGGGAGGGAGGGAGGAAGGGAGGGATATTGAAAAACAAAAAGCAAATTATATATTATTTTCTATTAGGAGCAGGCTGGGTTTCTTAGCAGATTAAAAATACAGCCCGTGGGAATCTTCTAGGTGAGGCCTCTGCATGGCGGTGGTGCAGCTCACGCATGCTGTCCCGAATGCCAGCGATCCTTCCGTCTTCACCGCTGCTGACGTTTAGTCTCCGGTCATATTGTAATTCGGCCCTTCCTCTGTTGCTGGGCACCTCAGTCATTTCTATTTTTCGCTGTTGTGAATGGGACTATTATGACATTCTGAAACAAAACAGAATCTGTAAAGACGAGAGATGGATATATTTTGTTAAATAAGTGTTCAAAACATCTTTACATCAAAATAAACATGGACACATAGGCACATGCCTTGGTGCGGCTTTTTTCTTTTTTTTTTGAGATGGAGTCTTGCTCTCTCCCCCAGGCTGGAATGCAGTGGCACAATCTTGGCTCACTGCAAGCTCCGCCTCCCAGGTTCAAGTGATTCTCCTGCCTCAGTCTCCCAAGTAGTTGGGATTATAGGCGCCCGCCATCACACCCAGCTTTTTTTTTTTTTTTTTTTTTTTGTATTTTTAGTAGAGATGGGGTTTCACCATATCAGCCAGGCTGTTCTCAAACTCCTGACCTTGTGATCCACCCACCTCGGCCTCCCAAAGTGCTGGGATTACAGGTGTGAGCCACTGCACCCGGCCCTCGGTGTGGCTTCTTGGTAGGCAGGGTCCGTCTGCCTGTCTGGCCCCCACCCGGGTCCCATAGCTGCAGGTGGCGGTGCTGTGGCCCTCCCTGGAGACTTGACACCTGGAGTTGCCCACCCCCATGCAATGGTGTGTCAGGAAGCTCAGTCCCCACCCCTGGTTGCTTGCAGTAAGTTCCCGACAGACCCAGGGCAGGATGGATTCTGTGATTCCTTCTGTGTGGCAGAGTCCTCTGTGGGATCAGGCAGAGGCCTCATAGGGCATATGCATTCAGGCAGCTCAACTCCTCCACTCTCCTCCCCCGTCAGAGGAAGGACAGGTGGAGCCAGGAACTGGCAGCGTCCTGGCCGTGCTGGTCTGCGAGGGCCGCCATAACAAACACCCCAGGCTGGCCGACTTAAACCACAGACACTTATTGCTCACAGCTCTGGAGGCCGGACGTCCTCGGTCAAGATGTGGCAAGGCTGGTTCTTCCTGAGGCCTCTCTCTTTGGCTTGTGGATGGCCGTCTCCTCCCTGGGGCCTCACATCGCAGGCCCTCTGTGGTCTGTGTTCAAATCTCCTCTTCCGGCCAGGCGCAGTGGCTCATGCCTGTAATCCCAACACTGTGGGAAGTCAAGGCAGGAGGATCACCTGAGGTCAGGAGTTCAAGACCAGCCTGGCCAAATGATGAAACCCCTTCTCTGCTAAAAATACAAAAATTAGCTGGGCGTGGTGGCAGGTGCCTGTCATCAACTATTCGGGAGGCTGAGGCAGGAGAATCACTTGAACCCGGGAGGTGGAGGCTGCAGTGAGCCGAGATCGCACCACTGCACTCCAGCCTGGGCAAAAAGAGCGAAACTCCGTCTCAAAAGCAAAACCAAACAATTCTCCTCTTCCTCCTGAGGGCACCCCCTAATTACTAGGAAAGAATTCCTGTCTCAGGCTCTGGCTCGAGGGAACTCAGCGTAAAACAGTACCAGATGTGGCCCTGCAGACCTGAAGGATGAACTCTTGATCCTGCCCTCACCCACTGGGCAGATGGCCAGGGGGCCCCTGGTAACAGTCTTTGGCAGGCTGAGATGTTCTCTGAAAGGTAAAAGACAAGCAACTGTGCCTAGTACCTTCTGCCACGAAGACAGAAGCACCAGGCTCAGTAGGCTGTGTTAGTGCAGAGGCAGATTATTCTGCGTGAGGTAAAACGGCCCTGCCACACTCATCAAAAGGCATGGAAAATGCCAGGTGTAAGTGGCGCTTTGATGCAAGGACTCTACCACAGCTCGAGACTCAGGTTCCAGGAATCCTGCCGCTTGGGCCATTTGGCTGGCAGATCCTGTGGCGCTCAAGGCACCTGCGGAGGGTGAGTGTGCTGGGTAGGACGTCAGGCCAGCCACAGTACAGTTCTGTAGCACAGGGCAAGACCGGAGTCCGGGAGCAGGTCCATGCAGCAGCGGGGAATCACATCCAATTCCAAACAGCAGCTCGCTTGCTGGGGGGCCTGGTCCTGGCCGGGCATCTAACCACGGGGTGTCCAGTGACTGTGCCACCTGCAGGCTGCCCACGCTGAGCCAGAGGCTGAGAAACCCACCAAGCTACGAGCGCACACTGGCCCATCAGCAGGACCAGGCTTGGCCAGCTACACAGAAGGATGGCCCGGACGCTGGTCTCTCCTGATTGCTGCTCCCATGACTCTGTATCTTCTCATGCCTGTGGGTTCAAAGATGGGCTGATGAGGGAGAGAAGGCTGGGCTCGTGGGAGCTGAGAGTGGGCAGCCCACCAGGCCGCACTCCTGTGTGCAGAGAGAAGGGACGCAGGGTAGGGATCCACACGGACTCCTGAGCAGCGGCAAATGGCGTGGCTGCTGGGCTGGGGAGGTGGAAGGAGCAAGATTGGAACACTGGGGACAAATAATTTTGGAAGAGAAGTGGGGGACCTGCAGGAGTGGGCTCAAAGGACGAGAATCTTTGCAGCTCATGGTGGCACCCACCAGAGGGAGCCCACAGCAGACGAGGCTCAGAAAACAGGTGGAAAGGATGGCTCATGCCGGGACGCCAGCCAGCCTCCACCCTCAGCCAGCCGGCCTCCATCCTCGGCCACCCCAGACTCCACCCTCAGCCACCCCAGACTCCATCCTCAGCCACCACAGCCTCCATCCTCAGCCAGCCAGCCTCCATCCTCAGCCATCACAGCCTCCATCCTCAATCACCCCAGACTCCATCCTCAGCCACCACAGCCTCCACCCTCAGCCAGCCAGCCTCCATCCTCGGCCACCCCAGACTCCACCCTCCACAGGCAGCCTCCATCCTCACATCCTCAGCCACCACAGCTTCCACCCTCAGCCAGCCAGCATCCATCCTTGGTCACCCCAGACTCTATCCTCAGCCACCCCAGCCTCCACCCTTGGCCAGCCAGGCTCCACCCTCAGCCACCCCAGCCTCCATCCTCAGCCATCCCAGCCTCCACCTTCAGCCAGCCAGCCTCCATCCTCAGCCACCCCAGACTCCATCCTCAGCCAGCCAGTCTCCATCCTTGGCCACCCCAGCCTCTATCCTCAGCCAGCCAGCCTCCATCCTCAGCCACCCCAGCCTCTATCCTCAGCCAGCCAGCCTCCGTTATTGGTCAGCCAGGCTCCATCCTCTCCATCCTCAGCCAGCCAGCCTCCATCCTAGGCCACCCCAACCTCCAACCTCAGCCACTCCAGTCTCCACCCTTGGTCACCCCAGCCTGCCTCCTTGGCCACCCCAGACTCCACTCTTGGCCACCCCAGCCTTCAACCTCAGCCACTTCAGCCTCCATTCTCAGCCAGCCAGCCTCCATCCTCGGCCAATGCAGCCTCCACTCTATGCAACCCCAGCCTCCACCCTCGGCCACCTCAGCCTCTATTCTCAGCCACCCTATCCTTCATCCTTGGCCACCCCAGGCTCCACCCTCGGCTACCCCAGCCTCCATCTTCAGCCACCCCAGACTCTACCCTTGGTCACCTCAGCCTCCATCCTGTGCCACCCCAGAATCCATCCTCTGCCACCCCAGGCTTCACCCACAGCCAGCCAGCCTCCATCCTCAGCCACCTCAACCTCCACCCTCAGTCAGCCAGCCTCCATCCTCAGCCACCTCAACCTCCACCCTTAGTCAGCCAGCCTCCATCCTCGGCCACCCCAGACTCCATCCTTTGCCAGCCAGCCTCCATCCTTGACTGGTCAGCCTCCATCCATAGCCAGACACCCTCCATACTTGGCCAACCAGCCTCCATCCTCGGCCAGCCCAGCCTCCACCCTCAGCCAGCCATCCTCCATCACTGGCCAGCTAGGCTCCATCCTCTGCCACACCTGCCTCCATCCTCAGCCAGCCAGCCTCTATCCTCGGCCACCCCAGCCTCCATCCTCAGCCACCCTGGCCTCCACCCTCAGCCAGCCAGCCTCCACCCTCAGCCACCCCAGCCTCCATCCTCAGCCATTGCATCCTCCACCCTCAGCTAGCCAGCCTCCATTATCAACCACCCAAGCCTTCATCCTCTGTCACCCCAGCCTCCACCCTCAGCCACCCCAGCCTCCACCCTCAGCTACTCCCAGCCTCCACCCTCAGCTAGCCAGCCTCCATCCTCAGCCACCCCAGACTCCATCCTTGGCCAGCCAGCCTCTGTCCTTGACCAGCCAGCCTCCACCCTTAGCCAGCCAGTCTCCATCCTTGGCCAACCAGACTCCATCGTCAGCTACCCCAGCCTCCATCCTCGGCCACCCCAGCCTCCATCCTCAGCCACCCCAGCCTCCATCCTCAGGCATCCCAGCCTCCACCCTCACCCACCCCAGTCTCCACCCTTGGTCACCCCAGCCTGGCTCTGTGGTCACCCCAGACTCCACTCTTGGCTACCTCAGCCTCCATCTTCAGCCAGCCAGCCTCCATCCTTGGCCATCCCAGCCTCCACCCTTGGCCACCCCAGCATCGCCCTCGGCCACTCAGTGCTGGTGCAGTGGCTCTTATTTGGCACGGCCGTGGCAGCAGGGAGGGAGGGAGGGTCTGCAGGGTCCAATCACAAGAACTTCCCTTCACCAGGGCTCATCTAGCTTCTGCCACTGCCAAATGTCCGAACCTCGCTATGAAGCCGTCTCTCGAGATGGTGGTGGCAAGTGGATTTCACTGGACTCCTTCTGGCCTGGACTCATGTTACCTGGGATTCATCCAGGACCAACCCCGAGGCCGGTGGAGTGTCTGATGCGCTGGCATGAGGACCCACCTAACATCACTTTGGCTCAAGGGACCCGCTTTATGAAGGAGAAGGTGTGTTGGCGAGCACAGGACCCTGGGATTCTCTGATCCCACCACACAGTACATCACCCCAAAACTGCCAGCCGGATAGAGGGGTGGGTGGAATGGTAATGACAGCAAGGGGACCTGCTTGGAGATGACGCTGTGAAGACAGGGACACGTCCTGTGGCATGTGGCATACACGCTAACACAGCGGTGCTATTTATACGGTGCTGTTTTCCCGATGAATAGAAGACAGGTTCCTGAGAGCCAGAGGGGAGGGGGTAGGGGCGGCCCCACTGTCCATCACCACCGGTGACCCACCTGGGGAACGTCTGCTTTCCATCCCACGACTTTAGGCTCCGCAGCTCCCAGGATCCTGGCTCCCAGAGGCAAGAGGCTTCCACCAGGGGACACAAGCAAAAGATTACTTTTGAGATAAGAAAAAAATCAATGAAAGTTATTATTCTTTCACATACTGGCTGGCGAGGCAGCTCACACCTGTAATCCCAGTACTTTGGGATATCAAGGCGGGCGGATCACTTGAGTCCAGGAGTTCAAGACCAGCCCGGGCAACATAACAAAACACCGTCTCTATGTCTCTATTTAAAATGTCCCACTGCATTTAAAACGATTGCAACAGCGAAACAGCCAACACACTCCACGCTTGCAAAGGGGCCTTTTCCTTCTCCTGCATGTAGGCTGGGATGGTTTTAGAGCACTGAGGCAAAAATGCAAAAACAGCAATCGTGTGACTTTTAAAACTAACTCTGGGATTAAAGGGAGCTGTGTAAAGAGCTAAGTTTTGTTAAAGATTTACAGGAGTGGCCAGGCGTGGTGGCTCAAGCCTGTAATCACAGCACTTTGGGAGGCCGAGACGGGCGGATCACGAGGTCAGGAGATCGAGACCATCCTGGCTAACACGGTGAAACCCCGTCTCTACTAAAAAATACAAAAAAACTAGCCGGGCGTGGTGTGGGCGCCTGTAGTCCCAGCTACTTGGGAGGCTGAGGCAGGAGAATGGCATGAACCAGGGAGGCAGAGCTTGCAGTGAGCCGAGATCCAGCCACTGCACTCCAGCCTGGGCGATAGAGTAAGACTCTGTCTCAAAAAAAAAAAAAAAAAAAAAAAAAAAAAGATTTACAGGAGCACTGTAACCTGGTCAAGGACTAAGAAGCGTCCAACCTCCTTGGACCCTCCCTGGCTCCCAGATCAGTCACCTCTTGGTCCCAACCCCCTCCTCTTCCCCTACATGTAACATAAACCAAGCCTGAAATTTGTGCTGACTAAAGATGGCGTTTAGGGCGCTAGTCCACCATCTTTCCGGTCGGCTGGCCCTCCGAATACACCTGCTCTTCCTCCTACCAGCACCCATCTGTCAAGTTTTGCCTTCTCTAATAACAGCAAGCAGGTGAACCTGGGTTTGATTACACAGTGGATGTTGCCTGTTTACTCTGAGCTCCTTTCACCAAGATAGAAACAAGCAAAGAAAGCACTGACCTGGGGCCCTGCGCGATGGCTCACACCCAGCACTTTGGGAGGCCGAGGCGGGTGGATCATCTGAGGTCAGGAGTTTGAGACCAGCATGACCAACTTGGTGAAACCCCGTCTCTACTAAAAATACAAAAGTTAGCCAGGTGTGGCAGCGGGTGCCTGTAGTCCCACCTACTTGGGAGGCTGAGGCAGGAGAATCGCTTGAACCACGGAGGTGGAGGTTGCTGTGAGCTGAGATCGCACCACTGCACTCCAGCCTGGGCAACAGGTGAAACTCCATCTCAGAAAGAAAAAAAAAGAAGAAAAGAAAGAAAGCAGTCACCAGCTGGCAAGGGTAATGGACCGTGATCAGCATTAGAAAGCAAGGCTGCCTGTGATGAGGGCTTATGGTTGGGGTTAGGGTTAGGGTTAGGGTTAGGCTTATGGTTAGGGTTAGGGCTGGGTTAGAGTTAAGTTAGGGTTATGTTTATGGTTAGGTTTGGGTTATGGTTAGGTTTCAGTGGTCGGCCTGGGCATACTGCACCTGTGGGTTAGGGTTAGGGTTAGGTTGGGGTTAGGGTATGGTTATGGTTATAGTTAGGTTTCAGTCACGGGTCTGGGCATGCTACACCTGTGGGTACTAGTGTTCACTCCTCTACCCCTCTCCAAATGTCTCAACAGATGAACCCACTAAAATGCAGGCAAGCTGTGTCAGATAGAAGCCATCTAATGTGAGAAGCAAATGCATTTGAATAGTGCAATGGGAGTCGGTGGCAGATGCTGTTGGTGACCCACTCAGATGCTGCAGGGTTCCTCCCACCCCTCTGGGGTACCCGTGCTCCAGCTGCTACCTGGCGCCGTTGCTGAGGTTCACACCTGCTTCCCCTCTGGAGGGTTTTCCTCGGGTGGTTTGCACCACCCCTCTTGCAGGAGTCAGGGATCCTGCTGCCTCACCCTGGGGCAGCTTGTGGTCAGTGACCACCTCACAGCGGGGTACGAAAGCCTCACTGCCTTGTGGCAGGACAGGCCCCATGACAGCCTTCCCCAGCTGAAGTTCTGGGAAGGAATTAAGTCCTTCGGAAAAGTGATTTCAGTGACTGTTTTCTCAAGCCTGCCAAGGATGGTTGATAGATAGTTCCATACTCGATGCGTGGGAGAGAAGATAGTTGAATAGAGATGGTCCAAATCTTAGGACTAAAGTCCAGAAGAGTCACTGATTATATTAGTTTAAAAGGCAACACCAGTCACAATGGGTGGCTGTCCTCGTTTAGAAATTTAGTCCCAGGAAAGGAAGACTCACAAACACTTTGGACTTAAGGACACCAGGCACAGCCGAAGGTGACGGCACTTTATTAAAAGCAGAGAGATTGGCCGGGTACATTGGCTCATGCCCATCGTCCCAGCGCTTTCGAACATTAATTCGAAATAGACCATGAATTTAAATATAAAAAGTAAACTATAATCTTCTAAAATAAAATATAGCAGAAATACTAGAACATCTTCAGGACCTCTGGCGAGGCAATGTGACACCAAAAGCATGATCTACAAAATTAAAAAATGGATCAATTAGACCTCAAAAAGTTAAATAAAAAATTCTTGCATTCTAAGGATGAAAAGACAAGCCACAGGCAGGGAGAAAATATTTGCAAAGCACACAACTGACAAAGGTGTTGTTTCTAAAAAAGTGTAAAGGACACTTAAGACCCCACAGCAGAAACAAACAAAACATTTAGAAAATGGGAAAAAAGTCCGGGCGTGATGGCTTACACCTGTAATCCCAGCACTTTGGGAGGCTGAGGTGGGCAGATCACCTGAGGTCAGGAGTTCGAGACAGCCTGACCAATATGGTGAAACCCTGTCTCTACTAAAAATACAAAAATTAGCCAGTTGCGGTGGCGTGTGCCTGTAGTCCTAGCTGCTGGGGAGTCTGAGGCAGGAGACTTGCTTGAACCAGGGAGGCAGAGGTTGTAGTGAGCTGAGATCATGCCACTGCACTCCAGCCTGGGTGACAGAGTGAGATTCTGTCAAAAAAAAAAAAAAAAAAAAGAAAGAAAGAAAGAAGAAAGGAAACGAAAGGAAAGGAAAAGAAAAAGAAAGAAAAGAAAGAAAAATAAATAAAGAAAGAAAAAGCACGAAAGAAAAAGAAAAGAAAGAAAGAAAGGAAAGAAAAGAAAGAAAGGAAAGAAAGGAAAGAAAGAAAGAAAAGAAAGGAAGGAAGGAAAGAAAGAAAGGAAAGAAAGAAAGGAAAGAAAGAAAGGAAAGAAAAGAGAAAAGAAAGAAAGGAAAGAAAGAAGAAAGAGAAAGAGAAAAAGAAAGAAAAATAAATGAAAGAAAGAAAAAGAAAAAGAAAAGGAAAGAAAGAAAGGAAAGAAAGAAAAAGGGAAGAAAGAGAAAGAAAGAAAGAAAGAAAAGAAAGGAAAGAGAGGGAGACAAAGGGGAAAAAAAGATGTAAGGAGACATTTCATCAAAGAAGAGGTACAGAGGACAAATAAGCACCCGTATAGGTGTTCACCATCAGTAGATACCAGAGAATAGAACTTAAACCACAGTGAGATGTCACTATACACTGTTAGAACGGCTAAAACAGAAAATAATGATATGATCCAATGCCAGTGAGGGTGTGGAGAAATTTCATCTCGCGTACATTGGTGGCGGACACAAAAAATGGGTGCAACCACCCTGAAAAACAGTTGAGCAGCCAGCATGCACTTACTATGCACCCCAGCAACTGCATGCCTGTGCATTAACCCCAGAAAGATGAAAACTTAAGTTCTCACCAAAGCCTGTGTGTGAATGTTCATAGCAATTTATTTGTAGTGGCCCGAAATTGCAAAACCACCCAAATGGTTTTCCACAGGTGAATAAGGTTAAACAAACTTCGGTGTGTCATCTATACAATGGAATACCACTCAGCGATGAAAAGGCGCAAACTAAACCGTTGATTCATAAAAGAACTTGGGTGGACCAGGCACGGTGGTGGCTCACGCCTGTAATCCCATCACTTTGAGAGACTGAGGTGGACAGATCACCTGAGGTCAGGAGTTCGAGACCAGCCTGGCCAACATGGTGAAAACTTGTCTCTGCTAAAAAATACAAAACTGAACCGGGTGTGGTGGCAGGTGCCTGTAATCCCAGCTACTTGGGAGGCTGAGGCAGGACAATCGCTTGAACCTGAAAGGCGGATGTTGCGATGAGCCAAGATCATACCATGGCACTCCATCCTGGGCAGCAAGAGCAAAACTCCATTTCAAAAATAATAATAATAATAAAAGAATTTGGGTGGCTTTTAAGGGCCTTATGCTGAGCGGGGGAAAAACGCCTCAAAGGTTAAATAGGGTATTATTTCATTCATATAACATTCTCAAAATGACAGAAATGGAGGAGAGATTTGTGGCTGCCACGCAAGGGTAGCATTGGGGTGGAGTGGGGGACGGCAAGATCCCTGTGGTGACGGAACAGTTCTGAATCTGGACTGGGGCAGTGGTTACTGAAATCTATATATGTGGGGTAAGTTCGCAAAGAACTACACACGCGTACATGCAGGTGAATGCGTGTGCAGGCTGCTAGGAACTGAATCAGATCTTAGTTAACAGAATGACACCCAGGTACAAGCTGACTTCCTGGTTTTGATACTGTACGCCGGTTACGTAAGGTGTCACTGCTGGGGGAAGCTGGGTGACTCTATTTTTACAACTTCCTGTGACTCTATAATTACCTCAAATTTAAAGTAAAAATTTTAAAGACTCCTAGAAAGTAGAACAAAAGGGCCATGCAATGGGGTGAGAAGAGATACTGAGAAAATCACAGTCACCCAAAGAGACTGTCCCTACGCCCCACCAGAGCCCACATCCCCACGTTCTCTCCCTCTGAGGAGGAGCAACGGCCAAGTCCAAGACCTGCCTGGCCAAGGCCAGCCCTTCCATGGAGCACAATATCTCATCCCATCTTACTCAAGCATTGCTCTGGCAATTCTCTCCCTCTTCCTGTTTTCTCAAGCCTGCCAAGGATGGTTGATAGACAGCATCATACTCGATGCGTGGAGAGGAGATCGTTGAATACAGACGGTCCAGATCTTACGGCATCACCAACGTTTTCTTCTGCACTGGATCCTAAAACACACGATTATTTCCCCATCTTCATGCACCATGCCCTATGCCCCATCTGGGGGAACAGAGGCTCCAAACACCCGTTGTTACAGAAAATAAAGAGATACCTCTTTGCACATCCGACTGCAGGGTAGAGATGTCAAGCCCGCTGCATTTTTAGAGAGAAAGGGCTAGAAAGGCAGATACTGATATATTCCCATGGTGAGCTTGGGATGGGGAGAGCAAATGACTTCTGTTTCCTCCTTTGTTTTCTAAAGTTTATGTAGCAAAAGGATTACTTTTGAGATAAGAAAAACATCAATAAAAGTTATTATTCTTTAACATACTGGCTGGGTGAGGCAGCTCACACCTGTAATCCCAATACTTTGGGAGGTCAAGGCGGGTGGATCACTTGAGTCCAGGAGTTCAAGACCAGCCTGGGCAACATAACAAACTGCCATCTCTACAGAACAAACAAACAAACAAACAAACAAACAAACAAAAAATAGCCAGGTGTGGTGGTGCGAACCTGTGGTCCCAGCTACTTGGGAGGCTGAGATAGGAGGATCACCTGAGCCCAGGAATTTGAGGCTGCAGTGAGTCATGATGGTGCTACTGCATTCCAGCCTGGGCAACAGAGCAAGACCCTATCTGAATAGAATAGAATAGAATAGAATAGAATAGAATAGAGTAGAGTAGAGTATGATAGAATAGAATAGAATAGAATAGAATAGAATAGAATAGAATAGAACAGAACAGAATAGAATAGAATAGAGTAGAGTAGAGTATGATAGAATAGAATAGAATAGAATAGAACAGAATAGAATAGAGTATAATAGAATAGAATAGAATAGAACAGAATAGAATAGAATAGAGTAAAATAGAATAGAATAGAACAGAATAGAATAGAGTAGAATAGAACAGAACAGAACAGAGTATAATAGAATAGAATAGAATAGAACAGAGTAGAGTAGAGTAGAGTAGAGTAGAGTAGAGTATAATAGAATAGAATAGAATAGAACAGAACAGAACAGAGTAGAGTAGAATAGAATAGAATAGAATAGAATAGAATAGAATAGAATAGAATAGAAAACTGTCAATGGCTCCCTATGCCCAGAGCCCTACTGTCGTTTCTTCACACTTGCAAAGCAGGCCACTGAGCCTGGCTCCACCCTGTCCCTAGTCTCAGCAGACCAGGCCCCTTCACTGCCCCATGGTGGCCCCTCTGGGTGGGCTCAGGGGTCTGTGCTGTCTGCACCTTGGCCCCTGCCATCCTCTCTGGATGGAAGTCCGCTCCCTGTCCCCACCGCCTTGTCTCTGCCACGCCAGTTCCTGTATGTCCTTCAGGGTCTTTTTGTTTGTCTGTTTTTTGTTGTTTTGTTTACTTTTTTTGTATGTGTGTGTTTGTTTTTTGTTTTTTGTTTTTTTTTTTTGGTGAGACGGAGTCTCGCTCTGTCACTAGGCTGGAGTGCAGTGGTGCGATCTCGGCTCACTACAACCTCCACCTCCCGGGTTCAAGCAATTCTCCTGCCTCAGCCTCCCAAGTAGCTGGAATTACAGGCGCCCGCCACCACACCAGGCTGATTTGTGTATTTTTAGTACACAATGATGTACTATGTACCACAGTGATGTAGATGGGGTTTCACCATGTTGGTCAGGCTGGTCTTGAACTCCTGACCTCAGGTCATCTGCCTGCCTTGGCCTCCCAAAGTGCTGGGATTACAGGCATGAGCCACGGTGCCTGGCCACCTTCAGGGTCTTGAGCGATCACCTCCTCTAAAGCCTCCCTGTCCCCAGTGGAGATGACGTCCCCTGCTCTGTGGCTGCCCCCTGGTCAGCCTCCCCCATCGCCCACTCCAGGTTGTCTCTGAACTGTGGACTGAACCTTGTGCACCCCATCGTGGGTTCCCTGGCGTCCTGGCCATGCAGCCAGCAGGGAGCCCAGCAGGGGATGGGAGGGAGATTGGGGGAGGAGCCGGGGTGGGCACGTGTCCCCAGTCCTCCTGCGAGGCTGCCCAGGCCCACTGGGAACTTCCCCTGAGGTCCCTCTCCAGGGCTCCGTGGGCTTCCCTGCACCTCTCTCTCCCTCCGGGTTCGGGGGTTCTCCTCCTCCCCCTCTCTCAGGGGGCCAAGGTGTGCTGTCAGCTTGGTGTCCCTGGAAATGGCCCCTTCGTAGGCAACCCCTTGAAGGATTCTACTTTGGGGTCTCTGCTCTTTCCTGTTGGGACCATGGCTGACACGTTCTTGGTGGAGAGGGGGGCAGACAGCATGTCTAGTACACAGTAGGCCACCGTGGCTGACATGTTCTCGGTGAGGAGGGGCAGGCAGCGTGTCTGGTACACAGCAGGCTCTCTCCGTTTGTGTGCTAAGCGAATGCGTGGGTGGCAGAGACCTGGGGCCTTGGGTTTTCTGCTCTTCCGGCTCTGCCCTCTGCCCCAGGGAGGGACACCTGGACTCAGCCATGCCTTTGGCCTCGGTGCATAGAGGCCCCACCCCATCTTTGCCCTCCGTGTCTGCAGCCTTGGCCACGGGCCCCTGGGCTGGGGTGCCCTGTCCACGCTTTTCCTCTGAGCTCCGCCCTGTGGCTCACCCTGGCCTGTGGGATGCCAGCAGATGTGACCCTGGGGTTTGCTCCCTTGGCTATCACCACAAGAACCGGCCTGTGCTGGCTCAATGGAGGATGGGAGACTGTGGGGAAGAACCCGTTCCTCCCTGTGCCCCCAACATGAGAGTGTGCCCCCTTGCCAGCCGCCCCCCGAGGGGCCATGCCGTGCTGTGGTTGTGGGTTAGGCAGCATGAAAACGGCAATGGATAACCAGTGCACTGCAGGAGGGGCAGGCGTTGGCATCCCCCGCTGGACAAACGAGGAGACTGAGGCAGAGAGGGCCAGTGGCTTGCTGTGGTCACACAGTCCTGGGGTACGGCCTGGGCCTGAACCCTCACTGTGGCTTAGCCCTTGTCTCATACATGAGCAATAGCTGCCCTCCAGCTGCCCCTCGGAAGCTGGGCACCCATCCCAGCTGCAGGGCAAGGCTGGCTCCAGAAGGTTTCCTCCTGCTCCTGAGCCCAGCTCTGAGCCCACAGGGCACCAACCCCTCACCTTGGCAGCCTCCACCCACTTTCTCACCCAAACCAAATACCACCCCTTCCAGGAAGCCCTCCCGGCTCTTCCCAGTGGGGAGTTCCCATCCTTCCTGGACCTCCAGTGCTTCCCCTGCTGCCCTGAGCAGGGTCACCCCCCTCCGCACTGAGTGTTCCACCAGTCTGTGAGCTCCCCGGGGGCCGGGACTAGGCTGGGCTCCTCCCTGTGCCCACACAGAGCTTGGCACAGAGCCCTGCACACAGTAGGCGCTTCATAAGTGTGTGTCTCCTCCTGCTTACATCCTGTCACCCCCACCATGACACCTTCAAGCAAGGGCATGGGAACTCGGGGCTCTTTGTCCCAGGACTGGCTGAGCTTTCGCAAACACTCGGGGCCAAGCCACACGGCTCCCAGGAGGCCTGAGCTCCCAGGCTGGGTGTCCCGGCTGCTGAGGACCGTGCATCTCACCACTTGCCATTTTCCCTTGTTCCTCTGTGGGCCCTTGACTCTCCCTGGGCACCTGCCCTCCCACACACCCGCCCTTCCTGGCCAGCTGCCGGGTGTCCCCAAGGCAGGTGCCTCTCTTTGGTGTCTGCCCTTCTCCCGCATTCCCTATAAATAGCCCATCTTTGCTCCTCGGTGAAGGGGAGCGTCGGGCTGAGAAGGCCTGGCCGCCTCTCTGTCCCATGACCAGACAGTCATCGAGTTGCTGTGTGACCTTGGGCATGCCGGGGCCCTCGCTGGGCCTCTACCCGTCAGCCCTGGATCCCGCTCCTGGTACCTGCTCCTCTCCCCTGGGCCTGGCCTTGTGGTCTCCAGCAGTCTCCCATGCCATCCCGGGACCCCTCATGGAGGATGGGGAACTGCCCAGGGCTGGGAGCCTCAGGTTGACCGGAAACCTTGGGTCAAATGGGGAAGAGCTGGTGACGCAGCGTCCTCAGAAATGGCTCCCTTTGGAGGGCTGAGTCACATGGTGCCCGTGGAGCCCACCTGGGCGTGCACCCCCAGAGTAGGCCTCACACTCCCAGGACCTTGGTGGGGTGACCTGAGTGCAGGTGGCAGGACCAGGCTGGCTAAGCTGGAAGGGACAGATGGGCCCTCAGTTCTGTGGCCTCTGGGGGACGGGCCCCTGGGCTTCTGCTCTAAGGAAGGTCCCAAAAGCTGGAGACAGCGACAGAGGAGAGGGGTGAGCTTCCTGTCACCGAGGGCATGCAAGCAGAGGCTGCCCCTGCTCCTACCCCCACTGGCCCTTCCTCCCTCCCTCCTTGTCCCCCACTGGGTCAGGCTGAGACTGGGTCCCTTCTTGGGACCTGTCTGAGCCTGAAAACCAGCTTCTATCCCTCCAGTTCCTGCCCTGGAGTCTCCTGGGTTCCCATTACCTCTGGGACCTGGCTCTAGCCGCAGCCTCCTGCCTCCCTGGGTCTGTGCCAGAGTTCAGACTGGGGGTGGGTCTGCCCTCGATGGAGGGGTGGGGTGGGGGCTCAGCAGCCGGGACTTTAGGAAGGAGAGGGGAGGGGCCGTCCAGGCAGGCAGGGAGGGGTGACAGGGAGCTTTGACTCCCAGTCCCAGCATCAGGCAGGTGTCTGGACCCCGGGGCCATGTGGGAGGGAAGGGCCCAGGGCGAGGCAGTCCCCTTCCCAGCAGGGCCCTCCCTCTGAGCAGAAAGGCAGCTCTGCGTGGGGTGCAGGGCTGGGGGCGGTTTCCCTGGGTTGGGTACAAGACCCCCACTCAGCTGGCAGGTGGATTCAAGGGCCGGGGAGTGGAGTCTCTTCCTCAGACTCTCGCTCTGGCTCCTGTAGGTGGAATGAGGGGCACCCCGTGCTCTGGGCAGCAGGAAGCCAGGGACTCTCTCCACCCTCCCCCGGGGATGCTGAACAAGCTGGTGCTTGTCCCACGTGGACCCCAGCCTCTTATTCACTCAGAACAGGGGCCACACAAGGGCGGGCTGTCTGGGGGAGGGGTGGTGGGTGAGATGCGTGGGGAGGGGCTGCAGTGCAGGGTCTGGCTCTGGGCTCAGCATCCTGAGACCCCCCCGCAGAATTAGGGGTCTCTGGGCACCTCCTGTAGCTGGGGCTCTGGTGACGGCAGGGGAGCCCACCCTCACACAGACGCACCCTCCAACCACCTCACGCTCACACTCACTCACATGCAAACCCACACCATCGACTCACCCAGAACCTCACTCAAGAGCCTCTGGGCGTCCCAGGCCCACTCACAACCCCTCAGCTGCTGGGTTCTGCACACACCCCGCTGGCACGCACAGCCAGACACACACAGAAACGGCCCCGCACCACAGATCCACCACGCCAAGACCCTGCTCCCGCCCATCCTCCTGCTGCCACCTGAGCTCGGCTCCTGCCTGCCCTGTCCCTGTCCACACTGGCTCTCAGACACGCTCCAGCCCAGTGTGGGCCGCCCATCTCCCAAGGGTTCCCACGTGCACCCCCCTGGTCACACCATGCTCTCGCCAAGAGAGCACAGCATGTCCTCACCCCAAGGCCAAAATCAGTACAACCACCCCCCAAAACGGGACGTAAAAAACCCTCAACTCTTTCCCTGAAACCCACAGTAAAAACCCAGGACAAACAAGCATTTGACTTCTTTTCCTTTGCAGATTTTTTTTTTAAGTAGACATAATCTTTTTTTTTTTTTTTTTTTTAGTAGACATAGTCTTTTTTTCTTTCTCATTTTACAGCAAACATTGCAAATATAGAAATATTTTTTTCTGTACAATAGAACGACTACAGTGTACACGGGGGCTGGGCTGGGGGACGTGTCTCCCAGCCCTCGGCCCTTCCGGCCACCCCGGCCGTCCACAGGCACAGCCTCCACCCACCCTGAGTCCAGCAGGGCTCCAGGACCTGTCCCAGAGGCCACCTGGCCGCCGGCATTCACTCTGCTCTTCTACGGTGGACTCCAGAGGCGGCAACGAAGAGACAGACTGGACAGAGAATCCACAGAAAACCACGGACCGAGGAGATCACACGAGGGGCCACGAGGTGGCCACGCCGGCCACACCCCCCACGGACGGCGTTTTATGTCTTTTTTAAAAGAACTTGTATTTTATTTTATTTTTTTATAAAAGGAAGAAAATAAAGAGAGAGGAAAAGAAAAGGCAGAGAAGACTCAAAAGAGGAAAGATAATGAAAAAAATCCCCACCCCCACCCCCCATCCCTAAGACACAGTTTTCCGAAGTCCCTCGTGTGTGTGTGTGTGTGTGTGTGTGTGTGTGGACACGTACCACCCGGGGCGGCGAGCGCATCCCAGGACCAGCCACAGGAGCTCGGGACGTGTCCCCCTTGTCTGTCCCCGCCCGCGCCCCCCTCGCCTCTGCAGGGCCCCCCGGCTGTCACAGTTGCTGTGGTGTTGTGCGTGTGTTGGATGCTGTGGTGGTGTGCGTGTGAGTCTCTGGGTGGATCCTGCATCCTTTTTGGTCCAGTGGGCATCGCGGGTCTTGGGGGGGGGGGGCTCAGGACTTGTGCTGGGCCGACACGCCCTTCCAGTAGTCCAGGATGTCGTGCAGATCCTCGTCTTTGGCGAACTGAACCTTCTTGCGCAGCGCGTGGCCTGCGGCCATGAACTCCTCTTCCTCCTTGTGCCGCCGGCGGCTCAGTCTGAAGCGCTCCCAGATGCTCTGGGAGGCCCGGCAGGTGTACTCGGGGCTGGAGGAGTAGCTCAGGCTGTGGTACTGCGGGGACAGCTGCGAGTAGGCGAGGTCGCGGGGCCGCGGCCGGGTGAGCGGCTCCAGGATGGACGCCTTGCGCCCCAGACCCTCGTGCGCAGGCGGCGGCGGTGGCCCGGGGGGCGCAGGTGGCTCGGCCGGGTGGGAGCCGGGGTACGAGTGCCGGTGCTCGCCGTACTGGCGACCCTTCTCGGCCTCGGCCCGCAGCACAGCGGCCGCGGGCGTCACAGTGAGGATGGCGTCGGCCGCGGGGGAGCCCTTCTCGATGTACTTGGCCTCGGCGGCCGCGGCCTTGTGCACCCCAACAGCCTCGGCTCGGAAGGCGCGGGGGCTGCGTGCGGAGCTGCCGGACGAGGCGCTGGCACGAGGGGGCCCGGCCGCCTCCACACTGTGGTGCCGCTGCAGGCTGTGGCCGAAGGCGTCCTTGTACCCGGGCGCCAGGAAGCCATGCTTGGCGGCCAGCGGCTCGGACAGCAGCACCAGCGGCGGCTCGGCGGCGGACACGGGCCCCGACTTGACGCCCTGGAAGGAAGTGGACTCGGACTTGAGCGCGTCGATGCAGTTGTTGATGATCTGGTTGACCTTGTCCACCTCCTTGGCGATGGTGGAGATCTCGGCCACTGAGCTCTGGCTGTCAGGCCCCGGCCGGCCCAGCTCACAGTCCCTGCGTTCCGGAGGGTCCCCGGTTCGAACCTCCATGTAGCTGCCCTTGCTGGCCTTGGGGGTGTCGGCGCTCTCCACCAGCTTGTACTGCTCCACCTCGCCAGCCACAGGCAGGTAAGGGATGCGCGTCACGGCCTCGGGGCCCAGCAGCGGGCCCTGGGAGAGCGGGGCCAGGCCGGGCGCCTCCAGCTCCGGCCCATACTTGAGCTCGATGATGGTCTTCTTGAGGCTGCCAGCTGCGGCGGCAGAGGCGGCCTTCTTGTGTTTCTCCTCCTGGCGCCGCCGCCTGCGCAGGCAGTAGTAGACGGCACCCAGCACCAGCACCATGCCGAAGAGGCAGCCCAGGATGGTCATGATGTAGTGGGTGGCCGTGGAGGGGCTGGGCACCGGGCCGGGCGGGCTGGGCAGCCGGGGCAAGCAGATGGTGAGGCAGGTGTGGTTGTGGCGCAGCCCGGCGCTGGTGGACACCACACAGTAGGTGTAGTTGGTGAGCGTGAACAGGTTGGTCAGGCGGATCTCCTCCTGGGCCTTGGTCAGCCTGGACACGGTGGAGGCCTTGCTGTTGTTGAAATGCTCCAGGGTGTACATCCGGTGGAATGGGCTGGGCAGCTGGACAGTGATGGTGGCCGAGTTCTGGGTGAGCTGCTTGACCTTGATGAGGGGGCGAGCCTCGGCCTGCGTGGCCAGTGTGGGCAGGGCCACCAGTGGCGTGGTGCCATCCCCGGAGAAGCACTCATCATCGGCACAGGGTGTGTCACTGGGCTCTGGAGGAGGTGGGGGCGGCGGGGAGCGGCCCGGCTGTGAGCGCCCGGGTGCCGGGCGTGGGGGCCCGACCACCTCAGCCGCGTACGAGTCCTCGGTGCAGACTGACTGCAGTTTGCTGAGGATGCTGCGGTGGCCGCGGCGGCCCTGGCCCAGGAGGTAGTATCCGGAGTAGACGGGCGGTGACTCGCACTGCATGCGGTCGTAGGTCTGCGTGGCGTTGGTGAAGGCGGCCAGCCAGCGCAGGAAGCCCAGCAGTTCACAGGAGCAGTAGAAGGGATTGCTGTAGAGTTCACACACCGACAGCTTGGCCAGGCCGGCGAAGGTGCCGCTGTTGAGCTGCTGGATGCGGTTCATGGACAGGTCGATGTTGACAATGTTGGGGCACTCCCAGAAGCTGCTGGCCATGACCACCTCGATGAGGTTGGCCTGCAGGTACAGGTACTCCAGCTTGCCCAGGCCGCGCAGCATGCCCTCCGTGAGGTTGCGCAGCCGGTTGTAGCCCAGCTGCAGCACCTGCAGGTTGAACTGGCCCGAGAAGGCGCCGTCCTCGATGTAGCCGATCTCGTTCTTGGTGAGGTTGAGGTACGTGAGGTTGCCGAAGCGGCTGAGCGAGGCGTACTGCACGCTGCGGATACGGTTCTCGTTGAGCCGCAGGTCCACGATGGTGTTGTTGATCTGCTGTGGGATGGCCTCGTAGGGCGGCTGATTCTGGCTGCAGATGGCCAGCCACACGAAGCCCTTGTCACCCTCGATCAGCCAGCAGTCCCCGCGGGCCAGGCCGCCTGCGTGCAGCAGGGTGGCGGCCGCCACACACACCCACAGCGCGCCCCACCCACACCCGGCCATCGGGACCGCCCTGCAGGGAGCCCCAACTCAGCCTGCCCAGGGGGACCAGGTGGGGGGGCCAGGCGGCAGCCCCCAGAGGGATGGAGGGGCGGGAGGCGGAGGTGCCTGCACTCTCAGGGGTGTCCTGTCCCAAACTGCATGGCCACGTGACGTAAGCGCGGGGAGGGAGGGTGCCTCCCTCACGGCCGGCTGTCTCTCGTCTTCCGCCCCAGTCCTGCGGTGACCGAGGCCTCCTGCCCCATGGGCCTGGGTGTCCTGACGGCTCCACTGGCTCCTCCTGCTCCGACGTTCCTGCTGCAAGACAGAAGAGAAGACAGCGGTCAGGGGATGGCCAGCATCTCACAGCAGCGCATCTGAACGTGGGCTGAGTCCCTGCTCCGCTGAGCCCCCCAGCCTCTTCTGTAAAACACAGAAGAAAACAGAAGCCCCTTCCTCAGAAGCCCCTGGGGGGTCCTGAGACGGGTCAGGATAAGGGAGGAAATGCTTCACCCTCCCGTGGAGGGGTCTCCTCGGCTCTCGGGCCTCAGTTTCCTCATCTGCAAAATGGATGGGGCACTACCTGCTTGGCCGGGCTCCAAGGTACTGACAGCCTAGAATTGAGACCCCCTGAAGCCCATTTCACTCTCGGCACAACCCTGGTCGGATGAGGAAACTGAGGCAGGGGACTGGGACCTAAAGTCGCTTGGCTGAGGAGTGACGGGGCTTCTGCCAGCTGGCTGCGGCCAGGGATGCGCGTGTGAAGGCCCCCACTGGGCACGGTGCCCGTCACCTGCCGCTTCTGCTCCCAGGAGGCCCGGCCGCAATGCCCCTGGAGCCGCCTGTAGGAGCTGCCCTGTGCACCCACCGCAGGGTCCCCAGCCCACGGCACAGAATCCTTCCAGGGTGCAGGCTCCGCTCCAGCCCTCTGGGAGGGAGGCACCGGGAGGTATTCTGGCCTGTCCCGGGACTCGTGTCTACCAGGTCTCGGTCTGAGCTCGCCTGCCCTGTGTCCCCGGCATGCTGTGCCCCCTCTGGGCCTCAATTTCCCCAAATGAGCCAGCTGGATGGTCTCTGAGAGTGTCTACACGGCACTGGGACTTGGCACTGTCTGCACCTCACCTTGGTGGAGTGTGGCCACCTCCCTTCTGGAAGGAAGGGAACCGCTTGCTCCGCCGAGAATTTCCAGGCTCTGCTCATCCTCCCCAGGCTGGGAGAGGGACAGCTCTGAGGCCCCTGGGGGAGCCGGATGCCTCTCCCGCCATCCTCCCTGCCACCATACGGGGTCCTCTGCTCTATTCCTCAGCCTCCACTGGACCCCGAGGGTCTCCAGGCAGGACGGTGCCTCCTCTATCTCCCTAGTGTCTGCTGAGCCTGGACACAGGATGTAGGGACCAAGCCATAGGGGAGGAAGCCCCAGGTAGGAAGCACCCTGCAGATGGGGCTGGAGGTACGTCTGGGGAGCGAGGCACGCCACTGGGCTCCTGCTCCCCCACGGACCCCCCACCACTGCCTTCGAGACAAGGGGGCCCCCCCTGGTGTGCAGCCTCACCTCCTGGCCGCCTGTGTCTCCCCTGCAGGATAGAGAAATGGGTGTGTGTTTGCTTGTTAGTATGTGGATTTACAGCCGGCCTCTGTCACCGAGCCGTGGCCTGGCGCGCATCCAGCTGAGTGTATTTCACTGATATTGACGTTTGCAACTAGTCTGCACTGAAGCGGTTTAAATTAGAGAAAAAATATATAATGATGTAAAATGGGTTTTTTCCTCCCTTTGGAAACTTCATAAAGAACAATTTTGTTCCAGCTTCTGGAGAAGAGTCTATTTCTGATTTAAAGAGGAGAAGTCAGATGGCACGGGAGCTGTAGCGAGGTCCTAGCAGGCCTCGGGGAGCTAACCCAGGGCTTGGCCTGGAGTGGCCAGGGGACACCCTGCTCAGCCAGGTGGGACCTGACTAGGCCCACTCAAAAATGGCTCCGGGGGCTGCTTGGGTCGGGAAAATGGGGTCCCCACGTGGTCTGGTTGGATGTGAAATCCACCATCACGGGAGAGTCAGCGCTGTCTCAGTCACCGTCATGCCATGTGCACCTGCCATCCCGCACCCACACCAGCCCCTCCATCCCTCCCCACCATCCCTCCACCGTGCCCAGACAACCTGTGCCAGTGCTGGGATTTAGCTTTCCCAGGCCTCTTGGGAGCCCAGGTCTCAGGCAGAGGCGCGTGCTGGCCGGGGGCGGGCCGAGGACATGGGGCGGATGGCGTCCGGCTGTGCCCAGCCTCCGGAAGGGCGGGTCTGGCCAGCGGCCACGCAGGAAGCATGTAGGAAGCGTGGCGCCTCAGCCCACAATCGTAATCACCTTTAATCTCTTGCTCAAAATAACCCAAAGTCAAGGTAAGGAGGATTACAGGGCCTAAAAGCCCTTATCACAGGCACAGGGAGGAGGCTTGGGGCCTGGGGCTGTCCAGGCTCTCCTGGGCCTGGCAGCTGAGGGCTGGAGGGCTGCGTGCTCATGGGGGTCACGTGTGTGTGTGTGTACGTGTGTGTGTGCATGTGTGTTTGTGGACACGTGTACACCCATGTCCACCCACACACGTGTTTGGTACACGTGAGCCCTCGTACGTGTGTGCCAGGTTGCGTGCGTGTGTGCGTGTACAGATGTGTGTGCACAGGTGTGTACACAGGGCTTGTGTACATAAGTGCACAGGCCATGCTCACTGGGGCACTAGGCAGAGCAGGTGTCACTGAGGGCGCCCTGTCTGGGCAGCGAGGCCTGGGGCCCTGGTGTGTCTGGGGATAAGGGGAGGCAGGTGTGGGTGGCACGGGTGCAGCTCAGAGTCCCCCAGATTTCCTCATGTTCACACATGCACGGGGGTCTGTATGTCTGGCATGTTGCATGCATGCAGGAAACACGCTCTAAGTGTGCAGCAGTGGCTGACATCTCCAGAGCCCAGCTGAGCACCACACTGTCTCCTGCTTCCTGGCTCACCTGGTTCCTCCCCTGCCAGCCCTTTCCTTACCACCATGCCCCACTCCCCGCATTGTGAGTATAAGAATCTGTGCATCAGACTCCTTGGGAGTGGTGCTGGGAGCACAGCCTCACCTCCCTGCCCAGCTCTGAGCCCTCCTCCATCGGGCTGGGCAGCCCATGTGATGAGGGAGGGAGGCCATCCCCAGCCCAGTGTCCAGCCCTCACCTTCCTGTTCGGCCCCTGCCCCAGAGTCCAGGTGAGCAGGATCCTGACCTACAGGGGCTTGGGGAGTCCTCCCCCGACCCCCAGCCTGGCCTCACTGCCAAGTCTCCTAGGCAGGGGGATCTTCAGGGCATGTGGGTGTGACTCCCCGTGTGGCCAGCGCCCTGCCAGTGAGGAAGGGTGGGCCCACAGCCCCGTAGGAGGCACGGGATTTTGCCCCCTCTATGGCCCCAAGCTTTGGAGGGGCCCCAAAGTTTTCTTTTCTTTTCTTCTTTTCTTTTTTTTTTTGAGACGGAGTCTTGCTCTGTCGCCCAGGCTGGAGTGCAATGGCACAATCTCAGCTCACTGCAACCTCTGCCTCCCGGGTTTAAGCAATTCTCCTGCCTCGGCCTCTCAAATAGCTGGGATTACAGGCACCCACCACCACGCCCAGCTAATTTTTGTACTTGTAGTAGAGACAGGGTTTCACCATATTGGTCAGGCTGGTTTCGAACTCCTGACCTCAAGTGATCCACCTGCCTCCGCCTCCCAAAGTGCTGGAATTACAGGTGTGAGCCACCACGCCCAGCCAAAGGGCCCAAAGTTTTCATTCTGCAGCTCACTTCCCAGTGGGGAAACTGAGGCACAGAGAGAGAAGGACTTCTCCAAGGTCACACTGTGAGTCAGCCCTGTGCAGCCTCCTGTTGGGGGCCAGGGGGACAGGCTGGATGGGTGCTGTGCTAGGAAGGGTTCAGTAGGCGCCCTGGGTCTGGGAGCCCCCAAGGACAGAGGCTGTAGACCTGGCACAGGAAACAGGGAAAGGCTGAATCACCCAGGAAGGTTCTGGACGGACCACAGGCCCCCCAAGGCCCTTTCCAGCTGGGCTCGCTCACTCAGTCATTCTTGATGCCCTCGCTGATCCACACGCACACCTGCCCCTGTACCCCGCATCCTGTGATCCACCCATTAAACAACGTTTCTAGAAAGGAGTGCTGGCCGGCACGGAGGGCAGGTGCGGAGACCCCACACGGGCGCAGCTCTCCTGCACAGACCCGGGCCCAGCCCTGCTCCCCTCCTCAGCACACTTGCAACCTCAGACCCAGAGGCTAGCATGGGTGTGGACCACAAGGCCTCAGGGAGGCCAGCAGGCCCACGGCAGCCCTCGGGAGGGCTGCTCCCCGCTGCCTGAAAGGAGCTCCCCTTCCTCTCAGCCCATCTGCACCTGCTCCCGGGGCCTGGCCTTCTGCCTCAGGGAGATGCAGAGGCTGTGGCCCCTCTGGAATGGGCACTTCTGGGGTCTGATACCTCCAGCCCTCTGCAATGCCATCCTTCCCCTGCAGCTTTCTTGGATGCATGGAGGTTCTGTACTTGCACTGTCCAGCAGGGCGGCCACAGGTCTCCTGTGGCTCTGGAACACCAGAAATGTGGCCAGTAGCTGCTGTAATGGAACTCGATACAGTTCCATTGTATCGATGTATTGGAAGGTTCTAGTTCTAGTTCTAGAACCTTCCATAAAACAAACCAACTTGACCTGCGTGCCCTCCAGCCTCTGCCTCAACGTGGCAGGTTTTCTCAGAAGGATCGGCAGTGGTTTCCATTCCCCTCCCTCACCTCCTCTTCCATCCTCAGCTCCACCCCGTCCAGCGTCCCCCCCTCGGGCCCTCTGAGCCGTTCTCACCAAGGTCACTGGCGACCTCTGCCCTTCCAGTGCCCATTTTTGTCTTGCTCAGCCTCTCAGCAGCCCTTGGCCCAGGCAGCTGCTGGCTTCCTCCTGCAGCCCTCTCCGCTCCGGCATCCCAGCTGCCACCCTCTCCATCCAGGTTCCTTCACCTTCACCTCGACTCCACATGTTCCAGCCCAGGCTCGGTCCTCACAGCCTCCTCTCCCCAGCACTCCCAGGGGGTCTCGCCCTGTGGTTTTGTCTCTGTGCAGCTGACCCCCAATCTATCTCGAGGCCCTCGACTGCCCCCGACTTGAAGATTCTCTCCTGTCGCATCTAAGTGGCTGCTCCAAGATCTTGTCCCTGCTGGCATCTCCCTGCTCACCATCCACCGCATTCCTCCACCTAAAGTTGATGCCGCATCCTGGACTCCTCTCTTTCCTCCCCCCACACCTGGTCCAACTCCAGTAGCATCTAATCCACCTGCAGAAGCATCCGGAATCCCTCCACTCCCACCACGACCGCCCTGGTCCAAACTGCCCAAATCCACTTCCGGCAGGGATGACGCCCTTGGCTCCACCTCATCTCCTGGCACCCAAAATCCATTCTCCCTCCACAGCCAGAGGGAGCCTCGCTAACCACCAAGGCAGTCCTGCGGCCCCACCCTCTGCGCAGCCCTGAGGGCATCCAGTCCTCTGCGCGTGGCGGAGAATCCAGCCTCCAAACACGATCTCCAGGGCCCACCGGATCCGCCTCCGCGCCTTCTCGCTCCCTGTCCCCGATGCACACCCCCTTCCTGGCTGAAGACCCTGCACCAGCCACCCCTCCACCTGGGAAGCTCCGGCTCCCTCCTGTTGTTCAGTCCAAGATGCAGCAGCATCACCTCAAGAACCCTCCCTGCTCTGCACCCCGAATTCACTCTCAGCCCCCACCTGGCTTAAATCCTGGCACTTCTCTCTCCCTGATGTTGTGCTTGGTTATTTACTTTTAATTCATGTTGGAGCTGCTCCTGCCACTGCAAGAGCAGGAGCTGTGTGTCCTGGTCACTGTGGCATCCCAGGGCCGGCGCGGTGCCTGGCAGCCAGCACTGGACAGACTCGGGCCACGCTGCGCACGGGCTGGGATGCGCCAGCTCTGCTTCCTCTTCCGTCGAATGGGAGTGAGGACCACTCCTCCCAATGGGCCTGTGGTTTCTCACAAACATTAGCTTCCTTTTGTATTTTTTTAAAGAGATGGGTCTCACTCTGTTGCCCAGGCTGGAGTGCAGTGGTGCAATCACAGCTCACTGCAGCCTTGACCTCCTGGACTCAAGCCGTCCTCCTGCCTCAGCTTCCCAAAGCACTGGGATTACAGGTGTGTGTCATCATGCCTGGCCATCCTTTTCACATTTGATCAAGCCCATAAGAGTTGTTACCCCCTCAGGAAAGATATGAAGTGCCCACAGGGAGTTAGGGCATCCTAACCCTAACCCACAGGGGGTCCTGCCTCTCAGTTTTGGGCCAGACCCAGCTGGGTCATGCATGTCCCCACCAGCTTCAGTGTCTGATGCCCCTCACCCAGATGGAGAGAGGCCTCCACGTGCCCGGCCATGGGCAGCCACGAGAGCACCACAGGCCATGCCATGGGACACGGGACCACGCACCCTTTGTGGTCTGGATGGGAAGCCCCTCAAGTGAAGGGACTGGCCAAGGTCGCCTGGGCTATTCGGGGAAATGGGCTCCCAGAACGACTGCATTCACTCACAGCCGCTGGCGAGGTCTGCTCGTCGCACGGAGACCTCGCCTGTCCTGGGGGCATCTGCCTGTCCCAGGCCTGAGCCTACCAGGCTTCCATCTTGGGACAGCCCTGCCTCCCACAGGCAGCGCCTGGGTTGGGGGGAGCTGGAAGGGGCAGCCAGCATAGCCTATTCACAGAGAGTGCTTACTGGGGGACAGACATGGAAGCCGGGAGAACAGAGAATGGGGTCAGATGTTAGGCCCGGTGACCCTGGAATGTGCTCAGCTCTGGGCCTGTCTTGAGGGTGGAGAGGGGCAGGAACCAGAGTCAGTGGCCTCTGGAAACAGGAGCACTCCTGGGACCCAGTTGCTAAAGAGCTCTGTCCAACAGGCTGTGACAGGTAGCGAGCCCCCCATCAGCAGGGGTGTTCAAACAGGAGCAGGCGCGGAGGGCAGGGCTGCCGGGAGGTGGGGTGAGGGGGAATGCCCCTGACCGAATGAGCTGGCCATTTCAGGGAACGTTGAAGGTGGAGGGAACACTCAAAAGGATGGAATCTGAAGCACATTTGGCCTTCCTGAAGAGGTTCTCTCTCCTGGATGGGTGGAGGGCAAGTGGCTTAGCATCTCAGAGTGGGACCCAGTCCCCTCGGACAGCAGAAAAGACCCCAACTCCAGCTGGAACCTGCTGGGATTCAGGGCCAGGGGCCAGCGGGTCAACCCCCTGCCGTGCCCCTGAGACCCAGAGCAGGAGGGTCCGTGTTCATCTCTTGGTCTTGTTCTGTCCACTGAAGATGAGTTGCCAGGCACTGGACATTTAGGAACCATGGGGCCCCTGAAGGGCTTACAGACCACAGTGGGGCCTGCAGGGAAACGGGAGGCCTGGCTGGAGCTAGGGAGGTGTGTGAGACAGCGGGCAACGAGGCCGGGCTTTGGCAGGAGCCGCGGCTTGAAGGGCCTCAGCAGATGAGTAGGAGTTTGTTAGGGAAGGAGGGTAACAGGCATCCCAGGCAGAGGAGGTGTGTTGGAGCCATGAAGGTGGGAGGCCCCTCCAGGGAGTGTGGGGTGCCCAGGGCGCAGGCAGTGGTGGGCAATGCTGGGCAGGAGGTAAGGCTGCAGGGGTAGTGGGGGCAGGTGGAAGGGCTTGAGTGCTGGGAGAGGAGCCTGTTGTTTGACCAGATCATCTCCCCTCCCTGGGCCTCTCTGCTCAGAAGGGGTGGGAGGAGAGAGCACGGCATTGCTCCCTGAGAATCCTCTCCTGGAAGAAGACCCTCTCCCCTCTGAGTACTGGAGTTGCTGGGAGAACTGGCCACAGCAGGAGAGGCCAGGCATCTGGGCCGGAGCCAGAGTCCGGGGTCTCCAATTTCCGTCTCCAGGCCTCAGTTTCCCCCATCCTAACATGAAATTGTTGAACCAGGCACCTCCAAGAACTCTTGGGATTGTGTCTGTGTCTCCCCGGCTGGAGCCCTCGTGATGTCTCATGATCACACTCACACACGCTGCCCTGCAGAGAGCACCCCCCTGCCCCCCAGGGGACGATGGGGACAGTGCGTGTAAGGCGGGCACCAAGTTCCTTCTGCAGCCTGTGTCATCACTAATGAAATCAAGAAATATGGTGGTTCCGGGCTTTTAAACTTCTTACGACTGAATTTGCATAATCACAGCAGCCGTGCTGGGACGGGCGTGCATCTGTCTAAAAATATTGTTCCTCGTCTCGATCATTTAAACCAGATGAAAGGCCAGGGCTGGTCTGGGGCTGGGGCCAGGGCTGGACTGAGGATTCTGCTGATGGAGCGAAGTTTCCAGCTCCAGGGGGAAAGGTGGGCAGAGGGCCAGACGTGTGGGGGAGGGGGGCAGGGAGATGGGTGGAAAGCTATAGATCGATAACTTTTCATCGTTCCAATGTTTTGCCGATAGATCATGTTTACTGCTAACGTCTGCCTGCCTCTGCAGTTTGGCTCTCGCCCTGTCTCCCTGGGCTCTGCCGCAGAGCCCATGAGGCTGTGATGGGCATATCAGGGCAGTTGGGCCTCAAGCCGCAAGGCCTGCCACAGTGACCTGGCCCGGCTAGGGGCAGGTAGGGGGCCCACCTGTGCACCTGCTGTGTGAGGGGATGCAGAACCATCGCAGGTCAGGAGACGGTGTTGGCTCTGCCATGCGCCTGCTGTGTGACCTTGGGCATGTCACTTAACCTCTCTTAACCTCAGTCCCCTCATCTGTCAAACAGAAATCATCATGGCATCTGCCTCCCAGGGTTGTGGTGGGGATGCACCACCAGCTACTTAAGGCTCCTGCTGGCATGTTGCTGGGTACAAGGGGGTGCCCAGTAGATGCTCATTTTCTCCTCGGTAGGGGAGGGAAGGTCAGTGCAAGGCAGTGTGGGAGACAGAGCCGCATGCTGGACACGTGGGTTTTCCTTCAGCACAGTTGCCAGCCCTGGTGCCCACACAGGGGGGCCCATGGAGGGCTCAGGGCAGGGCAGGGGGAGCCTCAGAGCTCCAGAGGACCCCCCAGGCCTGGCCCTCTCTTCCGCTCCCTGCTCCTATCCTATTGTCCAGGGGAGGCTGGCGGGGGATGCAGGCAAGGCCGGGGCTGGGAGGGCTGACTCAGCGGGGCTGGCTCCTGGGGACACGGCCACGGGGTTGGGTCTGGCAGGCCCCTGACCTCAGCCTTGCCCTCCAGGAGGCCGGGCTGGGGAGGAGAACAGAGGGGACCACTGCCTGCACCACGTCACCCCTGTGTAAGGACTCAGTGAGTGCTGGGGAAGGTCAAGGGGCTGTGGGAACAGTACTGAGTGCCTGACAACCTTACCATCTGACCTTAGGCCATCCACACAACTCATGGAAGCCTCAGGGCTCCCCCTGCCCTGCCCCCAAGAGCAGGAACGCCCTGCGAGTGTGCAACAGAGAAAAGCTCCTGTTTCCTCCATGGTCCGTTGGTGCGCGGTCCCTCCCACATACAGAGCCACTCCCCAGGGTTCAGGGAGGCAAAGGTGTTACCTCAGTTGGACAGAGCGGGAAACAGAGGCTCAGCGTGGGAAAGTCTAGCCAGGAAGTTGAGACTTCCCCACAGCAAGGCCCAGGAAGGCGGCAACAGCACCCACTCCACTGCTACTTAAAAATGCAGATTCCCTGAGCGGGCATGGTGGCTCACACCTGTTATCCCAGCACTTTGGGAGGCGGAGGCAGGAGGACGGCTTAAGCCCAGGAGTTTGAAACCAGCCTGGGCAACATGGTGAGACCTCATTTTTACAAAAAATAAAAAAAATTCGCCGGGTATGGTGGTGTGCACCTGTGACCCCAGCTAGGTGGGAGGCTGAGGCAGGAGGATCCCACGGGCTCAGGAAGTCGAGGTTGCAGTGAGCCATGATTGTGCCACTGCGTTCCAACCTGGGTGACAGAGTGAGATCCTGTCTCAAAAAAAAAAAAAAAAAAGTAAAAATGCAGATTCCTGCCTCACCCCAGAATACGCAGAGGCAGGCCCCAGAGCAGGAGCCAAGGGCTAGGTGAGGCAGCCCCTCCCCAAGGCCCTGGCAGGCGGGGAAGGGGGTGCCTGGTCCCCTCTGCCTCCTCCCAACCCGAGTGGGGAGGGCTCAGGGATGGGGCTGGGACCCTGAGTGCTGCCTCCTGGGATGCACCAGGCTTATGCCGCCATCCTACCTCTGGGCCTGCAGCCCCGGGCTGCTCTGGAGTTAATTAGAGACCCAAACATTTAATGGTCTGTTATGCTTCCACGGGGCATCTTTTAAATTAAAAAACATGATATATGGCGCCGTTGGAGGGAGAAATCACTTCGCAATGGTTCCCTGCTCCAGCACTGGCAGGGATGTGGGGTGTAGGTGGCTGGCTGGTCTGGGAGAGGAGGGATGACCCTCCCTGGGAACACTGGATCCCCTCTCACCACCGTCAGAAAGTGCATCACTTAAGCCAGGCAAGGGTCTAGGTGTCCAAGGATGCCTGGCAGCCTCCCCATCACACCCTCATAACCCTGGCAGCGGGAAGTTCTATCTTTAGTCTGACCTGAATCTCTCCAGTTGCTTTCAGGGATGGCCAGTTTGAGACTGAAGGCAGAGAGGTGCTGGTTCTTCTCTTCCTAGCAGTACCCTGACCTCCAGGAGCCCCTGAGCTCTGGCAAAGCCTTTCTGATGATGTCAAGCTGGCAGATTCTGTCCCTGTTCTGACCTTGGGTCACAGTCTGGTGGTAAAACAGGACCTCCTGAGACGCTGGAAGGACCCTTTGGTGGGACTGAGGCCTGGCTCCCCTCTCCCCGGGCGCAGGTGCACAGGCATGTGGGCTGTTTGCAAGCACAGATCCTGCCGCACAGCAGCGTTACCATGATGACTGAATCTGTGTGTATTTCCTGGCTGCTATTAATTGTGCTAGAGATTTGGGACATGGTTTGGGGGTGAAGGTTAGAAATGAGCAATTAGCCCTCAAATGTTAAAACTAATAAGGGAAATAAATGACCAAGCAAAGCCTAGCCTGGGAGACGCCCCCGACAGCAAAGCCCAGAAGGCGGCAACAGCACCCACCCCATTGCTACTTAAAAATGCAGATTCCCGGAGCGGGCATGGCAGCTCACACCTGTCATCCCCGCACTTTGGGAGGCGGAGGCAGGAGGACAGCTCAAGTCCAGGAGGTTTCAGCAACGGAAGATGGGCTGGAACAGGGCTGGGATGTGGCCGCCCCAGGCAGGGAGTGGCCCAGCCCGGTTTGCTTGGTGACCAGGATGTTTCCAGTCGGAAGGGGTGCTATCTCCTGTCTGTTACTAGAAAGTTCTATCATAACCCCAGGGATGCTGACACAACACCATGAAACAATTACTATCCTACCGTCCAGGGCGCCTCGTGCCTCAAGATGACCGGGAAGGCATTTGCTGTCCCCACGCCCATCAGCACCCAAGAGGCCTGTCACTCCCCCCAGGGGGTTCCCCAGCCACCAGCCCTCACTCACACGGTCACAGCATTTCCACTCCCCAAAGCCACCTGTCAGGCACTGCGTGTCCTGGGGACTGGTGTCCCGGCTGCCAAGGAACCTCAGCTGGATCTGGCTGAGCTGTGAAAATAAAAATGTGGGCCGGGCGTGGTGGCTCGCACCTGTAATCCCAGCATTTTGGGAGGCCGAGGTGGGCGGATCACTTGAGGCCAGGAATTCTAGAACAGCCTGGCCAACATAGTGAAACCCCGTCTCTACTAAAAGTACAAAAATTAGCCTGGCATGGTGGCAGGTGTCTGTAATCCCAGCTACTCGGGAGGCTGAGGCAGGAGAATCTCTTGAACCCGGGAGGCGGAGGTTGCAGTGACCCGAGATTGTGTCACTGCACTCCAGCCTGGGTGACAGGGTGAGACTCTGTCTCCAAAAAAAAAAGAAAAGAAGAAAAACGTGGCATCTCTTGACCTCATCACATGGCGTTTCCCCGAAGCTTGTTCAGCGCTGTCCCCGCTGTGGCCTGTGCTCGCTTCCCAGGAAAGAGGTTTCTGTAGACAAGGCCAGTGCCATAGCGTGGAGACGCCTGCTTTTGACTTGCATGTCATCAGCAACGTGGGGCATGTTTCTCCCCACCGACATGGCCTTCCACCACTTTGCAGCTCGGGGAACTCCACGCCATCCTGAGACGGGACATCCTCCTCTGTCTACCAATCTCTTCACTGTTTGAATTCCTGCATTTAACTGTCAATCACCTGCAAACCATTTCTCTGGCGTAAAGTAGGATCAAAATTGATTTTCTCCCTTCCCCCAGATAGGCAACAAATTGCCCTGACACTAGATTGAGTAATCTATTCCCTTGGGCTGATTTCTGGTGCTCTAGCTCCACCCAGGCTGGAACGTCTCCTGCCTCTCCTCCTACCCCCTACAACCTTGCGTGGCTCCCCAGTACCCTGGAGAGAGTCCACACTTCTTCTTGTTTTGTTTTGTTTTTTTTTTTTTTTGAGACGGAGTCTCACTCTGTCGCCCAGGCTGGAGTACAGTGGCCGGATCTCGCTCACTGCAAGCTCCGCCTTCTGGGTTCACGCCATTCTCCTGCCTCAGCCTCCCGAGTAGCTGGGACTACAGGCACCTGCCACCTCGCCCGGCTAGTTTTTTGTATTTTTTAGTAGAGACGGGGTTTCACCGGGTTAGCCAGGATGGTCTCGATCTCCTGACCTCGTGATCCGCCTGTCTCGGCCTCCCAAAGTGCTGGGATTACAGGCTTGAGGCACCGCACCTGGCCAAGAGTCCGCACTTCTTAAAGGGGCTGACCGGGTCTCAGTGAGGGTCCTTGCTATCTCTCAGCTGTCATTTTGCCATATAAGGCTGTGATTTGCCTGGGCATTTTTGCTGACATGTTGTTTCCTCTGCCTAGGACATGAACCCCTTCCACCACCCCAATGTTCTCCCACTCAGTGGGCTTCTCTGTTCGGTCCCCACGTTGGAGCTGGAGCCTCGCGTCTATAACTGGGGCTGCCTTTGCTTGCTCCGCTGTGACCCCATGCTGCCAGGCTCTGATTCTCATCTCTCTCCACCTGGAGTCCACCTTCTGCACCGAAAGCTCGGGGCAGGTAGGGCTGGAGTTGGGGTTTCCTTTCCAGGCATTGAGTAGGCAATGCCTGCTGAATGAATTCAGGGAAATATTAACTCTATAGCTGCCTATAAAAGAAGGCAACCAGGTCAGGCAATTGGTTTACGCCTGTAATCCCAGCACTTTGGGAGGCCGAGGCAGATGGATCACCTGAGCTCAGAAGTTCCAGGCCAGCCTGGCCAACATGGTGAAACCCCGTCTCTACTAAAAATACAAAAATTAGCCAGGCGTGGTGGCAGGGGCCTGTAATCCCAGCTATTTGGGAGGCTGAGGCAGGAGAATCGCTTGAACCTGGGAGGTGGAGGTTGCTGTGAGCTGAGATCGCACCACTGCACTCCTGCCTGGCTGACAGAGCAAGACTCCATCTCAAAAAATACATAAATAAGTAAAGGAAGGCAATCCGAAATTGGCCTATGTCATGGTTTTCTTGGGATGGGCCCTGTGCATGTCTATCTCTGGGTCTAATGGTGAATATATCCCCTTGTCACTCTAAAAGTATCCCATTTGGGAAAATATACTGTCATATGGTTACCCTGTCACGAGGCTTCTGTGTGGGACCATTTTTCCTATTGCTATTGATAACACCTCCCTTCTCTTCTTTGACCAAATTCAGCTCAATTTCAATCACCGTAAGTCTGTAAGAAGCTTCCATATCTGGTAGGAAGGACATCTATCATTCTTCCTTTTCTCTGCATTTCTTTACTCTTGCCATTTGAGTATTCATTCAGATGAACTTTTAGAATGATTTTCCCTCGCTTGGTAAAACTCGCCACCAGCCTGTTGAGGGACTGCATTAAACCTATGAATTAATTCTAGAATAACTTTTGGGTAATATTCCAACACGGCACATCTCACCACTCTTGTTTTATTTGATATCTCTCGGGATAACTTTATAGAGTTTTTCATAATGATCCTAAATTTCTCTTGTCAGTTCATTCCTGGGAATTGGGAGGGTTTTGTTGTTATTTTATTGGTGCCGTTGTAAGTGGCGACCATTTATTTAATTATGTGTCTCGACTAGCTGTTGTTAGTACAGAGAAAAGTTATTGATTTGTATATGTTTGTTTGATTTCCAGCCCAGCACTTTCGTATTAAATTTTTATATTAAGTCATTTTTTTTCTCAGTTGCTTCTCTTGGGTTTCTAAGGTCTTGAATCATATTGTCAGCAAATAATTACAATTCTTCCCTGTAGACATCCCATTTAATTCTGTTTCGTGTCTTATTGCTATGTCCAGAATTTCTGGACAATGATGAAAGCCTTGCTATTTTTTAATATAAGTTTTTGAATGGGAATCATTAAAAAATCTCATCACCTAGAATGATTCTGGCTGTTGAACTGAGACAGATTCTTGACTTCGATAAAGAAGTGTGTTTCTGGTTCTATTTCTAGCCGTTACTTTAAAATCCGAAATTGGCACTAGATTTTATCAAATGCCTTTCGTCATTATGAATGTGCATGACAGCTGACCTGTGGACACTGTGTAGTTTATTAATAGATTTATCTCACATTAAGCCAACTTTGAATTCTTTGTTTAACTTCTACATAATCATGGCTGATTCTTATCTCTGCGATAGTCTGTGGAATTGGATTTCCTTGAGTGTCTTTGAGGCTTTTTGATCCAATATTCACGGGTGACATCAGCGTGGGGTTTTATTTCCTGCAGGGTCTTGGCTGGTTGGGGGTTTGAGGCTGTCCTGGCTTCCTCCTCCAGCTTATCAAACAGTGCTGCTGCTGGAAGCCCCTGGCTCGGTGAGCTTGGCCCCCTCCCCAGTGGATGTGTTCCGGAAAGCCCCACAAGCAAACACCACACGCCGCTTTGTAAAGTGAATGATCACGTTCTCAAGTGAAATGTCACGCCTCATTTATCTTCTGTGCTTTCCAGATTTGCACGATTCAGGGTCGGCTCAAAGTAGGGTGAATGACGGAGCAGCCTCCTCTGGGAGAGCTCACGACCGCCTGGAAGGCGTCCGATGCAGCGGATTCAGAGATGGCCTCTGGGAGGGGCTGGTCATCAGGTGGGGCTGCCGAGGGCCTTGGAGGGAGACCCCAGCTCCCTGCCCGTGAGGCTAGGCCTGTGAGACCACCCCCACCCACCTCCTGGGACCTGCTGGTCTATGTGCCGGGGCATCCATGCTGACAGATGGACATCCCGGTAGGCATTTGGGAGGGGAGGGCACAGAGAATACAAAATGAGTAAACTGCCATCTCAGCCCCTTCGGGACAGCCGTTCTGACATAGGAGAAAAGGAACAGATGCAGGAAATAAATAGGGGCTCAAGGCAGGACTGCTAGGGCAGACCCTGTCTGCAAAAGACAGCTGCATCTCTACCTCCCACCCGGAGTCTGCAGAGACCTTGCCACCCCCTGCTGAGACACAGGGTCTAGCTCAGCACCCCTGAATCTGGGTTGGCCTGAGATAGCCTTGACCAAGGTGCTGGTAGAAGTGAAGCCATGTCCATCCTGGGCACAGCCCCTAGCTAGGCTGGCCTCCCTGCCTCCTGTGTCATGGAAGCAGCCACCAGGTGAGAAAAGCAGCTTTCCCAGCACCTTGCTGTGAGACCTGGGTGGTGGGGGGTGTGGTCCCATCGAGACCGAGAGGCCAGGGCCATGGCACTGGCTTGAGAGCGAAGGAGCCACTGCTGAGCAGAGGTGAACCGCCCTGCTGAGCCCTTCCCAGTGCCTGACCCAGGAACCCTGAGCAAAAGGAGCCTGCACTGAGCCCCTGGGGTGCAAGGACTTTGTCGGGCAGTGGTGGATCACTGACTCACGCCAAACCCAAGTCCTCAAGTAAGAGGGAGTGGGTGGCGAGCCCCAGGCCTCCTCCAAGCTCACTTTCCCCGTCCACTACAGGGGGCCGAGCTCTCGCTCTAAGAATCCACTGGAGAATTGGAGGGCTCCTGGCGGTGAGTTGAGCAGAGGGGCTCCATGTGGTGTGAGGGCCAGGGGAAGCCAGCAGCGGCAGCTTTGCGGGGCAGGAAAAGCTGAGCTTTAAGCTGAGTTTGCCTCCTGAGCAGCTGGTCGTTCCCCACCTGGGCGATTTGCAGAATGTCCTTAACTTCTCTGAGCCTCAGTGTACCCTTCTGACAAATGGGGCCACTGATAGCCACTAACAGGACCATCATGAGAGTGAGATGCGCTGTGTTTGTGAACATGCTGGGCACACGGAGGAGCTGGTGTGAAGCTCCCCTTCTCTGACAGGCACTGGGACCTGGGCGGGGCTTGATCCTCCCACTCAGTTCCTGATGCTCACAAAACTCTGGGTCTTTCCCAGCCTCTGTTTTCTCTCTTCTGAAAACTGAAAATACTAACATCACCCTGGGGTTACTGGAGGGGGGAACGTGAGACAATACATGTGCTGTGTGCTGCCTGGGGCGTGAAGTGGTCTGCAAAGCCGTCGGTGGCATTTGCGCGGACAGAAGGAAAGGTGGGGGGTCTGAACAAAGCCCAGGAGGTGTCCCCAAACCAGGGGGCCTTGAGCGTTGGCACAGTGGCTTTCTGTGAGGGAAGGTGGCCAGGACCCTGAATGAGGAGGACTGGGTGGCTGTTGGCAGCTGGCTTCTGCTCACCCAGCCAGCTCTGCAAACCTTCTGCCTGTCAGAGCCTATCAAGAATCTCTCTAATGACACAGCAAACATTAATTACAGCTGGAAGGCCGCAGAATGGGGTTGGTCTGAAAGAGCCTGCCCCTTTTTAGTCACTGAGCCTCTGGGGAGGGTGCAGGCAGGGGTTGGACTTCCTCCCCAGGGGCTAGTGTGGTGGGGGGGGGATGGGGAGCAGGGGCTGCTTCCAGGGCTATGGTGCAGACCACAGGTCCTGGGGGAGACCTCCTATTCTCAGCCCTGTTTGGCGCCCTAAGGGAAAACCTGTCCTCGCAACCTGCAGCAGGAGAGGCAGAAAGAGAGGCCCCTGGGTGGAGCAGGAAGGCCTGGGACCCAAGTCCAGCCCTGCCTCTTACGGCTCTGGACAGAATACAGCCCATGCAAAGGGGCGGTGCTTGGACGTCTCCGCCTCTCTCAAACCCCTCCCCTGCACACTGGGTGGAGAGAAGGCCCATTCCCTGGGTGTTCACAAGTCCAACAGGCTGCAAATAAGGACTAGGGGAGGTGAGGCACAGTGGCTTACACCTGTAATCCCGGAGCTTTGGGAGGGCAAGGTGGGAGAATTGCTTGAGTCCAGGAGTTCAAGACCAGACTGGGTAACAAAGCAAGACCCAATCTCTGCAAAAAATAAGAAAGCAGCTGGGCATGGTGACACATGCCTGTAGTCTCAGCTGCTTGGGAGGCTGAGGCAGGATGATTCCTTGAGCCCAGGAGGTGGAAGCTACAGTAAGCCATGATCACACCACTGCATGCCACCCTGGGTAATCAAAAAAAGACTACTGGATAAGGCCAAGGCATCCAGGCAGACAGAATATTGGAAGGGAGTGGAGTCCTTGAGTTGAATGAGGAAATGAAGGGAGGCCCCTTGAGTGGGGCTGGGGAGACAGCCTGGGGCTATCCTTCTAGGGCAGCCTAGGACTGACCATAGGGGCATCCCACTACTGAAGGTCCCAAGACTTAGTTCCCCTCCCTGTCCCTCTCATGGAAAAGAGAAAAAGGAGGATTCAGCCCTAGTTTCTTGGCCCCTGGGAAATATCTGAGCTTCAGGAGATACCCCTACCAGAATAAAAGCCTCAGGAGATACTCCCACCAGAATAAAAGCCTCAGGAGATAACCCCATCAGAATAAAAGACTTTGTCTCATCATTTCTAGCTACCCCAGAGAGAAGAGAAAGACTGCAAGGTGGAGAAGCCTGGCTGAAGCTTGGGGACTCACACTCACCATCTCCACCTTCCTCGTGTGCTCATTCATCCTTCATTCTCACAATCATTCATTCATTCAGTATTTATTGAGTGCTTGGGGGTGGACAGGGAGAGAACCAAGATGGATGGAACAGGGTTGTTGTCTTCATGGATCAGAGAGGCTCTGAGCGCTGAAGAGAACATGAGTAATGGAATCCCACAGTCCGACCCCAATGCTGGACACCGATCCTGTTGCTTGCCGCTGTGTGCCCCTGAGCAAGTGGCCCACCCACCCTGGGCTTCAATCTTTATGCCTGTAAAATGACCCTGGAAGGACTAAATAAAAGGACACATGGGAAGAACCCAGCCTGGCTCCTGTCTCAGTAGGCATGGGTCCCCTGTGGAAGAACTTGGGACATGCAGGGGAGAGTTCTGGTGGAGGAGGCATCCCAGCCCACCTGCGGGCCCTACTGCTAATAGCTGGGCTCATGTCCCACCCGAGGCTGGGACGATGGCCCGTCCCCTCTTCTCAAGGTGATGCCCTTGCTGTGCCTCTGGCTGTCACCTCCCACCTGCCCACCTGTCTGTATCCAGGAGGTGGGGGCAGAAGGGACTTGGGGGCCCTCCCTGGACAGAGCCTGGGCTAGAAGCGAGTGGTTGGCTAGCTCTCTGTGGAGGCCTGGGTTCCCTCTGCAGCAGCCACCACATGTCAGGGGATCCAGGGACCCAGGAGAGCACATGCTGGTGGGCATGAGGCCTCGGGGGAGCTGGGCTGGCTTGGCCTTGGGGAGGGACTTGGCGTAGTGTCGGGCTGAGCGTGCCGCCAGCATATGTCTGAGCGGGCACATTTGGCAGGGTCCATATGCTGACTGCTATAAATAGATCTTCTCATTTAGGCTTCAAAGGGCCAAGGTGAGGAAGAACCGACAGGGTTTGGAGAGGCACCGTGCAGGCAGGACTGCGGCTCTTGGCTTGGGGCGGGAGCACCACCCAGAGACCCACAGTGGCTCATGTCCCCATCCCAGCACGGTGGCCTGGACAGAGCTTGGGTGTGGTCGCTATGGAGCAAGGGGGGGTCAGGCCCGTGGTGGGTGGGGACCTTGGAGCCCTGCGTTCTCCAGCTGAAGACCCGCTAGGCCCTGGGAGAGAACAGTGTGTGTCTGAGTGTGATTTTGTGTGAGTGTGCATTGTGTGTATGTGAGTGTGACTTTTGTGCAAGTTGTGTATTTGCGTGTGAGTGTGATTTTTGTGTATTGTGTGATTTTTGTGTGAGGGCATACTGTGTGATTTTTGTGCGAGTGTGTATTTGTGAATGTGATTTTTGGGCGAGGGTATACTGTGTGTGTGTAATTTTTTGTGCGAGTATTTGTGAGTGTGATTTTGGGTGAGAGTGCACTGTGTGTGTGATTTTTGTGTGAGTGTGTATCATGTGTGTGATTTTTGTGTGAGTATTTGTGAGTGTGATTTTGGGTGAGTGCACTGTGTGTGTGATTTTTGTGCAAGTATTTGTGTGTGAGTGTGATTTTTGTGCAAGTGTGTACTGTGTTATTTTTGTGAGTGTGTACTGTGTGTGTGTGAGTGTGACTTTTGTGTGAATGTGTACTGTGTGTGCATATGTGGGCATGTTCTCAGCCTCTGGCCCCTTCAGCCATGGGTCTACCACTTGCTCCTCCCCACCCTTTCCCGATGTGCACACACAGACACACACACATGTGTTAGACACACGAGCATCTAATTACTGACTCACAGCAGGCAGGCGTCCGACAGCTGGGGCAGCCAGAGGACATTCCATTTTCGTTGAAGCTGACAACACTGGAAACCACCCAACTGGGGTGCGAGTGCACCCTCTCAGGAGTGACTTAGTCAATGAGACGGCAGCCAGGCCCCGGAGGGAGGCCTGTGTTCTGCTCCCACCCCACCCCCGCTCTGCCTCGCACCTGCCGCCCTCCCTCCCTCCCTCCCGTCTGTCTAGCTCCCGCCTCTCTAAGGCTGCACCAACCTGGCAGACACACGCACCTGTCACCGGCCTCGCCTGCGCCCTGTCCTGTCCCACTGTCTCCTCTCCTCTCCTCTCCTCTCCACACCACCAGGGCCCCCGCCAGCTGCCAGGAGCCCCAGCGCCAGCTGTGGGCGGGATTCTGGACGGGCAACCTCCCTGTGGGAGTCATCAGCCTATTCCCTGGGTTCCTTCTTCCCCAAACACAGTGTCTGGCCCCTGCTGCTGGCCAAACTGCCTGCACCCACCAGGTTTTGGGGTGTCAGGGTCACCTGCTCCCCCTCCCTAATCCTAGCCTCTGCCCCACTTCTGGGAGACCCCTCTTTGATCCCCAGCCCAACCTTATTTAGGGACAGAACCGCCCTCTGGGGAGCAGGGCTGGGCCGTGACACCTTGTTCTGCCTCCTGGGCTGTGCCCCTACTGACAAGGGCCTTGCCTGGGCCATGCCTGGCATGGTGGGGAGGGGACTGGCACCTGACATCAGGGCAGGGCCAGTGTCCACTGTGAGGTAAGGAGATGAAGGTGATGATGCCCTTGGAAGTTGGCCAAGAGGCTGACCCAGGCCAAAAGGGGTGCCAGGGGTGCAGGAGGGGAGGTGGGTGTGAGGCACAGATGACCCTGACCTTGAGGAAGGGGCAGTGGTGACCGTGAACCTGCGAATCCACCAAGAAGAATCGGGTGAGACACACCCTGCCTCTGTGACAGGCCCTGTGGGGAGTCGCGTTCATGGGGACCTGCCCTCCGGCAAGGCTGTGGTCAGTGATCACTTAACGCTTCAGTCCCTCAAAGGGCTGGGGTTCCCCAAAGGGGGTCCGTGCGGGGGTCATGAGCTCTGTCCTCACCCAGTTCTACCTGTGAGTAGCAGTTTGGATGAAATTTGAGAGTTTGCAGGAGGGCCAGGACCAAGACCCAAGCCTTCCCTCCTGCTGGACTGATTGAGGGTCAAATTCATCTCCACAAGTCACACAGGGCAAAACTCACACCCACGTAGCCAGCCAGCAGGGAGGTGGGGCCGCACAGCACCTCAGGGAACAGAAAGACCAAGAGCAAGTTCAAGGGTAACATGGCCACCTGAGAAGGCAACGTGGGTTGACTTAATAGAGGTACGTTAGGTAGAATAGAGGAGGTGATCTGGTTCTGCCCAGTACTGCTTAGCCACGATGAAGGGTTTGGTTTCAGACCTCCAAGGAGATCATAAAAGCTCATGCTAACATTGCACCCACCACACGCCAGACACTGTGCTAGAAACTCTGCATATATTAACATGTTGGATACTTATGGTAACCCTGTGACATCTGTGCTGTTATTTCCAATTTACAGATGAGGTGCAGACATGTTCGTGAACTTGCCTGAGTTCCTACGGCAACTAAGTGGTGGGGCCGGGGCCCAAGCCGAGGCAGCCTGGCCCCATAGCCCGTGTGACTAACCACATCCCGTGTGGCTTACAGGTCAGCGTGGGCATGTTACCAGGTGAACGAGTGGCCCCAATGGGAGGGAACACAACGTCAGCTCATCCAAAAAAAGTGGGAGGAGATGGGATGTCTGGCTGAGGGAAGGCGCGTCAGGTGCACTGCAGCTCGCAGAGCTGCCTACAGCAGAAGGTTCCCCCACCCAGGGCAGGCACTGCACGTGGCCACTCCTCATCCTCCCAGAGACTTCTCCACGCCTGACGATGAGAGTGGGACGCGGTGTGCAGTGCTGGAAAACAGCTAGGCAACATCTCACCAAGGCAAAGATTCTCGAAGCCCAAGAGCCCAAGCCCCAGGTCTGGGCACAGCCCCAGAGAAGCCGGGAGAGCTACCCAAAGATGTCCCAAACAGCATTGTTTATAATGGTGACAGGGCGGACACCGGATGTCTACGAGAGAGTGGACCAGAACCTTGTGAGGCATGGGCTTGGTGGAGTACTATGCAGGAGTGAAAAAGAAGGAACCACTGGGTCACGTGCACAGAGTGGATCCCACTCACAAATATGCCTCCCAGCCAACAAGCCAGCTGTCCAAGATACCTACTGTATCACACCCCATATCCAAAGCTTCAGAGCTGGCAAAAGTGTATTACATAGTCATTTGTACAAATATGGTCATAGTATAAAAAATGTGTCACAATAATGTTGTGGGGGTCTGTCACACAGCGCTGTAAATCCACAGAACACCACTGAACTGCATGCTGAAATGCGTAAGATGGTGAATTTTATGTGTATCTGACCACTATGAAAACAAATTTTTTTGAGATGGAGGTTCACTGTTGCTGCCCAGGCTGGAGTGCAGTGGCGCAATCTCTGCTCACTGCAACCTCCAACTCCTGGGTTCAAGTGATTCTCCTGCCTCAGCCTCCTGAGTAGCTGGGATTACAGGCGCCCGCCACCATACCTGGCTAATTTTGTATTTTTAGTAGAGACGGGGTTTCACAATGTTGGCCAGGCTGGTCTTGAACTCCTGACCTCATGGGATCTGCCCACCTCGGCCTCCCAAAGTGCTGGGATTATAGGCATGAGCCACTGCGCCCAGCCAAAAAAGTTTTTAAAGAGAAAGAGGGATATAGGATCTTAGTGCACAGGGACTAAGCTGGGAAGGGGGCAGGTATTTGGGTATTCATTGTATTATTCCTTAGGTCATTGATTGTATTAAATATTTTATAACTAGTGAAATATTTATAGGGGATTACTTAAATATTTGAGACATCTTAAATATTTTATAATCAATTTTAAAATGTTTTAGAAAGCAATGGGCTGCCACGTAAGACTGAGCTCCCCGTTAGTGGAGGTATACAACGAGAGGCAGGACACCAGAGACGCCACTAAAGTACTGGGGTGGAAGGCGGACTAAAAAAGTAGCTCCTGGCCAGGTGCAGTGGCTCATGCCTGTAATCCCAACACTTTGGGAGGCTGAAGTGGGCAGATCATTTGAGGTCAGAAGTTTGAGACCAGCCTGGCCAACATGGTGAAACCCTATCTCTACCAAAAATACAAAACTTAGCAGGGCACGGTGGCGGGCGCCTGTAGTCCCAGCTACTCGGGAGGCTGAGGCAGGAGAATCGCTTGAACCCTGGAGGTGGAGGTTGCAGTGAGCCGAGATCGCGCCACTGCACTCCAGCCTGGGTGGCAGAGCAAGACTCCATCTCAAAAAAAAAAAAAAGAAAAAAAAAAGTATCCTAAATTGGGCTAGCTGTGAAGGTCACTCATGAAGTTTAGAAAAAGAGGCTTCCAAGACATACTCTGGGGTCCTGATTTGGTAAGTCTAGGTCGGGCTAAGCACCTGTACTTGTTAATATGCCCCCTTCTCCAGCTGGACCACCTGTCTGGCCTAAGCACTGTTTCTCTAGTCCCAAGGACCAGGCCTGGGCCACCTGGGCCCCTGACCAGCTCAGCCATTCCCAAGGCTGGGGCAAAAGATCGTCCACTTCATACCTGTTGTAGTAAAGGATGAGATGTACCCGTCCCAGAACGTTCCTGGAGCCGTAAGCCAGGGGCCTCTGGCAGTGAGTCACACAAAAGCTCCCACAGCACAGACGGAATCACTGAAGACCAGAGAGGGGAAGGGAGGGAGTGTCACAGAGTCACAGGGGACGAGCGAGACTTGAGCTTGGGCCTTCTCGTTCCCTTCCAGGACCTCCCTATGCCATGGGCAGAGGTACTGACTGGCTTCACAGACCCCCGGACAACAGATGGTGAGCGATGGTTTTGCAGGCCGTCCCCACCTCAGAACACCCCCTTCCACCCTGACAGGCCTGGCTTCCACTGGGCACTGAGGAAAGACCTGATGGACTGAGCGTGGTGGGCTTGGCAGGTGTGTAACTCGATGCCGTGTAAAATGGTGCCCATGAGAAGCTGAACCTTCATCTCACAGGCTGATGGCTTTAAGGACCCAGCTGTTCTTCATCCAGCTGACAAGGCATTTAAAGCACCTACTATGTGCCAGGCACCATGCTATGGCATGGCACAGGGCAAATGGGATGCACTGTCCAGCAAGTTCGCTGCCTTCTGTGTGCCTTCCAGCGTGCCTGGAGTCACATCAAGAGAAGCTCCCAATATTGGCATCTGCCCGCTGAGAGCTTGCACCTACACACTGAGGGCCTGAGAGGGAAAGGGATTTTCCCTGAGTCACACAGTGAGGTCATCCCTCTCCAAGGTGACACCCCTGTACCTCCCTGAAAACATTAGGCCTGATTGGGCAGCCAGGAGGAGGGTGAGTGAGTGATCAGTCACGTAACTGCCTCCCACCAGCTCTCCCTCCCCCAGTACAAGTTGCTAAATCTCTCTGTGCCTCTCAGCTACCTCACAGGAATGAGAGAACTCATTACGGTAATGCCAGACAGCTTTTATCCAATGTTTAATTGTGCAAGCGCTGACACATGTTTATTTAAACATGTTATTAAACACATAGAAACACTATGATGTGGAGAGTCCTCGGATCATTCTCATTTTCCAGAAGAGGAAACTGAGGCACAGAGAGAGCACATGGAACACGTTGGTAAGGGACACAGCTGGGACCTGGGCCCAGGCAGGATGGGTGTGGCGCTGCCTCTGTACCAGAGGCCACACAGTCACCCGAGCATGCAAGGTCTGAGTTTGTTCACGCTCAGTATTTAGTAGTTGTTACTTTAGACAATAATACAATGATGTTCTATGTTACATAATAAAAGTAAGAGCTTACACTGTGGAAGAGAGATCCAAGTGCTAGGTGGTGGGGGAGTGCTGGGGGGAGGAGGGGATCCCACCACAGGAAGGGGAGAGAGGTGGTCTCCAGGGCCCGAGATGCACTAGAATAGGAAGGAGCTTTTAAGGAGCTCAGAAAGGCATCACAACCTGCTGAGGTTCTTGGCACACAAGCTGGCGCAAAGAGCCATCTGGTCTACCACCTGCCTGGTTAGATGCGGCCGGGTTATTGAACGCGGTTTTCCATTCATTCATGCCACAAACCTGCACACTGGTTCCCTGGCTCATGGCCTCGGTGTTCTCGCTGTGCCTGGGTGGAGGCTGGGGACCCATTCCTGAGGCTTGCTGGGGCATAGCTGGCTGCCCCTTTCCAGCAGCTGTCTGGGCCTCCCGGCAGGCGTGAGCCAGCAGGCCTCTGGGAAAATCAAGGGCAGGCAGAGGAAGCCTGGGGCCCACTGCGGAGACGTCTGCCCCCCGACTGTTCCCATCTTCGTCTTCCCACTGGAGTAAAGGCAAAGGCCATGGACTCCATCCAGGCTGGGCCTGAGTGCAAGGATACTGGCTTCCCTGGGACAGGGAGAATGGGCAGAGGGTGGGGTTTAAAAGGAGAGGTGTCTGGCTGGGACATCTCCAGGCAGCATCAGGCTCGCAAAGGATGCTGTGCCAAGATGCTGTCAGCTGAGTCTTATTTCTGGGCTAAGAAAGGGGAACCCAGGACATGGACTGCTGGGTGGCTGGGGCTGGGGTTTGCAGAGGAGATGGTGGGGGAGGCCCCCACCTGAGTGTCGGTGGCTGGGGCTGGGGTTTGCAGAAGTGATGGTTGAGGGGGGGTGGTTTGCAGAGGTGATGGTTGAGGGGGGGTGGTTTGCAGAGGTGATGGTGGGAGAGGGTTTTCAGAGGTGATGGTGGGGAAGGGTTTGCAGAGATGATGGTGGGGGAGGTCCCCCCGCCTCCTAGCCATTTGCTCCTGGCCTGATCCCAGTGCTTCGAACCCCGCCATTCGGGGAGATTTCTCTGGGCTCTGTTGTGTCTTTGGTTTTCAAGAAGATGCCAAAGGTCTGCCAGCAGACCTGGAAAGGGCAGTGTCCTCACAGAATCAGAGTCTGTGGCCCCATCTAAACTCAGCTCCTCCTTCTGTCGGTTGAGGGAGGCAGGGAGGGCACTGCGGGGGCTGGGAGGCTTGGGGAACAACGGGGCCATCTCTAAGACACAGGGGTCTCCAGGGGTGGGTGTGTCCAGAGGGCCCTGGCTGTGGAAGTGGGAATTAGAGGGGGCTGCCTAGCCCAGAGCTGGTCCTGTGGGTGGGCGGGGCCCTGTTGGTAACCCCTTGGGGTGGAGATGGAGGCACTCATTCAATCCTGGATGTGATGCAAGCGGTCAGGACCCTGGACAGCTCCGGATTGGTCCCAGACACTCTTGGGGGCAAAAAAAAAAAAAAGAGGAAGCTCACGTTTCTAGCCTCCTGTGCATCCCATCCTAAGAACCCCTGGAGTATGGCTCAGAGGAGGTGAGGGTCTCAGGAAGAGAAATGAGGGCAGAGGCCCAAGACCCCTCTGTCCAGGATGGGATGCCAGACAGGTCGGAGCTGAGGTCTACAAGCCAAACAACGGGCAAGAGGGAATCTGAACCAACACAGCCAGGGAGGGGGCCTTTCTGGAGTCCTAGAGTGGCTCCATCATTAACTTTGGTGTGACTGAGGACCTCAGCTTCCCCAGCCAGAACACAGATGGAACGGTCTCCAGGTGGGTGACTGCCCATCCTGGTCCGCCCTACTGTCCCGACGTCACTACAAATGCCGCCTCTTTGTACTCTCAGAAGTGCTTTGGTTTGGACACTAGATTACATGGTCGCTGTCTCTCTGGGCACCTTTGCATCCAACGCATGCTAATGATTTCCTCCTATTTCAACTTGTAGCGAGAAAGGCTTTCAGCCAGGACCCAGGAGAGGCCCTGTGGAGGGGTCAGTTACCCCTGGTGCTACTTCCCATTCGTCAGCCAGGCCCGCTGAGGATGACCCACTCTCCCTTCTTCCTACAAGGTACTGCGGCCCCAGGGTGTCCAGAGGAATCAGTGGCCAAGACCTTTCGTTGGTCCCCATTCTCCTCTTCCTCCTTTACTAATTGAACTCCAAATTTAAGCTGGACCCACCAAAATACTACATTTCTAGCTGCCCTTGCAGCTAGGACCACATTCCAGCCAACGGGATGTGAGTGGAGTTGAAGTGTTCCACTGGTGAACGACTCCCTTAAAAGGAATGGGCCTAGGCCGGGCGCGGTGGCTCAAGCCTGTAATCCCAGCACTTTGGGAGGCTGAGACGGGTGGATCACGAGGTCAGGAGATCGAGACCATCCTGGCTAACATGGTGAAACCCCGTCTCTACTAAAAAATACAAAAAACTAGCCGGGTGAGGTGGCGGGCGCCTGTAGTCCCAGCTACTCGGGGGGCTGAGGCAGGAGAATGGTGTAAACCCGGGAGGCAGAGCTTGCAGTGAGCTGAGATCTGTCCACTGCACTCCAGCCTGGGCGACAGAGCGAGACTCCGTCTCAAAAAAAAAAAAAAAAAAAAAAAAAGGAATGGGCCTACATGCTCCTTGCCAGCTGGGATGCAGATGTGATGGTGGGAGCAGGAGCAGCCACTTTGGTCCCAGATGTGGAAACTACGGCTGATGGTGACACAGCCACCCTACCAGCCCTGGGCCACTGACTTCTGGCTGTTTGTGAAAGAGAAATAAACTTCTATCTTATTTAAACTACCGTTCTTCAACAGCTTGTCCCTACCTAATACAGATGAGAGGCTTCTCGCTCAGAGGAGCAGACGACAAGGGAGGGGGCCTGGCACAATCTGGAGGTACTCTGGGTAGATGGGGAAGGCAGGAGAAGCAGGACTACAACTTCCTCCTCCTCCCCTGCAATCTGTCCCTGACATGCCCAATTTTCTTTTTCCCACCCTGGCACCACAGCTCCACCCTGGCCGTCCCTATACTTTGCACATGCCATGCGTGGTGGAGACGCCACCATTTCTGCCATCTCTCACCTCACACCCAGAAGCCCCCTGTGCCCCTCTCACACACTCTTCCTTCCTAGAAGGTCACTCTGATCTGTCTGATTCTCTGAGTTCTGCATGCGTGCATCGTTCCTCTCTGGGAGGGTCAGGGCCCCCCATGAACCACATTCCCAGCCAGGCCTGGGCTCCCAGGGGCACAGCTAGGGCTCCAGCTCCCCCGTACCTTCCTCTGAGTGGAGCACACAGTAAGACCGTAGCATATGCTTGCAGACTGGGCACCCTGCCTACCTCCACCTGCCCCTTCCTGGGTGTCCCAGAGGCTCAGCGTGTCAGCTGAGCAAGCCTGGAACTGCGGCCCACTGAGGTACTCATGGCATCTCAGGGCCATGCTGCAAGTGGCCAGGCCAGGATGCTCCAACGTCCTAAGCAGCCTAAGCTAGGGCAGGCAGAGAGCCCCACGGGCTGCTCCAGGTGCCTGTGATCTCCATGTAGAGAACAGCAAGGCTGTGATACTGGAGCCTGGACGGTTCTCCTGGGCTCCTGCTCTGGGCAGATGCACAGCCCCTGTCTGCCTCTATTTCCTGTGTGTGGTGGTACCACTGATGCCCATCGCTCAGGGCTCTGGTGTTACGGAGAGGCTGCGTCTAGAAGGTGCTCAGTAAACGTGTTCTTCTCCTTCCACGCTTCCCCCTCCTCCCTCCTGCACACTCTGGCAGAGAAGCAGCTCCTTGAGCTCTGGGCCACGTCTCTCCGGATCAAATCATTGCTATGGAAAAACAACAGCCCTGTCTGCTAATTTCCCTCTGGCTCCCATGCCCCGTGCTGGCCACCTGCGCCCTGGCCCCTGCAGTTCCTCCTCTTCTCCCAACTCTCCTTCCTCCCTCCTCCCCCTCCATGGCTGCCGTCAAGCCAGACCTTGGCGCTGGCCTCCTCCCCAGGCCCTCCAGTTCCCCCGCACGCTCTCTGACCCACTTTCGCTGCTGGATTCACAGTTTCCCGGGTGGGGCTGGGGGAGTGTGGCTGCAGCCCTGGCTGGGAGTCACTGGGGCTAAGTTTGCAGGGGGAAGGGATGGCTACGGCATGTGCGCAGCCCCCAGGGGTCATCACGCGACATGTATGCACAGGGATGCACACAACTGTGTGTACAGAATGTGGATATTCTGTATCCCCATTCGGGGATGTAGGGGGCCTGGGGATCACACCTGTGCAGGCCTGTAGCTGGGCCAGCCTGGGGCATGCAAACACGCATGCACACACAGACGTACACCCATGTCCAGTGGCAGGAAGGAAGGCAGCTGAGGCTATGGAGGGAGGATGGGGGAGAAAGACTCAGTGGCACCTGCCCAGAGGGCTTGCCGGGCACACACCAAGGCCCCAAGAGGGCTTCAGACTTTAGCCAGGCGGTCACCTCACCAGATGCTGTGTGACCCCCTGGGGCCTGGGCCTCCACAGCACACAGCACGATGACCCTAGACTCTCTGGCTGTGGGACCAGCAGGGCAACCTGGAGGTAGCTCAAGCCAAGGCTGGACTGCAGGGTAGTAGGACCTCGGGGTGGGCAGAACCTCAGGGTGGGCAGGAGACGGGAGCAAGTGGAAGGGGAGCAGGAACAGCTGAGAGGACTCCTGGCTTCTCATTCACTTACAGACCCTCACCCCCAACTCACTGAGGAAGAACACAGAGAGGTTACATGACTTGCCTCTGTGTGCACAGCTGGTGAGCAATGGCGCCCACAGTTAAACCTGGGCCTGGGACAGATCCCTCCCGCTGGGTGCCAAAGAGCAGGTCAGAGACCAAGGGTCAGAGGCCAGAGTTCAAAGTCAGGGGGAGGGTCTACAAGGGGAGGAGGCCAGAGTTCAGGCTGAAAGACAAAGTCTGCGGCAGGGATGGGCAAACTGGGGCCGGAGGCAGCCTTCAGGAGCCCTGACCCAGGGGAAGGAGGGAATCTCCAGGGCCTGCCCAGTGGGAGAGGCCAGAGGCAGGGGGCCGGGCATCTGCAGTCACACCCTCTGTCTGCTAATGAAGTTACAGGAGTCACATGATGTAAATGACAGGAGGAAATTAAAAGACCAATGAAGATCTAGGAGCAGAAGCTGGATCCCTGCAACCTGGCCTGCTGCAGGAGCAGGTTGATTGTGGCGGGGAAGGGGTTCTGCAGGAGGCAGAAGCTGGCAGGAGACCCAGGTGCCGGGGAGGGGAAAGGAACAGCTCCCTTCTCATCCAGGGTGGCCCATGGGGCGACTCCGTCCAGGCTGGGCTTGGGCAGTTCCGAGTGTGTGCAGAGGTGAGATAGGATGGAGGCAGCGGCTGCCCTTGTGCTGGGCTCCTGTGAGGAAAAGCAGCCAGGTGTGGGGTGGAGGCGGAAGCAGGGAGAACCCAGGCTGGGTTAAGGGATGCCCCTGGAGGATGCCCCAGAATGGGCTGTGGCTCATCTTACAAATGTCAGCATGCACCTTGTGAATACCACCGGGACAAGGTCTATTGCCTGGCATCTAGTAGGTGCCAAATAACCACTTGGCAAACGAATAAGACATGTAGTAAGCACCAACCGAAAGGCAGCAGTGACCGCCATGGGCAGGAGAACGGCTCAGGTGTTGGCTGCTACCTTCCTAATGATAAGGAACAGACTTAGCTGGTGTATTCCCTTCCTCTTCACCTCTACCCACTTCCTGGTTTCCTGCCTGAGATGCAGATACAATGGCCGGAGGTGTGGCAGCCATCCTGAGGCCATGAGGACAAATGTCCACAGCTGCAGAGCAGGAAGCTACAAGGAACCTGGGCCACTGACAACCTCCTTAGGCTATGTACCAGCTCCACTGCCACCCTCTTTGCATAAGAAAAATGACCCCCATGTGGGGTTCAATCATGCAGTGTTTAGGTTTGTCTTGCACAGACAAACTCAGTCCCTAGCTGACACAGCATAAAATACTACTGAATCATTTTATGAGAAAGTTACTCTCACTTTAATACTCTTGATTACAACAAGAAGAAAGTCTCAGATCAGGGTTGGTGAGTCTTGAACACCTCTGCACACTTACCGCTCTCCCGTTTTAATAAAGCAATAGCAGGCCTTGGGCTCCGAACCTCCCCCGGGGCTACAGCATCCAACTAGAATTTAATAACATTGTTTTGTTTCCACTGAATTTATTTTTATGATTATGAATTCTATTTATGGCAAGAGAGGCTTGTTTTCCATTTGTAGTAGTGCTATAAAGCTTCCCTTTTAAATAAATGTATTTAGGTTTTTAAAAAGTGAATGGATTTAGAGGAAGGCGGTAGGCTTGAAGTCGGAGGTGGTGTGGGGAGTGGTGAATGGAGTCTGGTGGGGATGCTGCCCAGCCCTGCACTGCTGCTTTGAGGGACAGTCTGTCCCGGGCAGGGGGAGCCGGCAGGGGTGGGGTGGTTAAGCCTGGCCCCTCCGCATGCTGGGGGCTGAGCCTCTGTCGCAAGAGGGTTTGTTCAGCCTGGAGACAGGGGATGGGTTTCCCTTGGGGCTGGGGAATCTCTAGAAGACGCAGCCTCAGAGGCGTAGGCTGGTCAAGTGGGCGATGAGTTGTGAGCAGTGACTTGAAGCTGTCCTGGTCACTGAGCCACTAACTCAACGTCCCAGGTTCCTTCCAGCCTGCCCGTGTGAGGCAAGACTTCAAACGCGGGGGCTCCGGGAGCTGGCGTGACCTTTTGCTGATTAGCTCGCGCTGTTTGCTCGGCAGCCGCCAGCTGATCTCTGGACGGCGGCTCAACACACCAGCCACAGCCGCCTGTCACCCTCCGGCAGATAAATAACTGCTCCTGGAGAGGTGGGGGAGGGGAGCCGGGCGTGCGGCAGTGTTGGGGGAGCGGCTGCACGCAGCATGCGGGGATTGGTGAGGTGGCCTTGGGCGAGTCGCTGGGATGCCAGCCCTGCATTTCAGCAGCACCTCTGCCAGCAAGGGCATCGCTCCCACTCCCCAGAGAGGGAAACTGAGACCTACGAAGGGGAAGGGGCTTGCAGACAGGGTCTGGGCTCACCTCTCTGGGCTCCCAGGCCCTACTGTCTTGAACAGGCCTCTACCTCCTATCATAGCCGCCGGCCCACCCCCGGCCTCTCTCCCTGGTGCTGAACGAGTCCAGCCAAGGTCACCCAGGGTCACAGGATACCAGAGAGCCCCTTCTAAAGTCTCAATCACTGCCTGGATAAAAGCAACTTCTAGGGACCAGGCCTTGAATGCAGGAATGGAGGAGAGGGGCAGAGGTGTTAGAAGCTGGGAAACTTCAACTCGCTGAATGACAAAAGGATGTCCCTAGAAGGGATCTCGGAAACAATGCGTCCCATCCCCAAGTTCCTGAGGAAGACCAGCGGAGCAGCTGCCTCCAACATCAGACCGCACAGGAGCCAGGGCCCATCTGTCTTACCACCTGCCTTCTGAGGTGGGCCGGGCTGGGAAGCGTCCCATCTACTTATTCAACAAACGTTTATGCACCGTCTCCCACCTGCCGGGCTCTGAGGCTCACAGCACAGAGTCAGCAGCGTGGAGCTGATGCAAGAGAGAAGACAGAGATTTCATGCCTGGAGAGGATTCTGGAGGCTACGGGGCTGGGGTGATCCCACCAGGCTGCAGTGAGCCTGAAGGAGCCTCAACTTGGGCTGGGATGGAAGGACAGGCATCTCTGGGAGGAAGGCACAAACTAACACGGATGGAGCATCGGTGTTCTGGAGACTGCTGAGTTCCCATTCCATGCTCAGGGCAATGCCCACTGTGGTTGAATGAGCACCTACTTGATGCCAGGCAGTCTACACATCCCACTGAAGGCTTCCCTCCCGGGAGGGGCCTTATTTTCCCTATTTTATAGATAAAATGTGGGCAGGGACTTGAAGCTGTCCTGATAAAAGATGAGAGATAAAAGAGGGAGGTCAGAGGTAGAAATGACTTGCACAGCATTTCACATCCAAAACCCAGCAGGACAGAGGTGGTCTGACCTTTAAAAAGGAAAGAAAGCCTAGGTGTGGTGGCTCACGCCTGTAATCCCAGCAGTTTGGGAGGCTGAGGCGGGCTGATCACTTGAGGTCAGGAGTTTGAGACCAGCCTGGCCAACACGGCAAAACCCCGTCTCTACTGAAAATATAAAAATTAACCGGGCATGGCAGCAGGTGCCTGTAATCCCAGCTACTTGGGAGGCTGAGGCAGGAGAATCACTTGAAAATTGGAGGCAGAGCTTGCAGTCAGCCGAGATTGCACCACTGCACTCCAGCCTAGGCGACAGGGCAAGATTACAAAAAAAAAAAAAGAAAAGAATCAGACAAACTTGGGGGACAGGGTGTTCCAGGCAAAAGGACCCCCATATGTAAAGACACAGAGAGGGAAGGCCCGTGGCTGCCGCTGACCATCTCAAGCAAAGCTCAGCTCAGGCCTCCCAACCACTGTCCCATCCCCAATGGCTGTGCAATGGCCTGGGGTCCACACAGCCCAGTCCGCTAGCCTCACCCTAACTGTCCACACTCTGCCGCAGCCCTGTGGGCCTCTATGTTCTGTTTGTCGCAATGTGGGTCTCAGTCTGGAGGCCGGGGGTTCCTGGGCTCCTGGCATGGTCCGAGCTGCCGTCCCCTCCCCCAGACTGCCCTGTCTTCCCAAGAGCTCCCAGCCCAGGGAGGCCCCATCGAGAGAGGGTCTGTGGGGACATCCTCACATTTCAGGTGGGGACACTGTTGCCCACAGAGGGGCAGGTGCAGATCACTGTCACAGGGCTTTGCTTCGGTAGGTGATCACACAGATTGGATGAATATGTGAAGAACTGAAAACCGGGATTTCTGTTTCTGAGCGTGCTCTCTCGCTCTCGCTCTCTTTCGCTCTTTTTCGCTCTCATTCTCTCTCGCTCGCTCTCATCTTCTCACTCTCTCGCTCGCTCTCTCTCTCTTCAAGGTTTTTCCTTCCCATGTCTCTCTGAGCCTCTGGCTGTCTCCTCCTCTTTCTAGAAGTCTCTATATTTTCTGGATCTCTCTGTTCCTCTCTCATCTCCTCCTCTTCCCACACTCCCTGCCCTTCCCTCCCCTCCCCTCCTCTGGCCTCTGGATGTTTGGGGCACAGGCTGAGTAGGGGTCCCACAGGCTGGCCTCAGTGGCAGCTGCCACCACCCATCCCTGCGCAGCGGACCCACCCCGGGTTCGTTCCCTCGTTTCCACTTTCTAGGCCAACCGACAGACCCACATGGAACACAGAGTCTGCACACAGGGAGGACATCGCTGCACTCTGAAGACGCAGCCTGGACCCGGGGCTCTCGCTGTGAACCCCCCAGGAGCCTGGTCCATATATTCCCAGGAGGAGGGGGATCTTCCCTGGAATACAAAGGTGGTATCAAGGTCAGCAGGGCTTGGAGGGATCCCAGATGGGAAGGAGAGACTATCCCACTGGGGAGGAGGAAGACCACAGATGGGGCCAGGTAGGGCTGGCGTCTGAGTCCCTGCTGATCCTGGCTCGGGCAGGGCAGCCCCCCTGTGCATCAGGGAACTCCAGGCTGGGGGCATGGAACATCTGGGGCCTCGCCCCCACTTTGTGAAGATTTTGCTGGGTGGTCTCGGGAGTGAGTCCCTTCCCTTCTCTGGGCTTCAAGTTCCTCATCTACACAACAAGAAAGACAGGTTCATGATCCCGAAGGTGTCTTCCAGGCCTAATATTCTAGGTAATATTCAAGGCAGTAGAGCAGGACAGAGCTAACAGCGCAGTGGACCAGGGGCTGGGGCCTGGGCAGGGAGCAGCCTGTCCTGGGGACCCCATCGCCTGCCAGCCTTTGTGGGAAGGAAGGAGAAAGATGTGGAGAAACGAACACTGGCCTGTGAGTTAGAGGGGACTTATTGCCCCGATCTGACTCTGCATCACTATGTGGCCCCCCGGGCCTCAGTTTTCCCACCTGTAACATGAGACAGCTGCAACAGATGCAACTTGAGGGCCTCCCAAATTGGAGATGCTACAAGCTGTTGGCAGGGCCAGTGCTGTGCGTGGAACTCCTCCCTACCAAGTCCTGGTGAGGCTTTCAAATAATGCCATAGTGGCAGGGGCGAGGGGGCAGGATAGAGCCCAGGAAACGAGGTCCTCTGGGATCCCTCCCCAGAGCCCAGTTCAACTTGTCTTCCTGAGAAGCCTCCCTCTAAAAGCTGAGGAGGGGTCTGGGGAATCATCTGATCATCAGCAGAAAAAGGCAAGACTTGGGAGGTTCTAGATGGATTGGCTCTTTCTGTCCCCCCATGTAACGAAGGAGAGAACCCGAAAATTCCCAGATGCCTTCCTCTTGTGGTCCATTGGAATTGGCAGAACATAAGCAGCACAACCACTTTAAATAAATTCAATATATAGAACTCTTTAATATGGAAGATGAGTTATTTATTGAGGAAACCCACAGTCTAAAATCCAGACTTTTCAGTGTACTGTGTCACTTAATATCGCCTCCTTCTGGTCAAGTTAGATATTACAACCAAGCTCTATTAGACAAACTACGTAACAGGACCTGCTAAATTTGAAAGCTGCTGAGTTGGAGTCCCAGAACTGGATGAAGTTTCCCAAATCCAAAGTACAGTTGCCCAGAGAGGACATATCTGCTCTTTCTGAAAAATGCTGCAGAAAAAAAACTTGTCCAGCTACCTTCCCACTGCAGGATGAAACTCAGAAAAGACACTGCATAACTGGGTCACCAAAAGATCTGGCAAGCCATTGGGATGGAGACCTCCACCCCCCTATTCACCTAGGCATTCAATTCAACAATTTGTATATATTGTTCCAGACAAGAACCTGTTTCAAATATATACTGCAAGTCAATATTAACCTATGTGACCTACGCCATGTTATTCACATAGTGGTTTTATGCTCCAACACTGGACCATATCTGTTCACAAAAGTGGTAGAAGATAAAGTCTCCTCTAATCCTCAGGGTTGATCCTGGCTTGTCAGGAAGGATAATGGGCATACCCCGAGTATGGCCACCACCTACTTAGACCATTTCCAGGTCCTCCGTCAGCCCCAGGCTCCTCTTGTCCAATTCCGAGGCCACCCCTGTGGCCTCTGTCCACTCTCTGCATCTGAGGGCAGCACCACTGAACCAGGGTCAATCCCTAAGAAATGCTTATTTCTGCAGGACACCTGACTCTGTCTCCATCTCCTTCCAGGCACACCTACTCACAGGTCATTAGGAATTGTTCCTGTCCCCCTTCCCTGCAACCCCCTGCATAGAGCATGAGGAACAAGAGCATACCTTACTTGCGTGTCAGGGCCTGCCAACAACCTGGTGTACCAGCGAGGAATAGGCTGGAGGATTCCTCCCTGCCGGGCTCATAGACATGTTCGCCTCATTCCAGCACACAGGACAGCCTGGGTCCAGACAAACTGTAGGACAAATGGTCGCCAAGGCAGCTGCACCTGCACAGAGATAGAGGGGAGGAGGGTGAGGAGGGATGGAGCACAGCCTCCTGCAGCCGTCTCAGCTGCTGGAAGACCCCATCTGCCGGAGCCACCAGCTGTTGGTCACACATGTGTCGGACTGCAGGTACGTCACAACTCAAGAACAAATCGTAGAGGCTGGGGACTTCCTGACACACAGAGCAGGCTGACACATGGAGCCAGGCGCCAGCCGGGACAGAGGGGAGAGGAGCCAACAGCAGATGCAAGATGTGAGCTGAACTGCAGAGCGAGGGAGTTGCCAGACCTGGGGTCACTGCAACCAATTCCAGCTCTAGTCACTTGGCGGTGGCCCAGGTGTTTGGGGCAAAGGTGGGGCCCACTTCTGGGGCCACAGCCCCAGAGGTTCTGGGGCCACTGGGTCCATGGGAACCTTCCAGGCACATTGCATCCAACATCCCTACATGAGGTGAAGGCAGATGAAACAACAGGCTGGACTGATTAGGTAGAGACCCTGGCTCCATCCCTAGCAGGGCCCTCTCCCTGGCACCTCCCACCCCAGCTGCCTGGGAGTAGAGGATGCCAAGTGCCAGGCCAGGCCAATGATCGAGAAGGAAACTAAGTCAGGAGGCAGAAGCCTCAGGCCCAAGCCCAGCTCTGTGCTGGTCTGCTGAGCAAGAGACCTTGGGCTGGTCAGTGAACTATGCTACCCACAGGTCAGGTCATTCATCTACCCACTGGATCAATCCCAGGAAGTTCTGCATGCCCAGCCCTGGTGCTGAGGATTCTCCAGGCCTCATCTCATTTCACCAGCATACTTGCTTTCTTCACCATGAGGAGGTACCTGATTCCCATTCTGCAGATAGGGAAACTGAGGCTGAGAAGAAGTCATCCTGCCAGGGACGCACAGCTGGGGTGTGGTGCAGAGCCCAGCCCCATGAATGACGCCTTTGCACCTGGAGGGCAGAAGGGGAAGCACTGTGGGGTACTGGTGGGGTGCAGGGACCAGAGGAGGTGGTGTCTGCAGGACAAAGAGGGGTTCTGGGTGCAAAGGGCTTGGCAAGGTTGGTGTGGAGGCAGGGGGCTGACGCTGGGCTCTGCTGCACCTGTGCCCCTGGAGGCTGAGGGAACCTCAGGAGGCCCTGGCAGGGGTCAGGAGGGGCCCCCTGGTCTGTCTGCCTGTGCCCGGCTCCCACAGCTCCAGAGCTGGAGCGAGTGCTAGAAGGCGAGCAGGAACCTGTCGCTGGCGGAAGTGTGTGTGTGCAAATAGATGAGTGAGTGGCATGTAATTACCTAAAATTGTGGGTTAGAAGCGGATGTAAATAACCAAAAAATACGTGGGGAAGTGGGGGGATGCTCATCAGTTAGAGATAATTACTTAACCACTAATTGAAATAATAATGGTGTGTATTTGAATATGCTAATGAGGCTGAACCTGTGTGGGAAAAGGTAACTGAAATAACATAGTGGGAGGCTTCCAGGCCCACACCTGCTCTGCCCCAGGCCTTTGCCCCGTAAGCCCCCCTGCCGTCTACTCAGCCCATGCCCACTTTCTTTGCTTGGTCCTGCCCAAGGTCCCTCCCAAGGCACCCATCAGCCCCAGGGTTGCCCCTGCTTCCCGCGCTGGGAGGGCAGATGCTGCGACGCAGGGCATTTGTCCACCAGCCTCCCACAACGCCCCAGGGGAGAGGCAGGAATGTATGCTTGCGGAGTGCCTACTGTATACCTAGCCCAGCTCTGCAACGCACTCCGTATTACAGACTAGGAGACAGACATGTGTGGCCAGCCCATAGTCACGTGGAGGGGTCCAGCCAGGACACGGATTTCCAGCTGCTCTCGGACTTTCCAGCAAAGCCATCCAAAGGCGGAACACCCAGGCATCACGGAACCACCGTGTCACTGCGAGCAGAGGCCCAGACTCCGTGGGAGTGGGCTCTGTGTGTTCTCACACGTGTGTGCTGGGCACGGTGTGCACATCAGGGCACCTGCCCTGGAGCGTTTCACTCTCCATTAGCGTCACAAGCAGACTGTGAGTGTACACACACACACACACACGTATGCACGTGCACACATAGGTACACGGGTTGCACATGTGTGCACATACACATGAACTCACACATGCATGCACGCACAGAGGCATGCACTCACGTGCACAGGCACACCCATCGCTCTCCACAAAGGCTCACTCAGACACATGCAGGCCCAGGCATCCAACGCACCCCCTCGGGCACGGCCTGAGCTTTAACCCAACATCCAACCTGGCATCTGCCAACACATGGCACCTGCGGGGCGGGACACAAGATGGGGTGCAGGGGCCCACTCATCCACCCTGTAGAAGCCAGCCAGGCCTGGAGGGTGGTCTCTCTGGGGCTGTGTGCTTTACAGGAGTGAAGGTGATTAGACAACCTCACAGTGGCCCTTGCATTGCTGCTAGAAATCCACGCTTCTGAACAGCCAGCATCGATCAGGGATTCCTGGGGTTGCTGGTGATCTGACACGCAGCAGTTGCTGGCCCAGGGGCTGCACTGGGAAGGCAGGGGGCATGCCCAGATTTGCATGTCGTGGAGATTCAGGGTGGTGTGGGTGGCAGCAGTGCAAGGTGGGATTTGGAAGATGTGGAGCTGCTGGGTTTTTTGTTTGTTTGTTGTTTTTTTTTTTGAGATGGAGTCTCACTCTGTTGCCCAGGCTGGAGTGCAATGGTGCGATCTCGGCTCACTGCAACCTCTGCCTCCCGGGTTCAAGCAATTCTCTGCCTCAGCCTCCCGAGTAGCTAGGATCACAGGCACCCGCCACCACGCCTGGCTAATTTTTGTAGTTTTAGTAGAGACAGGGTTTCACCATCTTGGCCAGGCTGGTCTTGAACTCCTGACCTCGTGATCCATCCGCCTCAGTCTCCTAAAGTGCTGGGATTACAGGCGTGAGCCACCGCACCTGGCCAGCTGCTGGGTTTTGAAGAAGTGGTGGCTCCTGCCCTTGTATGTGGTCCGTGGTGGCTCGGAGGAGGAACCCAGAGGGAGGCTAGGCTGGCAGCTGAACGACACCACCACGGCCATGACCTTGACAAAGCCCCGAAATGCTGTGCCTCACTTTCCCTCACTGTAGAACAAGGATGATCGTGACAGATGGTCACGATCCCTTCATCAGGGTGCAGGCTCACAGCTCAATCTTGTCTGGAACTGCAGGCTGGGGAGCCTCAGAGACCACTGAGCTGGAGGGGTCAAAGCTAAGAACCCACCCTGGAAAATACACAGGCAGTTTCGTCTGTGATATTCGGGGGCTCATCAGACCTCCCCGAGGACCATCCCCGGACGCTGAGACCCTACTTTACAGAAGGGCAACGAATCTGTGCAGGATGTTGTGGACGGGAAACCAAGGCCCAAAGACATCCACTAAATTGCCATGAGCCAGAAAGGGCAGGGGCCCAGAGGGACAGCAGCCCCCAGAGATTGGGTAAACTGAGGCTCCGAGGGGCCGATCACACAGGTGCACAGTGAGGCTGTGAGGCCTCCCTTCTGAGGTGCCCACTGTGTGCTGTCGGAAGAGGGGCCCAGCGGTGCCCTCGGGCGGCTGCCAAGCTGGACTCAGTCTCCTGGCACCCGGGCGGCTGGGGGGAGCTCCTCCTCCTCCTTCCAGGACGAGGAACAACTCATCAACTTGCAAATGTCCGGGTGAGAGGGTTGGAAAAATGAAGGCGCCCAAACTTGACATTTGCATTTCAAACACTTATATCAGCAAAACAAATAACAGTAATTATACCATTTGCATATTTTGTGCATGATTGTTTAGCGAGGTGGGGAGGAGGGGCGCCTGCTGATGCCAGCAGCCTAGCCTCCCGCACAGCTGTGCCGCCCCACCCAGGGTCCCTGCCGCCCCGCACCTCCATGCTGCCCACCCCGGGCCCTGTGGATGTGACGTGCAGCCCTCGGGCTGCTTCTTCCTGCGGGCTCTGCCCTCTGGCCACTGGGTGTCCCTCTGTTCTCTAATACGCCCTTCCCCAGCAGCAGGTCCCCGCCTCTGCCCTCTGCACTTGCTGTGCCCCCCGCCTGGGAGCCTCTTGCAGACACACCCAGGCTAGCTCCTCCATTCAGGGCCCATCCTCACTGTCCCCGCCTCCACATTCTGATGGGGACACCCACGGCTGCCCTCTCTCTAGCCGGGAGCTCCATGAGGCTCCAAGCTGACCTTGAGCCCTGGTGGACAGGACTGACCCTTGGTGTGGGGCCTGCCCAGCCCACACCCCAGCATATGGCAGGCCTCAGCAGGCAGGGGACGTTCACACTCAAGTCCCTGCCCCCCACTGGGCACCGGGCACCTGGCTGGGGAGGAGTGCCCAGGCCTGGCACTGACCTCACAGGGGTGACGTGATGTGGGGTCTCAGGGTGAGGGAGATGGGACTCAAAAGCAAGGGAAGTGGGTGATCTGACTGCGTACCCCAGGTCACACTCAGGACCCTAAGCTGACCCCCACCTAGTACTGCTGTGGGTGAAGCCTCCTGGGGTGGGGAGGAGCCGAGACCCAATGACCCACATGGCTCTGTGGGTATCACCATGTGTTTACGGAGGGTCTGGCTGTGTGTGAGCACATGTGCACATGCATGTGTGAGTGTGCATGAGCGTATGCACGAGTGTGTGTATACATGTGTGCGTGTGTGCATGTATGTGCAAGTGTGTGCATGCATGCATGTGTGTGCACATGTGCATGTGTATACATGTGTGCATGTGCATGCATGCACAAGTGTGCATACATGCGTGTGTGCATGCATGCACGTGTGCATGTGTGCACGCATGTGTGCTTGTGTGTGAGTATGTGTGTGCTTGTGTGTGTGTATTGTAGGTTCTCCAGGCAATGCTGGTCTTTTTGTCTGGGTCAGGACTAACAGACTGGGTCTCTGGGTGCCCATTCCCCACAGCCCAGTTTTGGGGTGATGAGGGGGACAGTATGGCCTCCATCAGCGCTGAGAAAGGGAGGTGGTCCCACCCACCAGCCCACTCACAGCTGGCAGGGTCCCCCACCCAGAGACCACCACGCCTGGCTGCAGGCTACCTTCTCCTGAGCGGCAGCCATAACAAGAACACCAGCGATTGTGCACCTGTCACAAACGCCAGGCCCTCCCTTGGGCTGACTTGCAGAATCATCCCCCAGCCCCACGAGGAGGTGGAAACTCCAGCTTTATTACCCCCATTTTCAGATGGGGAAACTGAGGCACACCGCAGCAACGCCTCTTGCTCAAGGTCACACAGAAGGGCTAGGATTTGTACTGACCCCATCCGGCCACTTGCTTTTTGCAAGACAAACACCCCGGCGAACACAGTCCCGGTGACGGCCCTTACAGGACAGGTGTCATCTGTACCCACATTTCACAGACCGGGAAACCAAGTCTCAAACACATGCAGAGGCTTCCCCAGGGTTACACTGGATGTGGCTAAACTCGGCCGAGAGTTCTTCGCTTTGGACTGAAACTCAGGCAGAGGCTGCGAGTAGGACTGTCCCCGTGGTAATTAGGGCTCCACAATCAATCCCAGCTCGCAAGATGCCACCTCCCTGCTTCCTTTAATCTCCCCTGCTCAGCTCAGCACCGACAGAGGAAGCCGAGCCCAGAGACTTGGAAGTGCAAATGAGGCTCCATCCCCTGGTAAACTGCAAGCAGCAATTAACTCCTCACTTCACACCCCACAGCCCCACAAATTCCAGACGGGGTAAACAGTTAAATATGAAATATTAAGCCATAAAAAAAGCTGGAAGAAAACAGAATTCAATACTTATCAGTTCTCAGGAGGGAGAGAGGCTTTCCAAGCTCAGAAGGAAGAGAATAAATTTTAAAAGAAAAAGGAGGCAGATGTGACCAAATAAAAATAAGAAAAAGGAACATAAAAAGTAACCCAAATTAAAAGCTATATGGCAGAGAGGGAAAGATATTTGTGGCGAACGTGACAGATAAATGATAACTATCTTCATTATGTAAAGAACTCATTTGAATTGATTAGGGAAACATCAACAACATATAAATAAATGGGTAAAGGAACAAACACAAAACAGAAAATACAGGTGCTTACAAAACATATGGCCCAATGCCCAACCTCCCGTATAATCAGGGAAATGCAAACTTTTAGAAAATGCAATGAGACACCATGGACCCATCAAAGGAGACGTGATCTAAAAAAACAAAAACACTGAACTAAAATAAATCCCAGTGCACTGCAGTGCTGGCATGGTTATGGTGAAATTGGCACAATTCTTTTGGAAAGTCATTTGGCAATACAGATCAAACACTCTTAACATGTGCGTAACTTACAGCACATCACACCATGGTGCAGCTGTAACTTTCTGCAATCAAGAGCAACACAAGGATGCTTGCTGCCACCACTTTGATTCAGCACGGTGCTAGTAGTTGCAGCCATTGCAATAAGGCAAGAAAAGGAAACAAAAATTATAAGATTTGGAAAGAAAGAAATGAAGCTCTAGCTATCCACAGACAATGTGATTATGCACATAAAAAGTCCAAAAGAATGTATATGTTACCAACATTAATACAATATTAGCATAAAATTCACATACAAATATATATTGAATTTCTATACATCTGTAATGAATAGAAAATGAACATTTATGAAATGTCAACACTCTTCAAATTAATTTATACATTCAAGGCAATCTCAATCAAAAATCACAGTCCATTTTTGTTTTTTGTGGAACTTGACAAGCTAACTCTAAAATGTATATGGAAGAAAAAAAGGCCAAGAATGTCGCTAAATAAAAAGAACAAGGTGGAGGGAGGGAGGGTCTTCTTCCTCTTTTTTTTTTTTTTTTTTTTTTGAGACGGAGTCTTACTCTGTCGCCCGGGCTGGAGTGCAGTGGCGTGATCTCAGCTCACTGCAAGCTCCGTGTCCTGGGTTCATGCCATTCTCCTGCCTCAGCCTCCTGAGTACCTGGGACTACAGGCGCCCACCACCACGCCAGGATACTTTTTTGTATTTTTAGTAGAGACGGGGTTTCACTGTGTTAGCCAGGATGGCCTCGATCTCCTGATCTCGTGATCCGCCCGCCTTGGCCTCCCAAAGTGCTGGGATTACAGGCGTGAGCCACCACGCCTGGCCGAGGGAGGGTCTTCTTCTATCAGGTAATGATAGTTGATTATAAAGCTATGGTGATTGAGATATTGTTATAAGATTAGACACATAAGCCCATGGAACAAACAGAAAATCCAGAAACTGACCCATGAGACAGCCCTTAATAGGGGAGGCATAACTTTTTAATAAATTGAATATATATGGGAAAAAGTGAAACTGAATACCTGCTTTACATCACATATAAAGTCAACTCCAGGCTGATTACAGACCTAAACAGGAAAAGAACTATACATTTTGAAAGATAAAGTAGAAAAAAGATAAAATATGTATATATAATACAAATATATATTTGTAGATTGAGATAGGGTCTCACTCTGTTTCACAGGCTGGAATGCAGTGACATAATCACAGCTTACCGCAGCCTCGAGCTTCTCAGCCTCAGGTGATCCTCCCACCCCAGTCTCCCAGGTAGCTAGGACTACAGGCATGCACATTCGTGCCCCACTAATTTTTTTTTTTTTTTTTAGAGAAGGGGTCTTGTTATGTTGCCCAGGCTGGTCTTGAACTCCTGGGCTCAAGCAGTCCTCCCACCTCGGCCTCCCAAAGTGCTGGCATTACAAGCATGAGCCACTACACCCAGCCAGAAAAATATACTGATGATCAAGAGACAGGGAAGAATTTCTTCCCACTCATGCAAGAATATACTGACAAATATTACTACATAAAAATAAAGAATTTCTGCTCGTAAAAATATACTATGAAAATCTAGCCTGGACAACATAATAAGACACTGTGTCTACAAAATTTGTTTAAAAAATTACCCAGGCATGATGGAGTGTGCCTGTAGTCCCAGCTACTCTGGAGGCTGAGGTGGGAGGATCACTTGAGCAAGGGAGGTCAAGGGTGCAGTGAGCCATGATCCACCACTGCACTCCAGCCTAGGCAACAGGTCAACACTCTGTCTCTAAAATATGCATGCACATGCACACATACGCACACATGCACAATCATACACACACGTGCACACACACCATACACACACATATACACACACACATACACGTGTGCACACGCACGCACACACATACAATCATACACACCATACACACACACATCATACACACACGCACACACACACGCACACATGCACACACATGTGCACACACGCACATAGCATACACACACATAGCATACACACACATACATGCACACACACATACACACACGCACACACACATACATCATACACAGTATTAAAACACAAGCTACACAATAGCTATCTTCCAAGAGACTGTGATCTCATTCGGAATCTATAAACACCTCTTACGAATTAATAAGGAAAACCAACACTCAGTCATAAAATGAGCAGGGATCTTGAAAAGGCATTTCACAAATGAGGACATCCACACGGCCAAAAACCCCGTGCTCAACTTCATTACTCATCAGGGAAATTCAAATGAAAGCTTGGTAAGATACCGGGACACACCCACCAGACGGGGAGGCTTCAAGCATCTCGTCAGATCTGGCTCTGGGGAAGGAGGATGTGGAGCAACAGGAACTCTCGCCCGCTGTCCTGAGGGTGCAAAGCCTCACCACTGCTCTGGGAAAGAGCTGGCGTAAAGCTGTGCATACCTGAGACCGGCGACTGTTCTCTGGGGTATAAACCTTGGGGAGGGTCCCGCATGTGTGAAGCAGGAGATACGCAAGGGAGCTCACCACAGTCCCAAACTGGAACTGACCCCTGATCCCCTCTTAGGACAGAACACTCTTCAGTGACGAGAATGAACCAGCACCAAGCACAACGAACGGGTATGTCTCCCCCGATAGTGCTGACCAGAAGAACGAGGTCAGAAGGGAAGAAGTATGCAAAGATTTCATTTACGGGAAGTTCAGAAGCGGGCAAACCCAGAATCAATTGTCCAGGAATGCTGGTTGCTACGATCAGGAATGACAGAGCGCTGGGATCGGGACAGAACGTGCCAGAAGCCTCAGAGGGCCGCCAGCATTCTAGGTCTTCACCCCGTCTGTGGTTACACAGATGCATTCACACAAGGTTCACACGGCGGTTATTCTTTCCCTGGCTCAGACGGGACTTTCGCACCCTGCTGTATAGACGGTTTGTTCCAACTCACAGTCTACACCACCACAGGGCTGTGAGGGGATGGCGTGCGCCTTTCACCCAGCAGCCCCACTCCTGAGAACCTACCGTAAGGAGAGAATCCCAGAGAGAAAATCAGGTACAGCGAAAGATTTCCATTGCTGCTTGATAGAGAAGGAAAAAAAATGGAAAATGGAAACCACCAAAGTTTTCAATAACAGGACAATGATGAGGCCGGGCGCGCTAGCTCACGCCTGTAATCCCAGCACTTTGGGAGGCCGAGGCGGGTGGATCACCTGAGGACAGGAGTTTGAGACAAGCCTGCCCAACACGGCGAAACCCCGTCTCTACTAAAATACAAAAACCAGCGGGGTGTGGTGGTGGGCGCCTGTAATCCCAGCTACTTGGGAGGCTGAGGCAGGAGAATCACTTGAACTTGGGAGGCAGAGGTTGCAGTGAACCGAGATGGTGCCACAGCACTCCAGCCTGGTCCACAGAGTGAGACTCCATCTCCAAAAAAAAAAAAAAAAAGAGGAGAATGACTAAATCAATTAAAGCACACCCTTATTATTGACTGTGGTTATTTATTTATTTATGATGGAGTCTCGCTCTGTGAACCAGGCTGGAGTGCAATGGCGTCATATCGGTTCACTGCAGCCTCCGTCTCCTGGGTTCAAGTGATTCTCCTGCCTCAGCCCCTGAGTAGCTGGGATGACAGGCACACACCACCACGCCCAGCTAGTTTTTGTATTTTTAGTAGAGACAGGGTTTTACCACATTGGACAGGCTGGTCTTGAACTCCTAACCTCAGGTGATCTGCCCGCCTCAGCCTCCCAAAGTGCTGGGATTACAGGCATGAGCCACTGCACCCGGCCAGCATCGTCATTTTAATAATGTTAATGAATATTTTGCAACTCGGAAATTTGGGGGTTTTATTGTTTTATTTTTTTGAGATGGAGTCTTGCTCTGTTGCCCAGGCTGGACTGCAGTAGCGCAATCACGGCTCACTGCAACCTGGACCTCCTAGAGCTCAGGTGATCCTCCCACCTCAGCCTCCTGAGTAGCTGGGCCCACAGGTATGTGTCACTACACCCAGCTAATTAAAAAAAAATAATTTTTAGAGACAGGGTCTCACTATGTTGCCCAGGCTTGTTTAAAACTCCTGGGCTCAAGTGATCTGCCCACCTCGGCCTCCCAAAGTGCTGGGATTACAGGTGTGAGCCACTGCACCTGGCTGCAACTTGGAAACTGCTGGAGATCAGTGAACGATCAGACTCAACAAGTCCATTCTCAAGATGGACAGAGATACCAACATGTCTCTACAAAACACATGTGGTGTGAAGTGCATCACTGCTCACGGTACCCATGATAGTCCAAACTAAAAACAACCCGAAAGGCCATCAGCAAAGAAGGGATACATCAACTGAGGTACAGCCTTACGTGGGAATACTATACAGCAGTGAAGAGGAAGGAACCGCCATTACATCTAACAAGGATGAATGAATTTCACAGGTGCCATATACAGAAGTGCCCAGACACAATGTGCATATACAGGATGGTTCATTTATACAACATGCAAACATAGGCAAAATTCAGCTATGCTGGAAGGAACTAGGTAGTGTTTACCCTGAGATGGGGGAGAGGTGACCTGGAGAGAACATCAGGAGACTTTTGGGGCTGCGGGGGCTGGTTTTGTCCTGTTTCTTGATTGAGGTGCTTGTGAAAATTCATTAAGCTATGCACAGTGAGAATTTGTGAACTTTTCTCTATGTAACTTACATCGCAAATTTTTAAGTTTCTTTTAAGACTGATATCAACCCTGAAACAAATGCCAATCCTCAAAAGAAGAAGAAAGACAAGGAGAAACTCTAAAATGCGGACAAGCTTCTCTTGCATGGTGCAACCAGAACTTACATCTCCTGTTTTCAGCATTTTCCTAGTTTTCTTTAGTGTATACGCATGTATATTGCTTTTGAAATTAAAGAGAGAAATAATATGCTATTACATATATTTAGATGCCAGGCCCCCAGAAAAGGATTCATGTTTAATTAGGACTTTGTGATTCAGGATGGCACAATGTTTTATATGTTGTAAAAAAAAATCTCATTGCGGCTGCTAACGGTGGCCGGGCCCCCTCGCCCAATCTTCTCACTGTTGTGGCCCAACCATTCTTCACCCGACAGGAAGCTGACGTGCTAATTTGCTTAGCAAAGTCAGAGCGAGCGCTGAGGGTGCAACGCAGGAAAAGAAAATTGCCACAAAAGGGAGGCAGGAATATTCTGAAGGCATTAACCTGATGAATTGTATGTAAGAGCTGTAAATTTGATAAGTGCTTATTAGAAGTAGAAAATGAGGCTTGAAATTTGCTTGTTTGCCTGAAATGAAGGCTGAGGTTCCCTTGGAATCTAATTGGCTAAAAAGTTGGCGAGATGTTCAAATGTAGGCATCATATGAAAAAAAGACAGCTAGAGAGATGCAGAAGGCCAGGAGAGATGGTAACTGTTGTGTCAGGCACATTTGGAAATATTTATTAGAAACGGGAAAGAAAGTCCGACGTCTTCTCCAAGCCCGCTGCCTTAGTCAGCACCCGCCCCTCAGCCGGCCGGCTCTGTGGGAAGCCCAGGCCTGGCCCCAGCCCCACTGCCCTGTCTGTCTCTCCTTTCTTCCCACACCTGGAGGCTGAGGTGGGAAGATCACTTGAAGTCAGGAGTTCAAGGCTGCTGTGAGCCATGATTGTACCACTGCACTCCAGCCTGGGTGACAGAGACAGACCCTGTCTCTCAAATAAATTTCAATTAAATAATTTTTAAAAATCTGCTCAGGTGACACATGCCTTGATGTGTTCATGGGCAGGCAGCCCCGATCCTGGTGAAAAACAGAGACAAAATCCCGGAAGGAGGAAGGGTGGGGGCAGGAGGTGGAGACCGCCCTAGAGAGGGGCCTGAGATCACACAGGAGTTGTTGCAAATTTGGCAAATACCAATGTTTCCAATTGTACACGTGGGTGCGTGGATGAGACGATAGGCTCAGAGGTCCCAAGGCCAGTGGGAAGCTGGGAACACAGACCCTAAACATGTGCCACACAGCAGGCTGGCCTCGGCTGTGGAGGGACCTGGCAGGCAGGGTCAACCCCAGCGGTCAGTTCCACCCCATGGAGTGGGGAGTGCAGGCCCCAGGGTGCTCCCAGTACCAGCTCCTCCCAGCACCGGCTCCTCCAGCAGCCCAGATACCCCCATGGAGGAGGAGGGGGCAGGCTCACGATTGTTCCTCTCCAAGTCCCACACTCTGTGGCAGCCGAGCAGGGGTCTCAGGCCCTCTGCATGTCCGTGGATGGGAATGCAGGCATGAGACCCTCCCCCTTCCCCTCTAGACCTGGCCTCTCTCCTGCCTGGAAGGGTGGGGGCTCCTCTCTGCCCTGCCTGGGGAGGGGCGACCATCCTCATCTCCAGCACTGCCTCTAGGCTGTCCCACCCCTGCTGGGAAGCCCAGATCAAAGAGGGCAGCGGCTTCTCCAAGGTCTCAAAGCCAGTGAGGGGCGTTGGGCCTTGGACCCCAGCCTGGCCGAGTCACCTCCTCCGAGAAGCCTCCCAGCCTGCCCCACCGAAAGGGGCTGACCAGTCCCTGCTAATGCACTGCTCACGGTCATCTCCTGTGGCCCCTGTTGTTTTCCTAATGCCTTGCTTCATTCGAGTCACCCCACCGGACCCTCAGCTCCTTATGGGCAGTGCCGTGGGCTGAAGTGTGCCCAGCATCCCTGGGATGAAGCTCTGACCCCAGGCTGACGAGAGGAGGTGGCGGGGTCTCTGGGAGGTGATCGGGGTTAGCTGAGGTCATGAGGATGGGGCCCGTGATAGGATTCAAGCCTTTACAAGGAAGGATGCCAGGCTGGGTGCCATGGCTCACACCTGTAATCTCAACACTTTGGGAAGCTGAGGCAGGAGGACTGATTGAGCCAGGAGTTCAAGACCAGCCTGGGCAACATAGCGAGACTCCATTTCCACAGAAAAAAGTTTTAAACAATAATTAGCGTGTGGGTGTGGTGGCACACACCTGTGGTCCCAGCTACTCTGGAACCTGAGGTGGGAGGATGGCTTGTGCCCAGGAGGCGGAGGCTGCAGTGAGCTGTGATGGGGTCACTGCACTCCAGCCTAGGTGACAGACGGAGACCATATCCGGGGAAAAAAAAAGAAAGAAAGAAAGAAGAAAGACACCAGGGCATTTGCATGCTCTCTCTCTCCCTCTGTCTCTCTTTCCCTCTCCCCCTGTCTCTCTTTCCTTCCCTCTTTCTCTCTCCTTCTCTCTCCCTCTGTCTCTCTCTCTCTCTCTCCCTCTCTCCCCCTCTTTCTCTCTCTCTCCCTCTGTCTCTTTCTTTCTCTCTCTCTCTCTCACACACACACACACTCTCTCTCTGCCTTGGGAGGACACGGTGAGAAGGTGGCCGTCTGCAAACCAGGACACTGGCCCTCCTAGAACCAACCCCGCTGGAACCTGATCCCAGACTTTCAGTCTTGGGGGCGGGGAGATAATGCATGCTGCTATCTAGACCCCAGTGTCCAGGTTTTGTTGTGAGAGCCAGGGCCGACAAAAGCAGGCAGGAGTCATGTCTGCCCTGCTCACTGCTGTGCCCCCACATCTAAACCAACCTGGGGCTCGGCATACAATAGGCATTTAATAAATGCACACTCCAGGAGGAAAGAGACTTTGTCTGGTAACCCAAGGGCCTGGCGGGCCCAACAAGATTTGCTGAGTAAATGTTTGTGAACAAATGAAAGGGAGTCAGTGAAACCAAATCAGCACGTTTTTTTTTTTGTTTTCTTTTCTTTTTGAGACAGAGTCTCACTCTGTCACCCAGGCTGGAGTGCAGTGGCACGATCTCAGCTCACTGCAACCTCCACTTCCCGGGTTCAAACAATTCTCCCCGCCACAGCCTCCCAAGTAGCTGGGATTACAGGTGTCTGCCACAACGCCCAGTGAATTTTTGTATTTTTTAGTAGAGACAGGGCTTCTCCATGTTGGCCAGGCTGGTCTTGAACTCCTGACCTCAGGTCATCCACCCGCCTCAGCCTCTCAAAGTGCTGGGATTACATGCATGAGCCACCGTGCCCGGATGCACGGTTTTCAAAGTGGGGCTCATGGGCTTCGGGGGCTGAGTCTGCTCCCGCCTCCCAGCGAGACTCGCCCAGGCCTGTGCCAATAGTCCCGCTCCTGCCCTTTCGGGAGGGCCGTCAACGCGGACACCTGAGCCCTGAACCGCAGCCCTGGAGGAGGAGGACGCAGCTGGTGCTGGGAAGGGCCGGGAGGCGGGTCACACATTCCCGGCACACTACTACTCCCTGGGGTTCTCAGGCAGGAGCGGGGTCCTGGTGGCTTTCCTGGTGGAGGGACCAAACCCTCACAGCCCCAGCGGGCTGCAATGAGCTCCAGAGCCATGGGGCAGGTCGCCATGTGCCTGTCGGCCACGTGTGCTGCCTGGCACAGCCACGTGCGTCCGGAGACGTCCGCAGTGTAACTCAAAGTGAGGGGGATGGGCACATGTGCACGACGCCCGACGCCCCTCTGCAGCACTCAACAGGGAGGGCAGGGAGCTGGAATGTGTCCCAGCCGGGCACAGGGCTGCTGCTGGCAGCCAAGGTCAGGGAGACTCTCAGAGTCCCCCACTTCTGTCAAACAGACAATTTCTTTGGTTCTGGAATTAAACTATTAATAGCAGTGAAGATCAAGAAACTCAAGCGCAGGGCAGCTGACAGGTGGTCTCAAATGCACCCTGGGGGATGTGCAGCCAGCAGCTCTCAGAGCCAGTCTAAGTTTGGCAAAGGGCCGCTGTGTGGGCCAGGCATGGTGACAGTGACGTTTTGGTGTCAGGGGCTCCCATCTCATACCCTCACTCCTACAAGGGCCTCCGCACCTGGACAGGTGGGTGTCTGGGTGCTGGCGGAGTTGACTGCTTCAAGGAGGTGGTTTCCTGTCTCAGGGAGGCGGGGGGCACCCCTGGGATCTGCTACTAGGGGCATAAGCCCTGGCCCATTGACTGACTGATGGACCAGAGCTCTATCTTTCTAGAAGGCCTGGGAGAAGCCAGGAATCCCCTCCCGGAGCCTCGCCCCACTCTTCCCTCCAGCCATCCTCCTCCAGCTCTTTGTGACATCACTGCCGTTGCCATGGGAACCCTGCCAACTGAGCAGATGACTTCACAGGAGGATGGGAGGCGCTGGGCTGGGCCGGCCTGGGTCTTGCAGCAAAGGTCTTTGATAACCAGCAAAATGGCAAAGGGAGGCAGGAAAACCGCCAGCAGGGAGGCCAGTGTGGTTTTAAGGCAACAGCATTCCCCAGCCCTGCCCAGCACCGGCCTTCCAAGCCTGGGACCTGGGGCTCCCTGCCTCCTTCCACATGGAGGTGGGCATGGTGGAGTGTGAGGGGCCTGAGTCTGCCCGGGTTGGCTGGGGACCCCCAGCTGGAGCTGCTTCAAGTCTTGGTTTCTCTTTCTAGGAATTGAGACCAGGAGACAGGGGGCTCCCTGCCGAGTCTGTGGCCCTGAGGGCTGTTCAGCTCTAAGCATGGGCGCATGGACAGGCCAGAGAGGGCTGTATTGCTCCAATCACCCTGTAGGAATCACAGCCCAGACAGGGGCTTCCTGAGCGCTGCCCACCTGGCTGGCAAGCAGGGGGAGGTGGCACGGGCTGGGGAGGAAGAAGCACTCTCACTCCTGCTGGAGCCTCTGTCCAGGAACCCCGATTGGCCCAGCCATCCCTGGGGAGCCCCATCCCGTGTGCCCTGCACCCCGTGTCCATCAGCACCGATCTGGGTCTCCCAGACACCTGCTCTGGGGTTGCCATGGGGACGAGCAGGAGGGGTGAGTGTGGCGCGCACAGCTGTCCGTGGACACACAGAGGGCATGCACGCATGTGTCCGTGCTCACCTCCATGTGTTCACATGGCCTGGGCACCGCCAGAGGTGTTCACACAGCGGTGTACACGGACCCCCCTGCAGGTGTGCACACGCCCAACAAGGCTACGTCCACAGGCGTGTGTGTGTTCTCACACCAGGAAGTGGGTCACCCCCCACACCACACACCATGCACTCTGTCCCTGGAGCACACACCTGCCTGGGCGCACCAGGCAGTCTAAGTCCATGTCACCTATGTGTACACGTATGTGCACACACCTGCCCGGGCACACCAGTGTGTGTACATGCCTGCCCAGGCACACTGGGCAGTCCAAGTCCATGTCACCTACGTGTACACGGCTGCCCAGGCTCTTGGAATCGGGCACTTTCTGAGGCTGCCCCGATGGGCATTTCCTTCCCCAGTCAGTACATCCTGTCTTCCTAACCCCATGTCTGCTGGACTCTGAAGGTGTCCACATGGCCATGAACGTCTCCAGGGCCTGCACTGCCCACCACCAGGACCCTAGCAGAACCCAGCATCTGGTCACTAGGGGTCTGCGTGGGCAGTCACTTCCTGGGGGCCTACACCCCTCAAGGAGGGTGAAGGATGGGCTGGCCCAGCTGGGGCTGAATCCTCACAGCCTTGTTCACAGGGAGAGGCTGACCTGTGCCCATTTTACAGACAACAAAACTAAGGCTGAGAGAGTAACAGCCCAGCCAGCACACAGCACAGCGTGGTGCAGGCCCAGGCCAGTCTTGTGAGGTCTCTGCCATTCCCTGCAGGGTACACAGAAAGAGGCAAAAGCTGAGGTGGCCCCCACTGGGCGTCCTTTTACTTTCTCTCCTGTGATTCCACAGTCCTTAGACCTGGGATTTAAGAAAATGTCCCTAGTTTCCAATGAAAGAAATATTAATAGACGCTCAGAGACATAAGGTAACTGACCCTAGGTCACAGAGCAGAGTCAGGGAGCTGGTGAGGTTGAGGGGAGGGAGCCCCAGGAGGGCCTCAAGAATCTCCCTCCCTACTCCACTCAGCCAGGGGCAGGTGCAGCCGGCAGGTGGACCACTGGCCCCAGGCATGCGCTGTCTATGCCTCTGCAACTAGCGTACATGACGAAGGCAATTTTCCACGTTTAAAGTGCCACAGCAGTGCCCGCCTCTGCTGATCAGCCCCGATCTTTCTTGGCTGTCTCTTCCCCAGCTCCACGCAGAGGCACCCCCAATTCAAGCTCCCTAAGTTCCCAGCCCCACTCCTCTCCACTCTGCCTGTCGCAAGGCCCTCCCGGCCCAGGCTTGGGAGAGAGGTGCACCCTACACTGCCGTGAGCCCCGAGTGCACCTGGATGGCCAGAGGGAGCAGCCCTCAGCCCAGGCTCCACCACGCAGCCCAGTCCGTCCCTGCAGCCACTATCGGTACTCACAGAACCCTCTGGCAATCCGGCCTTGGCAGGGTAGGCCAGACAAATCTGTGCAGTTTACAACCAGCTTCTGCTTCTAAAAATAGAAGTGCTACTTGGCACACAGACCACAGTGAAAGTGGAGAAACTGAGGCCCAGCAGCAAAAAGTGTCTTGTCCAAGGTCACGGAGGCAGGAAATAGCAGATGCCAGGAGGGTCATGACACTCAGAGCCGAAAGGAGTCCCTTGTGCCCCGCACTCCTCTGCCCACCAGCCACCGTGGCCATCCTGGGCACGTGAACACCGCTGCGCCAGTCCAGCCCAGAGCCTGGTACTGCCGGCCTTGGCAGGCAGACATTGCTGGTCAGGAATGCAGAATCGGCCTTTAAATACCTCAGCGATTTCATGCCCTGGCATCTCCCTCTTCCCCACACCGCCCGAGGCGCCGCTGAGGCCTAATGGGCTGTGAAGGTCCATTTTTCAAAGTTAAACATTTCCTGGGCTCCCTGGCCCAGCCCTTAGACACAGCCTGGCAATGTCCCGGGTGTGGGGTTGAGACAGCTGCACAGGGAGGCCGTGGTCCACGCAAATCTCCACGCCGCCTTCGGCTCTCACTGGCCACCGATGCCAACAGAGACCTACCTGGTGGCCAGCTTGTGGGACGCAGAGCCGGCAATGGGTCAGGCCTGGGCTGTGGGAGCGGTGGGTCAGGCCTGGGCCCCTGAAGCTGGGAATTCCAGCCTAACACAGCCTTCAGAGGTGTCGATTTTAACCCCCTGCCCATTTTACAGATGAAGAAACTGAAGGAGGGCCGTAAGTCCTCTGACATCAGGGACCACAGAGCTTACCCGACCAAATCTCTCAGGGTCCAGCCCAGGGCCTAATGTCTAGTGCTGAAAACAGCTGGTGCTCAATTAATGCTTGTTGCCAGGAGTAGCACCCAAGGCTGCAGAGCAGGAGGTGGCAGCCTTGGATGGAGACCCCAGAGCCCTGATTCCCAGACCCCCTGCATCGGCCTCCAAGGGTACAAACAGGCCTCCTGTCTGCTGGGATCACTGCTGGCATCCCAGAGGCCCCTGGCTCCTGGTTTAGACCCCGCTGTCTGCAGATGTGAAGCAGTGGAGAGGGAAGCCTGGATCAGGACTTAGGCAGGGCCAGGTTTGGGTCCCAGCTCTGCCACTCTCTGACTCCCTAGGCTTGGACAAGCCACTTCTGGGGGCCTCAGTGTCTCCATTTGTCATTTGGTGACATTAGTCTCTTTACCTGGGGGACTTCTACACTCCCACTTCTTCCAAGCTCCTGTCCATACTGACATTGTCTTTTTCCAGTCCCTGTAGGTCTCTGTATCCATCATCCATTCATTCATTATCTACTTCCATCATCATTAATCTACATCCTCCCTCATTCAGGCATCCATTCATCCATTCATCATCCATATATCCTTCGAGCATCCACCCACCTACCCACCAATCCACCCATTCATCCATCCATCCAGCTCTCCAACCACCCACTCACCCATCCACCCATCCATTCATCCTTCATCCATCCATTCACTCATTCATCCATCCATCCATTCATCCACCCACCTGTCCATTCATCCATTCACACACCCACCCATCCATTTATTCATCATCCATATGTCCTCCTAGCATCCACCCATCCATTCATCCATCCATCCACCCACCTCTCCACCCATCCACTCATACATTCATCCATCCATTCATCCATCTATCCACCCATCCATCCACCCACCTATCCATTCATCCATTCACACTCATCTATCCATCTATCCATCATCCATATATCTGTCTAGCATCCACCCACCAATCCATCCATTTATCCATCCACCTAACCACCCACCCACTCACCCATCTACCTATCCATCCATCCATTCATCCTTCATCCATCCATTCACCCATTCATCCATTCATTCATCCACCCATCCAGCCACTCACCTATCCGTTCATCCACTCACCCACCCACCCATCCACCCATTCATCATCTATATATCCTTCTAGCATCCACCCACCAAGCCATTCATTTATCCATCCACCTATCCACTCACCCACTCACCCATCTACCCATCCACCCATTCATCTTTCTTCCATCCATTCACCCATCATCTATTCATCCATTCACCTATTCATCCATTCACCCACCCATCCATCCACTCACCTACGCATCCATCCACCCATCCATCCACTTGCTCACCCACCCACCTGCCCATCCATCCACCCATGCATCCATCCATTCATCACCCACCCATCAGTCCATCCATCTATACATCCATCCACCCCTCCATCTGATGATACATATATCAAGAAGGCAATGTGCCAGTTCTGTGCCAGGGCTAGAGTCCCAATCCCCAATTCCTAACCTAACGCCCTCTCCAGGATTCCAGGTGTCCAGAGGGCTCAAGGGGTTCCCATTCTGTCACTGCATTGGCTCAGATCCCTGACTGCTTGGGGAAGAGCTCCTGTTACCAATCTAGGTCTCATGGAGACAACCAAAAGCTAAAGAACCAGAGGACTCCCTGTTGGCCAGGCTTCAGGACGGTGTGAATCTGGGCAAGACACTCATCTCAGTGTAGCACTCGCCACCTGTAATGGGCACATGACTGCAGAGGCTTCAAACTGGGCCACACCAGAGAAGTTGGCTGGCTCAGGGCGCTGTAAATGGATAATGTTGTTAGAAGATTCAACAACATGATTAAAAATAAGGAGACAGGATATGCTTTTCCCTTGCCACCAATTCCACAGCATCTCAAGGGTCTGTAGTGCACCAGCCCCAGCCCCCAGCGAAGGTGGAACCAGGCCTGCCCAGCTGAGCCCTCTGCAGATCCCAGGGGAACAGGGTCAGTCTGCAATCCCAGAAATGTATTCATGGTTCCTTAGCAACCAGTGGCTTGGGGACTGAGCCGGGAATCTGTGTTCCTCCCGGCGTCTCACCTCATCTTTTGTTCCCCTCACTTATCCAGCTGAGCTCTCAGCCCTCAGACACATTAGATGACTGGAATAGTGACTACATGCCTGTGCAATGCTGAAATTATACTTCCACACTCACAGAAGCACACACATGCATGAGCATGCACACAAGTATACACACTACATACAGTATGCTAAGTAGAGAGACCCAGGTTAAGAAATAATATCACTACTCAATTATAGAAAAGAACAAACTATTGATAAGCATCACAACTTGAATGAATCGCCAGGAAATTTTGTGGGGGAAAAAATGTAGTCCCAAAATGCTACATACTGTGTGATTCCATTTACACAGCAGACTGACAGTCCCTGACTTATGGTGTTTTGATTTATAATTCTTTTTTTTACTTTATAATGGGTTTATTGGGGTACTAAATGCATTTTTGACATGATATTGTTGACTTACGATGTGTTTATCAGGATGTAACTCTATCATAAATTGAGAAGCATTTGTACTTGAAAAGACAAAATTATAGAAATGGAGAACAGATTAGTGGTTACCAGAGGTCAGAGATAGAATAGGGGTGAGGAAAGGGGGTATGGCTATAAAAGGGTAAAAAGAGGAATACTTGTGGGATGGGACTTTTCTGTATCTGAACTGTATCACTGTCAATATCCTGGTTGTGACACTATACTGTAGTTTTGCAAGATGTTGCCACTGGGGGAAACTGGATAAAGGGTACATGGGATCTCTCTGTATTATTCTCACAATTGCAAGGGACTGTACAATTGTCTCAAACTAGAAATTTTAATTTTAAGGAAATAAAATAACATTATTGAAAATGGATGGTATTTTTCAATGAAAGGGGTAAAATCAACTGGATTAGTATACCTGGGAAGAACTGACACTTGATCCTTACACCTCACACCATAGATAAAAAATTAATTACAGGTGGATTAAAAGTCTAAATGTCAAGTGTAAAACAATAAATCTCCTAGAGAGCGTCTCCAAGAACTTAAGGTGAGAAAAGATTTCTTTATAAGCTAACAGAAAGTGCTAACCATGGAGGAGAACTTGAGTAACATTAAAATGAAGAACTACATGATTGAAAGAGTGAAATGGCAAGCCATGGAATGAGAGAAGATATTTGCAACATATATAATCAAAAAATTAAGAATTACTAGATTATAAATAAAAAATTCCTACAAATGTATAAGATAAAGAAAGCAACTCAATAGAAAAATGGGGCCAGGTGCAGTGGCTCACACCTGTAATCCCAGCACTTTGAGAGACCAAGGTAGGAGGATCACTTAAGTCCAGGAATTTGAGACCAGTCTGGGCAACATAGGGAGACTCTGTCTCTACAAAAAAAAAAAAAAATTAGCCAGGCATGGTGGCATGTGCCTGTAGTCCCAGCTATGTGGGATGCTGAGGTGGGAGGATTACTTGAGCCAGAAAGTTTGAGACCAGTCTGAGCAACATAGTGAGATCCTGTCTCTATAAAAAAATAAACAAATAAAAGAAAAAAGACAAATATGACTTTTAAACAGATAGGTCACAAAAAAATAACATACAAATATCCAAATGGCCAATAAACTTATGAAAAGGTGTTCACTAGTAATGCTAAAATTTAAAAGGACTGACAACATCAAGTGTTTGCAAAGGCTTTTAAAAATTGTTTTAGATTTAATATTTGGACCTTTAATTCATCTGGAATTAATTTTTTAATCTATGGTATGAGGTAGGGATCGAGTTTCAGTTCTTTACAGGTGTATTAATCCAGTTGATCTTACTCCTTTTATTGAAATATACCATCCATTTTCAATGGCATTATTTTATTTCCTTAGAATTAAATTTTCTATTTTGAGACAATTATACAGTCTTATGCAGTTGTGAGATTCCACTGGAGGAGAGAAGGGTAATGATCAGGAGGAGATGGAGTGGGGGTTTCTGAGATACAGGTGTCATTTTTATTTCTTGAGCCAGATGGTTCCTACATAAATTTCACTTTGTGGTACTTCATGGAATTGCACATGTTACCTGTTTTTTAGGTTTTGTTTAAAAAAAAAAAACAAAAACCACAGGGTGGGACTTCTGGCATAGAATAGTTTCACTATTCTATAGGTCACCAAATCTTCTCTCCAAAAAACAACTATAAAACTAGTCCAAATTCTCAATCATTCCCACACACCCTTGAAATTAACCAAAGGCCTTCATTCATGAAAAACTGCTTAACTTAGGCTAAGACGGGGAATCTGTGGAGTTCTAACCTGAAGCTCTCCCATCTACCCCCACACCCCACCTGATGCAGTCATTCCAACAGGGCAGGGCAGGGCAGGGCAAGGCAAACCATAAAAACTAGCAGCTTTGCTGTCAGGGGCTGATTTTATTTGGAGCAGAAGGCACAAACTCTCATTCAGCAGAAGTGTTGTCAGTAAGCAGCAGCAATCTCAGTGGCAAGTGAATGGGGAAAGCCAGTGGTTCTACTAGGCTGAAGCTGTGATCCTGACTGGGGCAGGAATAGAGCAGTAGACTAGCTGGGAATCTGACACAGAGTTGCATGAAATATGACAGTCATAGAGATGCCTGATAAGCCTTCCACATGTGCCCAGTGGATGGGTAGCGCACAAACACAGGGGAGAGCAGAGAGGGACCAAGCAATTCACAAATTTCTGGCCTACTGAGAGCCTGTAGGCATATGCAGAGGAGACAAAAGAGGGTCTGGAATAAAGTAGAAACCAGGTCAGGCCTGAAAACTACCTGATCTTTGGATGTGCTTATAGACCCACATGCAGATCTATCAGCAGAGTGTGTAGGCCTGACTGGCTCAAGGTATTTGTAAACAACCCCAAACCGATCACTGAGTGACCACAGAGCTATGCAAACATAGAAGTAATCTAGGAGGCCAGAATTAAAATAAGTAGGGATTTAAGAAAAGAGAAGAAAGCCAGGAATGGTGACATGTACCTGTAGTCCCAGCTACTTGGGAGGCTGAGGTGGGAGTATAACACAAGCCCAGGAGTTCCAGGCTGCAGTGAGCTATGATCACATCACTGTACTCCAGCCTGGGGCAACAGAGTGAGATCCCATCTCAAAAAAATAATAAAAAAAAAAAATAACAAGGACAAACTAACAGAGACACAATTATCACACATTGGGGAAAATGAATTTCACAGCTTCAGTCCAGGTCAATTACTACACAAACAACAACAACAATGAAAACCACCAATACTAGCAACTCTTGGGGATACAAATCAGAATCTGGAACTGCTGCAATATATGACCTGAAATGTTTGTTTTCAACACAAACTTACAAGACATGCAATGAAACAGGAAAGGGTGACCCATACTCAGAAAAAAAAAGTCAATGGAAACTGTCACTGAGTGTTCCCAGACGTTAGAAATAGCAAAGACTTCAAAGCTTTTTATAATATAAATATATATTTATATTATATATTTTATAAATACAATATAAATACATTCAAAGAAATAAAAACAACTATGTTTAAAGAATTGAAGAAAATGACAATAATAGTGACTCAAAACACAAAACCTCAATGAAGACAGAAATTATTTTAAAAATGGAAAATTTGGAATTAAAAACTATAACAGATGAAATGAAAAATTCATCACATGAGGGCTTGCAAGATGGCAAAAGAAAAAATTAGTGTGCTTGAAGATCAATCAACAGTAGTATCCAATCTAAAGAACACAGAGAAAATATTGAACAGAAAAATAAACTGTGCCTCTGATATGAATGAGACATCAAGTGCACTAGCATATGTGGTGGTGGGAGTCTCAAGAGAAGAGGAGAGAGCAAAAAAGGCAGGAATAAGATTTGAAGAAATAATGGCTGCAAATTTCCCAAATTTGATGAAAAGCATTAATCTACAGATTAAAGAAGATCAACAAACACCAAATAGGATGAACACAAGAAAAATCCAAACCTGGACACATCATGGTCATACTGTTGAAAGATAAAGAAAGGAGCAGAAGAAAATTGATTCACAGTGTCCAGAGTAACAGCAATATGATCAATGGCTGATTTCTCATCAGAAACTATGGAGGGAAGAAGGTGGTGGAATGGCATATTCAAAGTGTGAAAACAAACAAAAAAAATTGTTAGCCAAGAATGAAGGCAAACTAAAAACATTACAGATCAAGAAAGACTGAAAGAATCTGGGGCTAGTACAGCTTATTTAGAAGAAATACCAAGAGAAGTCCTTTAGGTTGAAAGGAAATGTCAAATGGTAATTCAAATTCACAGAAAGAAATGAAGAGTACCAGAAATGGTAAATATGTAGACGAATATAAAAAGCTCTACAAATATATTACTTTCTCTTTCCTTCCCTTAACTTCTTTTAAAAACATAAGATTGTATAAAGCAATAATTTTAACACTAGATTGTTGTATGTTATAACACAACATATGTCAACATCTATTGATGAAATATATGACAATAATAGTACCAAACAGGGAGAAGAAAATTGAACTATGTTAGAGTAAAGTTTCTATATTTTACCAAAATTGTTAGCAGCAATGAAAAATAGATGGTCATAAGTTGGTATGCATACTGTAATCCCTAGGGTAACCAATAAGAAAATAACTCTAAAAATTAGTTAAAAAATTAACAGAGGAATTAAAATGGCACATGAAAAGTATTTACCTAACTCAAAAGAAGGTAGCACAGGAGAAAAGAAGGGGTAAAGACATGAGACATAGAAAACAACTAAGAAAACAGCACCCATAGGAAATTTAAAAATTGCATTAGGTGTGAATGGACTAAACAGACCAAATAAAAGGCAGAGATTGTCAGACTGGACAGTAATATGATCAATGGCTGATTTCTCATCAAAAATTACGGAGGGAAGAAGGTGGTAGAATGGCATATTCAAAGTGTGGCAACAACCCAAATATATACTGAAGAGGTACATTTTAGTTCAAATATACAAATATGTTGAAAATAAAAGGATAGGCCGGGCACGGTGGCTCAAGCCTGTAATCCCAGCACTTTGGGAGGCCGAGACGGGCGGATCACGAGGTCAGGAGATTGAGACCATCCTGGCTAACCCGGTGAAACCCCGTCTCTACTAAAAAATACAAAAAAAAACTAGCCGGGCGAGGTGGCGGGCGCCTGTAGTCCCAGCTACTCGGGAGGCTGAGGCAGGAGAATGGCATAAACCCGGGAGGTGGGGCTTGCGGTGAGCTGAGATCCGGCCACTGTACTCCAGCCTGGGCGACACAGCGAGACTCCGTCTCAAAAAAAAAAAAAAAAAAAAAGAAAATAAAAGGATAGAAAAAGATGTACATGCAAACAGTAACCATAACAGAGCTAGAAAAAGACATACATGCAAATATTAACCATAACAGAGCTGGAGTAGGTAAAAAAAAAAATTGAGGGAGACAGGTTCTCATTCTGTCACCCAGGCTGGAGTGCAGTGGTGTAATCATGGCTTTCTGCAGCCTCAACTTCCCATGCTCAAGTGATCCTCTCTCCTCAGCCTCTCAAGCAGCTAGGACTACAGGTGTACACAACCATGCCCAGCTAATTTTAAAAATTTTTTGTAGAGACGGGGTCTCCCTATGCTTCCCAGGATGGTCTCAAACTCCTGGGCACAAGCAATCCTCCTGCCTTGGCCTCCCAAAGTGCTGGGATTACAGGCATGAGCCACCACACCCAACTTGGAATAGGTAAATTAATGTCTGATAAAATAGACTTTAAGACAAGAAATATTGTCAAAGACAAAGAGGAAGGTTTCATAATGATAAATATGTCAGTATCTCAGAAATATGTATCAGTTATAAATAAATATGCTCATAACAACAAAGTCCCAAAATACATGAAGCAAAAATTGGCAGAATTAAAAGAAGAAATAGACAAATCAACAAAAATAGTTGGGGATTTCAATACTCCACTCCCTCTCAATAACTGATAGAACAATTAAAAAGAAAACCAGCAAGGACACAGAAGACTTGAACAACGCTACCACCAACTTGACCTAAGTAACATTTATAGAACATTTCACCTAGAAGACCACACAATGTTTTCAAATGAATGTGGAAATACAAAGGAATATTATGAACAACTTTACACCAACAGATCAGACAATTTCAATGAAGTTCCTAAAAAGACACAAATTATCAAAACTTATTTGATAAGAATAGAAAATTTGAATAGACTTACAACCAGTAAATAAAAAAAAAAAATTAACTAAACTAAGGCATAACAAGTTAAAAAACAAACAAACTGATTAATTTGAAATCTTCCCACAAAGAAAAGCCCAGGTCTATATGACTTTAGTGGTAAGTTTTGTCAAATATTTAAAGAAATAATATCAAAACTTCACAAAGTTTTTCAAAAAAAAAAATTAAAGGAGAAAAACTTCTCTACTTATTCTGTGACAGCAACATTTTCCCTGATAGCAAAACCAAAAACATCACAGAAAATAACAGACCTTTATGCCTCATAAACATAAGATTCAAAAATCCTTAAAATATCAGCAAACCAAAACCAACAACATATAAATATAGGTAGAATTTTCCCCAGGAATGCAAGGTTGGTTTAACATCTGAAAATCAACTAATTTTGACCCCCTTAATAGATACACAAAAAGAATTTGACAAAATCTAATACCTATTCATGGAAAAACTCTCAATAAACTAAAAATGGCAGAGAACTTCTCCACCTGATAAAGACCACCTATGAAACCCCACAGCTAACGTCATATGGTGAAAGACTGAATACTTTTCCTCTAAGGTCAAGAACAAAGCACCTCTCCTCTTCAAAATTATTCTGAAAGTTCCAGTTAGTAGAAAAAGAAATAAAAATGCTTCAAGAGGCCAATGTGGGAGGAGCATTTGAGTCCAGGAGTTCAAGATCAGCCTCAGTAACATAGAAAACCTTGTCTCTACAAAAACAAAAAACAACAACAACAAAAAAATTATCTTGGCATAATGGCACACGTCCATAGTCCCAAACACTTGGGAGACTGTGGTGAGAAGATCACCTGAGCCCAGGAATTCGAGGCTTCAGTGAGCTATGATCACACCACTGCACTCCAGCTTGGGCAACAGAGCAAGACCCTGTCTCTGAAAATAAAAAATAAAAAATAATTAAAAAAAATAGGCATATACTTCAATGGAATAGAATTGAGAGTCCAGAAATAAACTTTTTCATTTATGATTCCAATAAAATGTAATGCAGAAAAGATAGTCTTTTTCAAAAACATGTATACAGAAAAACAAGCTCTGACCCTCACACACCATACAGACATTAGCTGAAATTGGACAACAGGCCTAAGTGCAAGAGCTAAGACTAAATGTACTAAAAGAAAACAGAAGAAAATCTTCGTGGCCTTGGGTTAGGCAAACGATTCCTATATATGACACCCAAAACATGCTTCATAAAAGAAAAAAGATGATAAATTGGACTTTATAATAAGTTAAAAAATTTTTGTGCTCCAAAAACATACCATTAAGAATATGAAAGACAAGCTCCAGAGTGGGATAAGAGATCAGAAATTACATTTCTGATAAAGGACTTGTATCCAGAACATATACAGAACTCACAATAATTCTGAATAATTTTGAAACTCAATAATAAGACAAATCCATTAAATATGGGCAAAAGATCTGAATAGACATTTTATCAAAGAAGAAATATGAATGCCTAATGAGCACATGAAAAGATGTTCAACTTCATCGGTCATTGGGAAAATGCAAATTTAAACCACATGGGACACCACTACACATCCGCCTGAAGATCTGTAATAAAAAGACCGACAATAGCAGGTGGTGAGAGACACACAGGGGCTGGAACCCTCATGTGTTGCTGGTGGGAATGTAACACGGTCCGGCCAGTTTGAAAAACTGTTGGGCAGCTTGTCAAAAACTTAAATATGGCCGGTTGCGGTGGCTCACACCTGTAATCCCAGCACTTTGGGAGGCCGAGGTGGGTGGATCTCTTGAGGTCAGGAGTTCAAGATCAGCCTGGCCAACATGGCAAGACCCAGTCTCTACTAAAAATACAAAATTTAGCTGGCATGGTGATGCGTGCCTATAATCGCAGCTACTCTGGAGGCTGAGGCAGGAGAATCACTTGAGCCTGGGAGGCAGAGGTTGCAGTGAGCCAAGATCAAGCCACTGCACTCCAGCCTGGGTGACAGTGAGACTTCATCTCAAGAAAAAAAAAACAAATTAAATATGAACTTAACAGAAGAACTCTACTTCCAGGAAGCTGCCCAGTGTGTGCACGAATGTTCAAGGTGGCATGATTCATACTGGCCCCACACTGGATACACATGCTCTGCATATGTTTTGGATAATGGATAAATAAAACTTGGTCTAGCAATATAACAAAATACTATTCAGCAATAAAAACCAAAAACTGACACAGTCGACAAGATGATTGAACCTCAAAAACATGACACTAAGTGTTAGAATCCAGACGCAAAAGACTGCATGTTGCAGGATCCTATTGATGCGAAATGTCCATTAAATGTAAATCCACAGGCCGGGCAGGGTGGCCCATGCCTGTAATCCCAGCCCTTTGGGAAGCCGAGGGGTGTGGATCAGGAGTTCGAGACCAGCCTGGCCAACATGGTGAAACCCTGTCTCTACTAAAAGTACAAAAACTACCCAGGCATGGTGGTGAGCGCCTGTAATCCCAGCTACTCAGGAGGCTGAGGCAGAAGAATCATTTGAATGCAGGAGGCGGAGGTTGCCGTGAGTCGAGATCGCACCACCGCACTCCAGCCTGGGCAATAAGAGTGAGACTTGGTCTCAAAAAAAACTGTAAATCCACAGACAGGGTTCGGATCAGTGCCTCGGGGTGGGGCGGGGGCTGCTGACTACAGTTGGGCATGAAAATGTTCTATAGCTGGTTTGTAGTCATGGCTGTGCAACTCTGTGAACGCACAAATACCACTGTCTGGTGCCCTTGCAATGGGCGTGCAGATGGACAGTGGAAGGCACGCTGACGGTGTCGGCACACAGGATACCTCTGTAAAGCTGCTCAGGAAGAAAGGAGAAGCAAGCTCACGCAAAGGAAACGAGCACAGCACAGCCGCTGCCCCTTTCAGCATCGTCCCCCAGGTGACCAGAGTCTTCTTGTGCTGAGGGTGGCGAGAACCAGAATGACTTTACCAGCCCCCAAGACCATCCGCGTCTTGACCATCCTGCCACACTT